>NC_044980.1:75230672-75546822 GCF_008728515.1 Papio anubis
TACCCAGTCACCAGTAGAGTTTTACCTTTGCTGTCTAGTGGCCGATCAGCTTCTTTGCCTTCCATTGGAGGAAATGAATGTGGGTGAGCAGCAAATTCCTTTTCCCTTGAGCTACCAGGCTGGGGCAGGGGATGGGAAAGACCCTAGCTCAGGGCTGTTTCAAGTCTTCCTGGTGTTCCTGGTGTCCCAAGATGCAGGAATTATACCCTCTCCTTCTTATAGAGCTGGTTCCAACAATGACCATGACATTCTGTTTTGTGTCTGGGTCTATCTTCCTTTTATTTTTTTGGCAGGGGCATGGGGAGGGGAGGGCGTTGTTTCATTTTACTGCAATCAAAATCTAGAAGTCTGCTGGTTAAGATGCCCTTTAGTGGCAATATATATTTATGACTATTTTTCTGGATTTTATAGACCAAACAACTTTCAAAACCAATCTAGATACTGACATATGGTTACCAGCTCTATATTTTGCCACATAAGGTCATTAGAATCTCCCATATCCAATTATCATCATTTAATGTTAGGTTGAACGCTAGCAAACTGTTGTTTTTGTAGGTCAAAAGCAGTTGAATATTGGCAATTTCCCGTGATTCACTCTAATGTAATAAAGCATATTCTAACTTGAGAAATATAGGAAGGATATACCTTACAGTAAAAGACTAGCTCTTAATGCAAATTTGTTTAATTTTATGAAAAATGCGCTATACTTTCCTTAATTTTCTGGTTTCATCATGGACCATGACAACTTCATCCTGCTACGGTACTTGTTTTTGGTGTATCTTTTTTTGAAATTCTGATCTAGTGAAACACACATGGGCGACCCTCTCAAGATCATTCTCATTTCTCATAACTCTTTTTTCCTAGTCTGAGACAGGGTGCTGGCCTTCCCCTTGACCAAAGCCGTGTTTAAAGAGGAGTCATGTTCTCTGAGATCTTCTGAGGCTGTTGTTGGGTGAATTCCTCACGTGCACCAAACTTAGGTATTTAAGAAACATGTTTGCTGGCACACAATTTATTTTTACACTCTCCCCATAAAGAGCATGATCACACTGACAAAAGGAGCCCCAGTCACCTCCTATGGTTCCTCAATGAACTATGCAGGAGTTCTACCAACCACAAGTTAAGGTGATTACCTTTGGAATCATCTTTTATCATCATCTTTGTTTATTTTGTGCTACTTTTCTATCATCTCAGGCAACTCCCCCGTCACCCTCTATTTTCTGCCCAAGGGATCTTCATCTCTCTTACAAGCTAAATCCAGACAGATTGTATAACAAACTGGCTTTGGTTATTAAAAACATCTTTTTAGCTCTTGGCATAACAAGCAAAACCACTCCTGATGAAAAGAAAGCCCGTCCCATATGGTTCTCGAAAGAAGTACAATTTTTTGAATTTACTGTACATGTGAAAATAATAAACAATTTGCATTTCTTTCTTTTTCTAGTAATTCAGACTCTAACCTGAGGGTCTTTAAAGAATGGATTTCGTAATTTCTACATTGTAGCACTTTCTGAAATATTACTGATTCTCAATGAAGTAACTAAGCCCTAGCCAAATGTTTTAGTTTATTTCTCTCTCTCTCTCTTTGTGTCAATCTGTAAATGCGTCAGAAAAACGTTTACTGTAATGTTAGACTGTGCATGTGTTGGCATTAAAAGTGTGGTTTTGTCCTTACAGGGAATCAAATAGAAGCAAAATTATAGTTAATTCTTGCTTTCTGTGGTAATGGGGAACAGACTCAGTTCGTACCAATAACACTTGAAAAATTTATTTTAGAAATTAGGTTGAACCTTGTCCTTCACTAAACTTTTGCCAGAAAATCCACACACAGTCAAGTTGTTCTCCTTTCTCTTCTGCCTGGCTCTGCCCCACGCTGGGGTAGGGAAATGGCCAGCAGGAAAGAAGGGTGGAATCAAAAGACCTATGCCCAAATGTCATGGTCCTGAGGTGGTTCTCAGCATGTTGACGAGAGTTATTTGTGGGAAAAGGAAACTACTCTGTAATAAACCAGGATAAAATTTCCCTACTCTTTCAGTAGGTGTCTTGCCTTTCCTTGTGGTTTAAGAGAGATCCCCCAAAACTCCTGTTATCTCCTTTCTAAATTCAGTTTCTAGTTAGCAATTGAAAGAAAGCAGTAGAAGCACTTCAGAAAACTCTGAGGCCTCTTTAAAGATATTCTTTCAAAAACTGATTTGAAGTGTAGCTGAGTGGGAGAGATGCTACTGCAGAGCCATCTACTTCTAGCCAGTAGCCTGCAAGAGAAAGGGCTTATTCAATGTAGTTTAGTCTCTAACCTTTTTGGGGGGAGGTAAGCTCTTTATGGTCTCATGGCTCCCTTGGGAGTTTTCTATAGACCCGAAGGGGCGGGGCCACGCTTATTCTGCATCAGTAACGTGTCCTATTGCAAGCAACTCACATGCTGACAGAGACACGAGTGCACTGCAGTCATGGTCTCCAGATGTGATGCTCCAATGATGTAAGCCACTAATTTGTCCTGGAGCTATTACTGTTATCGGTTGAAGAAAACTTAGAAAATGACTTTCAGTTAAAAAAAAATGCACAAAACTTTCTAACTCTTTGCTACTAATAGTAGTAATCCTGGCACAATTCTTCAAAAGCTTTGGAATATATATATATATTCCTCCAATGTATGCCTCCAAATATAGATATATATATATCTCCCATAATATAATAATATATATGGGATTATAGTAGGGTTGGGAGAAACCCTAATTAGCTACATTAGAGGAACTCAAAATACAGAATGAAATGACGGTTTTAAATAAGGCTAGATATCATAATTAGTCCCAGATGGTTCCTTTGTAGTCAGGAGAGTTTTACCAAACAGCCACTTTTTTTTTTTTTTTTTTGATTGTCGAAATAGAAAACGAATTAGGCTCCTGCACTGTTTCTTAATACAGTTTTTCTGGGGCCTTGCTTTGTAGGCCTTATGAGATGCCCATTGAGACAAAAAGATTGTGTTCTTCATGATATACTCTTTACAAGGCAGGAAATGTTCTCAGAACCAATGTCTGTGTCTTTGGAACCAAGAGTTTCTCTTTCCTCCTGGCTTTCTGCATTTGCTTTTGGTTATGGAGAACATTTTCTCTTTCTCTGGTTCATCTGTTTAGGATGCTCACTGCCCTTGAGCAGCGGGTCTCCTAGGTCTCAGGGTATCATCCCCACTTGTGAGAAAGCAAACTCATCACCAGACAGGGAGCTCTGACTCCAATGGAAAACAGCCAGGCAGATCAGAGACAGGCATCCTCAAGTAAATCCTGTTTGCCATGGAAAACAGGGAAAATTAGACCAAAGAAAACCCACAGCTGATTGCCAAAGAGGGTGTTGTCTTCAGTTTTTTCCAAGAGACATCAGTTGTTCCTTAATATCTCCAATAGAAAACTTGTCAGAAAAATAATTTGTTTCCAGTTCTATCCTACTAACAAGTTTTGCCCATTATGTTACCTAATCGATTGCAGTCATCAGTAGGGAAAATGTAGACACACCTATTTTTTTTTTTTAATAAATGACTCTCCCAAATCTGCATTTATTTGTTGGAATCCAGAGTTCCTTTTTAAAATCTTCAAAATATTTCCATTTTAAGTAGATGAATTAACACACACAATCTGTTTCTTCCTCACTCAAAGAAAACTAGTGATTCATTGCTTTTCCATGAGCTGGTACTTGATTTAGAACAGGATGAAGCCAGCCTTATCTCCCATCATGTGGATGTTTAATTTCTCAAAATCCATGTGACAGTTACCATGAGTAGAATAGGTGTTTTGTATCTAGTCAGATTCATTTGTATTTAGAGTGAAAGATACGTGTTTATTATTTAATATTTTGGTGAATAAACAATGCTTTTTCTTCTGTCTTTCTAGATCAACATATTTATTTTATATGTTCTTTTATTTTCAATGACTAATATAATAAAATATAAGCCATTTTATAATAAATGTTACCCATAGCTAACCAGTGAATCACAATAAAACTAAGTTTTCCCATGGAACAAAAATTACTCATTACATGTAACTACAAAATTTTTAGAAGAAAACGGGCTATGCCTAGATCATGTGGAACATGCCAGCCCTTAGTTTTGTATGAAATTTCTGGTGGAATAGCAAAAATATCTTTCCCCTTTTGAAATATCTGGATAATTGCTAAAATTCCCCTCTTTTTTCTTTAGTGAACATGAAGTCAAAACCTGGATTTTGAAATAGAGAGATATATTTCACTTGCAGGTTTAAAAACGCCCAATTTCTGTTTTCAATCACCTCATAATTCTTATTTTTCCTATAGGACATCTTGCTTTTATGACAGATTTAAAGAAACGAACAGTACATAAACATTGACCAACTAACAATTTTTTATAAGCTTAACATTCTCTTATGAATGTCAAGGTGGTGTCAATTATGTTGTCAGGAATTATCAAATGCCTGTGTAGCATAATAGCATCTAAATATTAGTGCACATATTAAATTAATTATAATATGTATTATATTAATATTCATACATTTGGTTAACATATCACACATACTCTTGACTTCAGGCTTTGTGCCTATAAATTCATACAGATTCCCATGGCTCTGTTATTATATTATTTTTTAATAACTTCTTGCTGGAGCTGATTTCACGATCTCAGCATTTTGCGGGGCTTAGGAACACTAAAAATTTGATTTTAGAAGTGTGAGAAAATAGGCAAACCATTTAAATTAGTTTTATGTTATCTAAGACTTCAAATGCTGTGAGATAAAGCAAGCATGCAGTGTCTGTTATTAATGCTATAGAGCGTTTGTCATCCTTAAAGCAGACATCTGGAACAAGTGCTGTTGCTGTTGAATTAATTAATTTATTTACTCATTTGTTTGTCATGTATTTAACAAATACACATTGAACACCTACTATGTACCAGATACTCTGGTAGGTGCTGAGACACGTTGGTGAGGAAATTCTCATGCGGGTCTTGCTCAGGTTCTGGTGGGATAATCACTGACTCTTACTGAACATCACATCTCCAGTTGCCTTTGGAATTCTGACATTCCATGAATCTATGAGCCATTCAGTTGTATTACAGCATCTGTAATCCTGGTTTACAACTTGTCAATTAGGCAGTTTGCCTACATATTTTCCTGCCTTCAGATGCCAACTGAGCTCTAAGGTTGTCTCCTGCTTCTTAAAGTCTCTCCCTCTGGTTTTCTGATTGGATTTATTTATCTGTGACTTCTAAGACACTGGAGTAGGCCATGCACTGATGCCAATATTGAGTGCCAGGAATTATGGCAAACTGCTTCTAGAGATGTTTAGGGTATGTTTCAGGAGTTCAGTGACTTTTGTTGCACCTAAGAATCTTGTCTTTCATTAGTGGATAAGACAGTCAATGTAACCAACCGACATGGAAGTTAGGGGTCATGCTGACTACAAGTTTGCCTCACCTTTTGTAAGTAAGCACAGAGCCATGGATGAATTATGCTGAGGAACTGGGTTGCAGGAACTTCTATTTACCCACAGCATAGTTTAAAACATTCAAACTGAAGTTACAATCCCCATGCTCTCTTCCTCAACAAACAGACATTCTTCTAGTGGAGGCGCCAACCTGATTCCATCCAAAGCCAGTCTCATTCCTAGAATAGCTAACAACCACAGCTAAATATTTCCCAAGTAAACCCAGCTAAGAATAGTTCCTTATTTCTAGAGCTCTGACACAAGAAACTCAACACCCTGTTGGAGTCAGATAAGCTGAACTTTTTTCAAGAGCTTTGTCAAAGTGAGACTGAGGAGGATGGAGCCTGAGAAAAATCCAGACTGAGCGTTGTTAGACTCTCCACATCACCTATAAGGTGGTATCGAGTGAGGCTGCATTAGACTCAAAGTGCCTTTGGGCTGACTAGATGCTGAGCTGACCGTCAGTGCTTTGGGCACCAAGAACATTGACATTAACTCTGACCAACACTCAAATTAAATATTCATTCTTAATATTTTGCAGTTCTTAAATGTTAGTTCTCTCTGACCTCTCTCCTAGTTGTTCTACTGAAAGTTTCTGGAAAGCCGAAGTTGTTTTGCTTCTTTAGGCCAGAAAGACATGTTTACTTCTTAAGAGGTTCAATTTATGAGGGCTTATTATTAGTCCCAAAATATACTACTGGTTTGCCGTTGATGTGGTACTGGATCTCCTTTTCTTTATTTTTTCTTTTTTTGAGACAGCGTCTTGCTCTGTCGCCCAGGCTGGAGTGCAGTGGCAGGATCTTGGCTCACTGGAACCTCCATCTCCCGCATTCAAGTGATTCTCCTGCCTCAGCCTCCCGAGTAGCTGGGATTACAGGCATGAGCCACCATGCCCAGCTAATTTTTGTATTTTTAGTAGAGATGAGGTTTCCCTGTGTTGGGCAGGCTTGTCTTAAACTCCTGACCTCTGGTGATCCTTCTGTCTCGGCCCTCCAAAGTGCTGGGATTATAGGTGTGAGCCCGCGCCCGGCCCTAAACCCCTTTCTTAAGGACCCTGAGAGGGCATGCATTAAAATCATCCTATTCTTATTAATGAGAAATAGAAGCCTAGATGAGTACTGACTCATGGTTCATATTTAGCAAATGACAGATCTGGGATAAGACCCCAGGTCTTTGGACTTCCTTTTGTCATGTTCCCATGACTCATACCATGCCCACATGCCTAAATGTCCAAGGCCTGCTCACCCTAACTATTCTTGTTCATGTATCTGTTTTAGATTGGCAAGGAAAAAAAGCTTTCTAACTTTTTAAGGAATGGGTCACAACCCACAGCATAATATTTGAGGCAAATATCCTAATTTTCCCCAGTACCAAAACAGATCATTTTTATATTTCTTATACGAGTCTCCATAACCATAAACATGTCACAAGATTCTTTGACTAAGGCACTAACTCTATTGTTTCAGCATGACTGCATTTGTTTAACATAAATGGTTTACATTTAGGCTGCCTTGTGCTTTCTTCTCTGGCCTAAAGTATTTCTTCCAAGTTAGAATGCTTTTTCTTCTTTGGCATCCATTAAAAATCACTGGCAACATGGCCACGTTCCAGAAACACTTCTGCAATGCCAACCACAGGACTTGATGTCTAAAAATAAGAATTGAAAAATAGATTTAAGTTAATGCCCAGAAAGAAATATTGCCATGTGTCTTTACTGAAATTTGGTAAAATCCATGCTACAGAAAAGTGTGAAATACATGCTGCTTCCTGTAAAAACCTTGGCTGAGTAGTTAGTGAGAGAACTCATCCTTTTTCATCTGTCTCTCTCCTATTAGCCACTTTTCATTCTTGACTTAAGGTTGTGTAAGTTCAGGAGAGATTCTTATTCTGTCTGGAACCCATAGCCGAGCAGGTTTCCTGGGAAGAAGCTGGGGCCCTCACTAACGATGCCCCAGCTCTTGAAGTTTCTGTTTTCATTTGGCCATCATTTGTTGCTTCCTTTATGGAAATGATTAAACTCAGCAAATGATGAAACATGAAATCAAATAGTTTGGGAATAGTGTGGGCAGTTTAAAACTGGTTTGAAATACAGTGTGGAAACTTAAAAAAAAAATTAATGTTAACTCTCTGGGATCTACCTACTCCTTCCATCTAAAATTCCATTTCAGTTCATTTCATGAGAATAATTATACCCTGAAACAAATCATTCTTATTTGTCTTTTATAAGTCTTCACTCAGCTTTCCCCTATATTTTTCATCTTACTTCTGATTTTCAAACACACAGTCCAGTGGTAAAGCACTATATGCAGTCCAGTCACTTATAACTCGTGAAATGCATCATGCGTTGCCAGTCCTTTATTTCTTCCTCTTTCCCTCCCTCGCCTCCTTTCCTTTTCCCTTTCCTTTGTGCACACAAACTGTAAGAAATTCATAGGGCAGGCTGCTAGGAATTAGTAATAATTACAATGACTTTTTTCTAGAAGACGTAAAAATAAAAATCAGTCTAGACCCAAAGATGAGACAATAAACCCATTTAATTTGTAATAATGACTGACTTTTCTTTCTTACTGCATTTTCAAAGCTTTTTGTGTGGTTGGAGAAGTGTCACGGACAGTAAGTCCAGAGAATAATAGGACAATTTCAAAGCTGTTTTTCCTCCCCAATAGTCTATAAACCTCATGGCACTGAATTTCACACCCTAGCCCAGATTTACATTTAGATTAATGGATTCAGTCACTCCTCAGGGTCTGGAATGTGTCAGCCTTATTGATACTTACTAAAAGGAAATTTAGTTTCTTTACTTTCTAATGTCATGACTGTGTTGTCTACTGTGGATTACTGTTGATTTATGCAAACATAAAACTTATTTTTCTACAGAATAATTTTGCTCTGAGTCTTTTGGGCTCATGTTTTTGGTAGACCTCTTGTGTGCACAAATTATGATGTCACAAAGTTATGGATTTTAAATGTTGATGGTAGCTCTTAGGATGTATTGGTATTCTTTCTTTCTTTCTTTTTCTTTTCTTTTCTTTTTCTTTTTTTGAGACAGAGTCTCACTCTGTCACTCAGGCTGGAGTGCAGTGATGTGATCTTGGCTCACTGCAACTTTCACCTCCTGGGCTCAAACTATCCTCCCACCTCAACCTCCTGAGTAACTGGGACTACAGGCATGCGTCACCACACCTGGCTAATTTTTGTATTTTTAGTAGAGACAGGGTTTCGCCACATTGGCTAGGCTGGTCTTGAACTCCTAGGCTTAAATGATCCACCCGCATTGGCTTCCCAAAATGCTGGGATTACGGGTGTGAGCCACCGTGCCTGGCCTTTTTTCAATAATATAGTCTTGGCTTCTGTCCTAGGCAGGGATGAGACAAATCAGTTTTCCAAATATTGAGTTTCTCTCACCAATGAGATCATGCTAGGACCCAGTGGATCAAAAGGAGGATTAACAAGTCTATATGGTTCATAGCCTCCTATTTTATTTTTAACATATTTTTTACCCTATTAGATGCTTATTATTTCATTTTTCAAAGTGGACAAAAGCTTATATAATCTTGCCAATATGCTAAAAATAATTGTCTTTAAGATAATCAGCCAGGTATGGTGCCTTATGCCTGTAATGCCAGCACTTTGGGAGGTTGAGGTGGGAGGATTCCTTGAGCATGGGACTTTGAGACCAGCCTGGACATCATAGTGAGACCCTATTTCTACAAAAAATTTTTTAAAAAAATTAGTCAGATCTGATGGTGCATGCCTGGAGTTCCAGCTACTTGGGAGGCTGAGGTGAGAGGATGCTTGAGCCTGGGAGGTTGAGGCTGCAGTAAGCCATGATCGTGCCACTGCATTCTAGCCTGAGTGACAGAGTGAGACCCCGTCTGAAAAAAAAAAAAAAAATCCTCATGTATATTCTGCAAGTTTGCTCAGTTCTCATGAGCTTTTCCCATTCTTGATTGTGTCATGAAAAAGATGATTTTTGTGGGTCTTTCTATCTCCAAGAAAATCTGTATATGTCTGTGTCTGCCATATGGTTTCTTATAAGCCCAGGCAAACCTTTGTAGAGCCAAGCCTTGCAAGCGTGTCTGGTTCACATGCCTCCATATGACCTTGCAGGCTCCATTCCTTCCTTTGCTGTTCTCAGCACTTTCCCAGGGGCTGGGGAAAGTTTTGAAGCCTCTGGATGTGAAATCCTTGAAGATAATTCCAGGTTAGGAGATTATGTTGCCAAACATTTCCCAGCAGATGCAGAGCTGGGTGGTGTCCTGCAGATTTCCAAGGTGTTGTCATCGGGGCTTTCTTGAGTAGCAGCAAATCCAACTGTGGCAAAGACAAGGCACAGTTGTTTTTCCAGGGAAATCTGTCCAGCTTCCTGTGGCATGCCTGACTGTCTGGGGTCACCACTGCTCCTTGTGTGCTCTGGGGAGTGGAGCACTTATGCCAGTCACAGCAAGCAGTATCTGTCATGAAGGAAACACGCAGAGGCCAGTTTTGATGACTTCTTATCTTCACTGACCATCAACATGTTTAGAATGGCTTATAAATATTTAAAAATTAGCCAGGTGCGGTGGTGCGTGCCTGTAGTCCCTGCTACTCAGAAGGCTGAGGCGGGAGGATTCCTTGAGGCCAGGAATTCCAGGCTACAGTGAGCTATGATCACGCCACTGCACTCCAGCCTGGATGACAAAGCAAGACTCCATTTCTAAAAAATGAAAACAACATTTTTAAAAAGAGAAAGGTGTATAAACCGAGAACTTAGTCTTTCAAATGAAAGTACACCTGTGAGTTGCTTCTAGACTAGGAGTACTTAAAGGTGATCTGGTTGTTTATTATATTTGCTTGAGCCATTTTAGATCTCAAATTTGATATATTTTGAGGTCACAGTTTATTCAGTCCAATGCATTTAGTATTGTAGCCAGAGGCTTAGATCCCTATCCTGGGAGCAGGTAGGAGGACGGAGAGGACCAGGGGAAGGAGTCTGAGGGGTCAGTGCTTTTGTGTTCCTCCTGCCCACTCTGAGGTCCCCTACAAAGGAGCCTGGACAAGGGCCTGGTAGACGGCATACAATTGGACCTCATGGGTGATCTGTTGCATTGTTTGCACTCATTTGGTGAACTGAGCATGTGACTTGTCAGGAATATTTTTCTTCAGTGTTGTAGCATGTGCCCAGTAAGGGAAATTTAATCCATATGTGTCAAAGATTCACTTACACTTAAATCATTAAAGCATTGTTCCGAGTTTTTTGATGTCTAACAAGTCTTTTGGCTTTTTCCAAGCAGTTCTAAGTCCTTTGCCAAAGGCAAGCCTAATCCTGAGCACCAGAAAATTCAGGCTTTCTCCTTGAGTTGAAAACCCTTTCCTCTATCTCCAGGAAAAATTCCTCAGCCATTCAACATTTACCTGCCCCCATTTCTGAGTGACTCAGAGGAGCAGAGCTCTGGAGGGGGAGAATACGATACGGCCTGATTTACGCATCTGGCCCCGATCTGGGTCTGTTTTCGAACTTGGCAGGAGAGACAGGATGCATTTGACTTTCATCTACCTCTGCTTCACTGGAGACGTTGTGGGGCATGAACACCAGGCGTTTCTGAGCTCATGTGGTCTATGGATATGGAACGGAAGAAGCCTGTTTTCCCTGAAAGGACTTAG
This sequence comes from Papio anubis, assembly GCF_008728515.1. Lineage (NCBI taxonomy): Eukaryota > Metazoa > Chordata > Mammalia > Primates > Cercopithecidae > Papio > Papio anubis. Next base: position 75,241,758 of record NC_044980.1, read on the forward strand.
GACAAAATAGTAAAGAGCATCAATGCTCAGAGAAGAAGTATGGCATTTCTCTTCTTTCCAAGACAAGAGCTACTCATTCCCTGTTGGAGCTGCGTCTTACCAACAGCCTTTCATCCCTCACCTCACTAATAACTGCAGTTGCCTCGATTAGGGTTGGGGATGGGCCTAGGGCACTGTGGTGAGGCAGTGAAGGCTGCCTCTGGCGGGAACCTCTTTCAGTATCTCCCCTTCTTCTTATTTTTTGGCACATTTTCTGTACTCCTACCCTTAGTAATCTTTTCTCAGAAACTGTCCCAGGTCCTTCCTGTCACTGAGGAAAAGAGGAGATAAATGAAATCCTGTGAAGTCGTTCCTGAGAACATGCTGCTTCTCCAGGACTGGTGACCACTGGATTATGTCTTTTTCATTTCTATGTCATTTCTGGTATAGTGCCTGGCCTACAGTTGGTGCTCAAGTAATGTTTGCTGAATAAATGTGGTATCTTTATACACAAGAGAGTCATGCTAACTCCAAAAGGCTGAGCCCTTGATGGTGAAATTTCAGCTGCAGACCTACTCTCAACAAACATCCTGGTCTTTCTGTATTTCTTCTAGTGGTTTTATCCATTCAAACCCAGAATGCACATCAGAACATACACAACTAAATGGCAGCCCACGGGACAATGCTTTTGAGTGGATGTTTTTCTACTACTCTCCAATCACCACAGAGAAGTCAAAGGTGATCCACAACTCAAGACAGAAGGGGCCTGACCCTTCTCTGCTGTTTGACTTGGGCTTGTGTTGAGACAGTGCATGGCGCCATCACTTGCTTCCTGCAAGATTCTAGTTTCTTCTTTCTGTTGAAGTTCTTTCCTCTGTAATGTGAAGGCTAGACTAGTTCAGTTGTTCTCTGCGTTTCATCTTCTATATACTTTTTCTGAGGTTCTTCCAACTTTAGAAAGGATCGGGTTTCCAGTTATTTGGAAGAGGGACACAGTCAGATTATTTCTGGGTCTCCTTGCTGGTCTCTCAGCTACAGTTTTGAGAACTCATGTGAGCCAAATTGGTTTGTTTTATGTGGTAATTACTGGTAGCCTCCAACAGTTAGAAGGAAGTGGTAACTGGACCTCCCTTTCTTCACACCTTAGTCACCAGGTGTTACGTACCAGTGAAAGTAAGTCTCAGGCAGAATTCTAGTATATAATTGGATGTTTATTAGTAAGCAATCATGCAGTCTGCTCCAGTAAACTTGATGAAGTCTTTATCCTTTCAGGCACTTGGACTAGTACCCTGCATGAAAGTTCATTTCAAGGCAAACAGAACAGTATTCTTGCAATGGGAGGAAAAGCTTCGAGTTTGAACAGGTAACAAAGTCCATCACGAAGTGGTAGAAGGTGAGATGAGACCTGGAGTCTCACACTGAAGCTGAAAGTGGTGGAGATTTTTATACTTTGTTTGTGCAAAGGTTGAGGTGCCTGCGTACAATTTTCATTTGATCACATATCTGGAGCACTTCTTATTTTACCAATGAAAATTTATGTAACATCCTTTATGCTAAGCAATGTTCTGGTGCAGATTTGGAAAGCAATCTTTAAAGCTGCTTACAGCAGGCTTCTCTGGGATAATTCTTGGTTAAGACGTTTCAAATGCTGATTGCCCTTTGGGAGTTCAGGTTAAGGTTCACACAGACATATATGGCCCTGTTTACACAAAAATATTCTTTTTTTTTTTTTTGAGATGGAGTCTTGCTCTCTTGCCTAGGCTGGAGTGCAGTGGCGCGATCTCGGCTCACTGCAAGCTCCACCTCCTGGGTTCATGCTATTCTCCTGCCTCAGCCTCCCGAGTATCTGGGACTACAGGCGCCCACCAACCCACCTGACTAATTTTTTTTTTTTTGTATTTTTAGTAGAGACAGAGTTTCACTGTGTTAGCCAGAATGGTCTCAATCTCCTGACCTCGTAATCTACCCACCTTGGCCTCCCAAAGTGCTGGGATTACAGGTGTGAGCCACCATGCCCGGCCCACACAAAAATATTCTTAAAGATACCATAATACAGTATTGAGAACTGATAGTCACTATGTTTCTATCAATAAAGATATGATTAGGGTCCTTCTATGTGTACATGAAGGACTGAAATATCAAACTAAAAACCATTTGTAAGAAATTGGAAAGATGGTTTTGCATGGTTTTTTATCTTAGCAACAAGCAATATACAAAATTATCTCAAGCATCTGCTATGTTTATTTTAAATAAAAAATTGAAATAATATTTTTAAAAATAAAATGATTTATTGATGTAATCAACTTATTATTTACTACATAGTTAACATAGGTATTTTTAAGTCTTAAAATATTTTTGAATCAGTTATTTTGATAGTTTCAAAAATTATGTAACATGACACCTTTGCGAAGTGATGTGTTTGTATAAGAAAATTCATTTTAGTCATAACAGGGGAATTATTCATCTAACTCAGTCAAGCACAACGCTTATATTTGTTAGCAATATAGTAATTGTATTCTCAGAAGATTGTTTTATTGTCATTTCATATTGAGATTTTAGATACAGAACTAATTGCTGTCATATCTTGCCAAAAATTAGACACATTTCCAAGCAATCTCCATTATTTATTCATAATTTGAGCATTTTTTCTAATATAAAAAGGTCTCCCTTTTATCAGCCACACATAAATTCTGACCCCAAAGTACACTGATGTATGGATGTGATGGTTAAATGTGGAGGCGGGACTACTGCTTCATTCATTCTGTAATTCTCCCTAAGTGCCTACTTGTTCCAGGCACTATGCTGAGCACAGAATTGAACGTGTGGGCATAGCAATAAACTGGCAGGTGTCTCCAGCCAGCCTCGTGGAGCTACAAACATACCAAAGAGGAGGCGCACATTGGTGTAACGGGCCAGATGACAATCTTGTGTCTTCCCACTGAGTTCCATTGTAAGGTTTGGGGTTATCTTGTGAACTTTGTTTCCAGGGTATGTGTGTGTGCGTGTGTGTGTGGTGCAGGGTGGTGGGGGGATGGGTAAAATATTACATTAATTAATTCTGTATGTAAAATAGTATATACATATGATAACATACACAAAGATAGGTGAAACAATCTTCTATGTGCTGGGCACTACGTAAGTCTCCGTGGCGAATCACACTCACTTTCTTAATTTTAATTGCTACTCAAATACTGATGGTTCCAAAGTATTAATATGGTTCTGATTTTTCCCCTAGAGATTCGGACTTGCATGTACAAATGGCAGCTGTCTCCACATGGCCATCCCTCAGGCACCTCAAATGCAAAGTGACCCAGGGAGTCCCATCTGGCCCATTTAGACCTGTGCGCCTCATTTTCTTTTCAGTTGACAGTGCATCAGTGCTGAGGCAGAAACAGGAGCCATTCTGGACTTTCCCCGCTCTTTCAGATCCACAGCCAATCCAGTATCAAGTCCTCCTGATTCTAGCTCCTCGATCCTTGCAGCCATCACCTTCTCTTTGTCTCTGTTATTTCTGCTGTCGTGTGAGCCCTCGTTGCAGATCACCCTGAGAATCAAAAGAACCCCCTGCGTGATCAGTTCCCTTCCATTTATCTGCCTCAAAGTCAAACTCCACACAACCCAGAGAATAACTTACTAAAGTAACAATCCAACCGGCCCTTCCTTATTGATATTCCTTCAATGGCTTCAAATCCACGATGGCATCACTTTTTCCTCTGTGGGTAGGGACCCATCACTGGGTTATGAAGTCAGGCTAGTCCTCTCTGACCAGAGTTTTAAAGAAAAAATCAAGTGGGATAAATTAGGATTGAATAGGCTAAAAAACAGATAATTCTTTTACTTTTTAAATTTTTTTGTAGAGTTGGGGTCTCCCAAAGTTGCCCATGCTGGTCTCCAACTCCTGACTTCAGGTGATCGTCCCACATCAGCCTCCCAAAGGGTTGGGATTACAGGCATGAGCCACCGTGCCCAGCCCAGATGATTCTTATAAGATGAGAGTAAGTAATGTTTGCAAAATTTTTGTTTCAGGTATGTGTGTGTTACTGGGTAGCTACGAAAAATGTATTTTCTTTTCAAACTAGGAATCCTGATTTTATTTTAAAAAGCTATTGATGTAAAGAGCTTCTCAAAATTTGCTACAGAGGAGGATAAATGTAATCCCCAGGGAACATGGGACATCTTGTTTATAAGTGAAAACATTTTCCTCTTTTATATTTACAGTTTACTAAAATTTTACATTCTGCTCACTAATAAACCTACATTTACCTTATTATAAACAGAATTTTAAAAATTACTTATCTTTAAATATGTTTCTTCACTCTGAGGCTTTGCAAACTCCTGCCACACCACCCGAGGTCCTCCTTCCCTGGTCTCAAAGCCAGACCCAAGTGTTAAAGGTCAAGCTGCTTAGCGCAGGTCACCCTGCTTTCTAGTGGCTGTCCCTGGCTACTCCACCAGGACACTCCTTTACCTGATACTTTGGGTTCCAGAAATACTCTTTGCATCTCTTTCTATTCCTCCATGACTCTTACCTTCTTTCTTTTGTCCTTGCTGCAGCTCCTGGATGAAATGTCCAGCTTCCTTTCCTTCTCCAGGCTAACTCTTCTTCCTGTGTCAGAGCCCTGCTGAGGAGTCAGTTTCCCTCCAGGAAACCTCACAACCCTCCACACTGCTGAGGGGACCATATATTTGCACCACCCTGCCCCAAGCTTGCATAGGCAAGATGATAAGGAACACAATTATGTTTTAAAAGTTCTGGTTGCTGGTGACCTGACCTCAGCCAGGCACAATTTGACATTTATTTCCTGGCATGCTACAGCAGTGGAATGTTATCTTGGGATATTGATTTGTGTTGTGCTTGTTGCATGTTCCATTTCCCCATTTAAGCAGGCGGCTGGCAAGACTTTGGAATCTTTACCTCGGGGACGATAATAGAAACTGCTCAAGTGGAATCTTCCTGCCTTTTGTCCAGTGACTGTGTTAATCATCCTGAATGGGATGGAGAGGAAGGGGTGGGGCTGTGGATGGTACTTTTGTGGACAAACAAGAAGAGAAAAGAGAGACTCCTCAAAGGGGACAAGGGTAATAAAGCTTGGTAAATCTGGGCAGGGCTCTGGACCAGCAGAAAGACCTCAGAGATGGGACAGGGAGTGTTGGAGGGGGCTGGACCCTTTCACAAGGTTTCCAGCCTGGCCAGAGGCTCCTGATCCCCAAGAGAGGCCAGGAGATGGCAGAGGTGCTGGCCGTGACGGGATCCTGTGGGCCGGGACATTAGGTACTGCAGCAGAAATCAGATGGATGAAGAACGCCTTCCTGATGTCCCAGCGCCCTGTACGGCTCAGCCCTGGGAGGCAGGGAACCCCAGCAGGACTGTGATAGCATTTTCTGTGTGCTGGAATTGGACTCAAATTGATTTAAAGAAAATAGAAAGGCCGGGCGCCATGGCTCACGCCTGTAATCCCAGCACTTTGGGAGGCTGAGGCGGGTGGATCACCTGAGGTCAGGGGTTCAAGAACAGCCTGGCCAACATGCGAAACCCCATCGCTACTAAAAGTACAAAAATCAACTGGGTGTGGTGTGGGGCGCCTGTAGTCCCAGCTACTCGAGAGGCTGAGGCAGGAGAATTGCTTGAACCTGGGGGTCTGGAGGGTGCAGTGAGCCGAGATCATGCCACTGCACTCCAGCCTGGGTGAAAGAGTGAAATTTTGTCTCAAAAAAAAAAAAAAAAAAAAGAAAAAGTGGTTCTTCTTACCCACCTAGATTTGTGAGCTAATGTGGGCTAAGATTCACATCTGTTATATTATTGATTTTGGCTTTATAGTGAATATTTTGTTGTTGTTTTCGAATGGATAGCTGACATTTATATACATTAGCACCTTGTGTGCATAGACTCATTTAATTCCCAGAATTCTTACAAGGTTGGCCCTATTGTGATCTTTATTTTGCAAATGAGAGAATAATGATAGAAACAATCTGTCCTAATTTCCAGCTAATCAGTGGTGGAATCGGATTTAAACCCAGGCCAACTGGATGTGGAGTCCAATTCCTCCCCACTCCCTCCTCCCGCCTCCCTGTGCTGTGTTGCTGGTAGATGCTGCTTCTTTGAAGACCATGCTTCCATTTTCTTCACGGTGCTTAAGTCAGTGAAGGGCATCAGGGCTGATCAGCAAACATGGGTTGATTCTCTGGTTGTTGACCTCATAGGAATTTACTTTCCTGTGGAAGGAGCCTGGCCCCTCCGCCCTGGATCTGCTGGCCCCTGTCTGGCCGAGAGGAGAGGGCGGTTAGAGCTGAGCTCTCTTCGGCGCTATGCTCCTTCCCCTCCACGCTTTCTGCTGCCCACCCAGCCCTGGGAGGAACAGCTGGTCCCCTTCAAGCTGTCTGTGTGTCCTCCTATGGTTTTGGTCTTTCAGGCTCTGTGAGGAGTGACCGGGTCCTGGAACTCAGTGTGCCCCAGTCACACTTTACAGTGTGACACACTTTAGAGTGCGACTCCCAAGAGTGGTTGTGGAACAAGCCTCAGGGGACCCGCTGATGAACAGCAAAGACGCTGAAGGCTGGCGTGGTGACAGAGGGAACCCTCTAGACAAGTCCTGATTTTTGTTGGAAGACATTTAAAAGTCTCTTCCAGGGCAGAGAGACAAGGCCCCTGTGGGAGCCAAATTCCCTCTCAAGCCCACAGTTTTGTTTCCAGGAGAAGAGGTCACTTTCAGCTTTTATAACTTTAATTTGAAATTAAATGTGCCATTGGGACAGAAGCACTCTGTGCTGGGCTGTCTTCACAACAAGGGTGACAGTGTGAACTCTCACGGCGCTCCACACCAGGGCCTAGCCAGGGCGACAGAGTGGTGATTCATGCCATCTGGGGCCTGCCGTGCTGTGAACTCCAGGAGGAAGCTGCGTGACTGAGAGCTTTTGTAGCTCAGGGGCTGGAGGATGAAATCTGAACCATTTCTGTTCCCTTGTCTTGTTCTCATCTGAGCCCAGGCAGTGGAAGGAGCTGAGGTCTGGGAAACAGTTGAGCAGGCTGTTTCTGGCAGGCTGGGGCTAGCATCCCACAGGACCACGGGTCTCTTTCTGCTGTCCCTGTCAGGCTGACCCCAACCCGCCCAGTGTCAGCAATGTCAGACCTCCTCTCAAATTCAGAGCAACTCCTCAAACATGAATAACCACAGGCTGAATGGGCCTTTCCCGGAAGATTTGACCTTGGCAGTCTGGGGTTTTGAATTTGGTGGTTTCTGAAAAGCACACATGCAGCTGCAGAGGAGGCGGTGGGTCTATGGCAGCTCCATGCTGAGCATCCGATCCTGCTGCCTGTGTGCTGCGGCCCACTCGCGAGCCAAGAAGGAGAATTGTCAGTAATAGGCTGTGTCTCTCCAAGAGTTGCTGGGGAGAACTAGCCATGCACTAGTCTTCTGGCCTTTGCTTTAAGTTTCGTATATGTTGAGTTGTACAAATCTACCTCCCCACCAAATGTCCTTAGAGGGTCAAAGACGGCCTTTGTTTCTTCATGATAACATTGCCTTTCTTTTTTTTTTTTTTCTTCTGTGACACGGTTTCATTCTGTCACCCAGGCTGGAGTGCAGTTGTGCAATCATGGCTCACCACAGCCTCAAACCCCTGGGCTCAGGTGATCCTCCCACCTCAGCCTCCCCAGTAGCTGGGACTACAGGGGTACACCACCAAGCCCTGGGTAATTTTTAAAATTTTTATAGAGACTGGGTTTTTCCATGTTTCCCAGGCTGGTCTTGAATTCCTGGGCTCTAGTGATTCCTCTGACTTGGCCTCCCAAAGTGCTGGGATTACAGGCATGAGCCACCACACCCAGCTGCTTGTTAAGCTTGAGAATAGAGTTGCTGGCCGTCCTTCTGTAAGCTCTCAGTCTGTCTGCAGAGGCCAGCCTTAAGGTAACTGTTTCCGCTGCTCAGATGGCCCCAAGCAGGGGGATCCCAGGTGTGATATTGGGTACATTGGTCATCCGTCTGCCTCCCACCTGGATGGAAACAGTCTGAGATACACACTTACCTATGTCCTCTTTCCCAGCATGGGACTTGAATGCTGCTATTGGTGCACATTTCTGCAGACGTGTCTCTGGCTCTCAGGATGCAGAATGTTGGTGGGTCCAGTGTGGAGGCTGCCAAAGGGGGTGTCATGTGCTCTGTGGATTTTTGTGTGATTGTAATGGTCCCAGCTGAAGTTCTCCTGCTTGTTGCAGTAAAACCTCTCTTCAGTGTCTGTTACCTTTCTCTATATTCTTGGTGAAGGAGAGAGATAGTCATAAGGGCCCTGAATGAGGTAAGAAGAGAAGATGCTGTTCTCTGCTTCCTCCCCGCCACCAGCATTCCTTCTGCCCTGTTTTTCCTGGCCAGCTCTACTCTGGGCAGTCCAAGCCTGTGAACCAGCCACACCCAGGATCTGTGCTGGAGCTCAGTCCCAGACTGTTCTGGAAGAGTCGCCCAGAGGAGCCGTGTGGTCTCCCATTCAGCAACAGAGTACGAGATGGTCTCTCTGAAGGGCAGAGGGTCTAAGCACTGCCCTCTTCCTAGCATCTAAGGCTGAAATGCTGAATGATGCAATGAGAGGATTCCAGGGGAGAAAAGGAGCTGTACATGGGCTTGATTCTTCTCTCCCCAGCTGGTGGACACAGCACCAGAGGTGGAGCTGGAGGCCAGGCCCTCCACTGACCCACGTGTACTCCACTTTGCAGTTGTACCCCGGGACACACTTCTATCTCAAAGTGTTATGAATTCCAACCACTGGACTCTACCCTACTTCTGACATAATCTTCTTGGGTTGATAGTAGCCTCTCTCATTACTGAATACTTCTTCTTATGTGTAGCCCTGGTTAGTCATTTTCTTTTAACTTTTTGTTTAAAGAAAACCTGTAGATATGAGCTTTCTGTCAGAGATGATCTCTCCAGGCCTGAGTCTAAACTGTTGACCCTCTGTCAGAGAATGAGGGCTGGCTTTTGCATTTCAGGCGCTTTGACATTTACTGAGGGAAAGAAGGAGAATGGAAGGAGTGAGCATAAAGCACTGACCTGAGTGGAATGGCGGGTTGACTTGCCAGAGCCTGGAGATGATTACACTCTGTCAGCTTTGAGACAAGCTGTCCAATTTCCCAAAAACCAATTTGACAATTGTCGAGTGACCAATTTGCTGAATTAGAAGAATTTACTAATTTACCAAATTACGTATTTCTTTTATGCATTTCTAAAGACTTGAGCAATTGGCATGGGCTGGTTTGGCAGGGCCTGAAAGGGTTGGAGCAATGAGTCAGAAGCAATGGTGTCTGGGAACAACCCTGTAGGTGGCGCCACTCTCCAGACTGAGAGGGGCACTGGGTGGATGGTGGAGAGTTAGGGGAGGCTTCGCTGCAGAGATCTGAGCCTTACTGACTCGTTGGTTCCTGTTTTTGAAGCAATCCTTATTTTTTATCATCTTTGTTTCTCAAAAGTCAGTCAGCTCACCACTGTGGATTCTTCCCTGACTTCCTGGCCGTACACACTTCCCATCCTCACACCGCCTGACTTGTTTGGCTCTTCTCTCTCTCTTTCTCCTCCTTCACCTTGGAGCAACACCAAAGCCCTCTCATGTCTTCCTGTGGAGCACTGGCAGAACAGCACAGCCCTCTCCTTACTGTTTTGTTCTTATGACCCTCAGACCTTCAGGGACTCACTTTCTCCCACAGCACTGTAGCCAAAAGAAAGATTTCTTCCCTAAGAGAGATTATGGTATCAGCTCTTCAAATACCATTAAATTTTTATTTTCTACACATAAACACATTCTTATGGTTTTGGAAAATGTATAAAACCAAAATTTTTGCAAACTCACTGTGATAGCCTTCATATATTAGGCATTCAATCAATGTTTTAGTGATTAACAAATGGGTGGTTTTTATAATGAGCCTCACCCTGTTATAACCAAATACTTGTATCAGAGAAACTAGCTTGCTTTTATATCAAGATCATGGCCCTGGATTTTGATAATGCCACAGAAATATTGTCAAGCGTTGTTCAGTCGGCTCTGCTCTTTCCAAGTTGAGGTGAGCTAAGGGAGCCAACCAAAGGAAGGGTTGGTTTCCTGCTCCTTTTTTCTCCTTCCCTTAACTCTTTGCTTAAAAAACTCTCTGAGGCCACAAACTACTAGGACACAACTGCCTATTCATTAGCCATTTATAACTAAGTTTCTGTTTATTTGTTGGACCAATAATTAATTGATAGGGTTATAGGAAATCCTATGCTCCTGTAACTGAGAAGACATTGTCTAAATGTGGATCCAGATTGAGGAGGTCCTTTGGGGTCTGTTGCTCCTATCATTGACCTGACCCACATGGAGTCTCAAATTCAGACCTCTCAGAAAAAGGAAGAAAGGCTTCATCCACAGTGGGGATTAAAAAAACCCAGAAACATCTATTCATGGTCTTGGAATTGAACCTTAAGGCAAAGCCGGATCTCAGATAAGATTGATAGATGATGAACTTGCAGTCCACACCCCATTCCTGTTGATATGTTCCACCTCTTTCTATTGCTGGGGTGTGATTACTTCAAAGCCAGGAAGAGCTGCAATCTAATTTTAGAGGAATGCCCTTCTTGTACACATTGGTGAGTATATATCTTAATATATGGTGTATTTATCTATATAATTTTAGTAGTTGTATAAGAAAAATTGGGATAGGTAAACAAAAGAGAGCAGCTGAAAAGTCTACCTATAAAGGCTTCAGGTTAACATAGTCACTTATATTGCCTCTACCACAAATCTGTGGGGATGACTTTTATTTGTTGGGAAGGGTTGTCTTTGAATTTCCTGTAAAGTTTGGCATTTTAAATCTTTTTTTTTTTTTTTGACTCTTCTCCTGTGAAATATATATCTTGGAAACTTGGCTGTTTCTGTTTCCTGAGCTTCACAGTGAACCACAAAACCAGCAGTAACTGTAATCCACCTCTTAAAATGTAATCCCTTGGGACAGTCCATCTCAATGGCAGAAAAAGAAACACTGTCCTGGCAGAGTAAGGGTGAAGATAAGGAGAGCGATGACCTATTCCTGTACTTATCTGGGAGCACATGTAGGTATGAGTAACAGGATCAAGAGATGCCAAGGGTGAAGGGAGATGTAGGAGCCCATGGATTGTGTGAGGGAAATATCGATCCTGTGAAGGGCAAGCTGTTTTCTTTGTGTGGACGACCCAGATAAAGCAATGAAAATGGATAATAAGGACACTAAGGACAAGAGCCTTCTAAGGCATTAAGGCAAATGAGATTGTAGCATGGATGCAGAAGAGAAAGGAGAGAGAGAAAAAGTAGATGGAAAAGTAAATGACTCAAACCTTCCATTACTGAAAGTTCCAAATATTTCTTTAATGGCTATCTCCAGATTGTAGGCCTTCATTTTTCACCGGTCAGCATTCCCTTTCTTTCTGTTCATAACAAAAGTGAGTTCCTCTTCTGACCACTAGAGGTCTCTAGAGAATCACAGATCAACCTTTGAAGCCTGATACCCTCTTGCTATCAACCACTCTAGGAGGTGGAAATGTTTATTTTTCTAACATGAATAGTCACATAGTCACAGGAGATCCAAGGCCTGAGACTTAAATTTCTAAAAATTAAAAAATGTATATAGCTGCCTACTCAACTTCAAGCTGCCTACTCAACTTCAAGCTGGCACTGACCATCATCCCTCAAATATGTCCCTTGCTATTTTGATGGTAGGAATTCTGCTATTACACAGAATAACAGCACTGCTTCTACTAAAAAGGCAAATGCTTTGGAAGCCTAATTTATACAATCATAATGAGTTATTTATACCATAGTATGAGTGACTCCGTTGGGCCTCTGCCATTGTGATTACGAAGGATGACAGATCAGGGTTGCTGGGGAGACGAGGAGGGCAATTAAAGAGGAAGTGAAGACAAATTTCATCTACTTCACACCATTGCAGCGGTCTGACCCCAGGTCCTCTTCCAACTTCCTCCCTCAGTAAGTGCTGTGGGTGTGTAACCCAACTCTGGGGTCAAGTGAACAAACTGCCCTCAGCTTCCTTAAGTCTTCCTGTTCAAGACAATGACTTCCAGACTTTCCTGGGACACTGACATTATCACCTCTGGAGTCCTTGATGTGACTCTCTTCCTGGTCACATGAACTGTAGCTATTTTGGGCATGTCCAACATGTTTGACAGTGCCGGTGATGACAAGTGTACATTTCAACATTCCATTATTTAGAACACGCATGTAATTATTTGTAATGAATCACTGATGACATCTGGAGAACAATGAAGTCCTCTTTTAATGTTTGGACAATTAGCTATGGGAAAGGTTTACTTTGATGGTCTTTCATTGTTATCTCAAGAATTTTGGATATTATTTCCTGTTGCACTCTGGTGTACGTTAAGTTTTTCTACATTTATCCGTCCATCAAACATTTATTGAGAGTCTATTAATTTCCTCTTACACTGAAGGCTCTGTGAATATGAGGATGAATAGGAAGAATAGGGCAGGGTTCTTAAGAAGTTCATCAGTTGATAGAAGGGCAAGATATGTTGAGGCAGTTACAAAGTGCATGATAAATAGAGAAGTACAAAGTGCATTGGGACTAGGAAAAAAATTAAAAAAAACTTCTAGAAAAATAAAGTTCATTTTCTCAGCTTCTTTGAAAGCCATCATCTGTTGTTACTGTTTTTTATCAGAGAACAGTAGTCTGATAATTCACCTTGATGCCTTTGGTACATTTTTCAATTGCTTTTAGCTCTTTTAAAAGGTGCTTGCCACAGGGTGGAAGGGTAGAGTGTATGGAAGGCAATGTGGCCAGAGCCTACTGGTATAACCCATTCCACAGGAGTGACCTCTCATCTGTTCAGAGGAAGACCGGCGGCCAGTAGGGTTGCCCGTGTTTTCACAGTGGATATCTTGGAGCTCCTGAGGTTGGTACTGCTGGGACACAGAATATTCCCTACTGAAGAGAATGTTATAAAGTGCCTATGTTCTTTACTTCTGCAATTTTCAAGGATTGTGCCCATCTCTCAGTAACCTAGCCTTCTTTTGAAGACTTGCTTACAAGACAGAAAATTAGGTGAGTGGCTGAGATTTAGAAGTGCATATCTACCAAGGGGGAAAGAATAAACTGTCTTTTGAGCAGAGGGGTGGGGCGAAAGCTCATCACCTTCCTGGGTCCAGTATTCTCGGGAGACCATCTCTTCTGCTGAGGTTGGCTTCCTGTAATGTGCTGTGGGGTTTGTTTTATTTCTGACCCAAAATAGTATTTGTATTCAGTTCTCTCAGTGGAGAGAGTGGGGAGAGCAAATTTCATTTCTTCATTGTGCAAAAGGACACATATATTTATAATGAACAACTCCATTTGGCTTTTTACTTTTAGGTGGACATAGACTTCAGTTGATGCCAGATCCTCCTTTTTCCTTGGAGAGTCATGTTCGTACTTTCTTAAATTACATGTATCTATCATTCTGCATTTTCTTTACTCTGATACTCTTTTTGGAAACTTTTTTTTCAAACCTAGAAACCACAAAGTGAAACAACAGGGAACATATTCTTACAACTGGGGAGTCAACATGACAGACATGTTTGGATGTCTGTTACATAGCTTGCTGTAGACCCAACTATTAAATAACTGAACATGGCCAGGCATGGTGGCTCATGCCTGTAATCCCAGCACTTTGGGAGGCTGAGCCAGGCAGATCATGGGGTCAGGAGATCGAGACCCTCCTGGACAACATGGTGAAACCCTGTCTCTACTAAAAATACAAAAATTAGCTGAGCATGGTGGTGTATGCTGTAATCCCAGCTACTTGAGAGGCTGAGGCAGGAGAATCTCTTGAACCAGGGAGTTGGAGGTTGCAGTGAGCTGAGACCGTGCCACTGCACTCCAGCCTGGTGACAGAGCGAGACTCTGTCTCAAAAAAAAAAAAAAAAAAAAGAACATATATGAAGACTATAAGTAGGAAACTTACCCACCAATAATTAAAAAAGAATTAAAAGGCTTTCTGAATCCAAGCTCTAACTTATTTTCAAAGCACTAATGTAGGTTAGTTGACATTTGTCACATGCAAGATGTATTAGGCATTGTGAGATCAGATTATGGAGAATGTGGGAACCTGAGACTGACAGTTGCCAGGTGAGCATCTTCATGTTCCCTGAACAGAGGAAGGGATGTTGAGGTTGTCATGACATCACTCACAGAAGGCTCTTGCATCACTCTCCTCATCTCCCTTTCATTACTAGTAAGAATTAGAATCCCAGAGGCCTTTGGTTTGCTTTTCTGCTTCTATGCTTCAGGAGACCTGGTACCATGTAGTCATTAAATGAATGCCCATAAGGCCCGAAGCCTGGAATTATATTTACATCCTCTTGACATATATTTACATAGGTTGCTATCATTATCTGTTTTTGCTCACCCTAAAGGGGCTTTGGAAATACAAGTATTATACATCATCATCTTTGAAGAACAATATCTTTCTTTGATGTCTTTGAATTTGGAGGTCTTAGAACCAACTTAGAACCCATAGGTGAAAATTACAAAACCTAGGTGTGGGGTTAGGGGGAAGCTGGAGAACAGAACAATGCCATTGACAACTTGGTATTCCAAGAGCAGAGAAAGCTATTTCAGGATAGTTTTCTCATTTTGGACACCAAATGCCTGTCCAAGTTCTGGAAAATGTAGCTTAGGGGTTGTATGAGTGCTGGGTAGCTCTTGATCTGAAGTTCCTCATCCTGGCCTTTGATCTCTGCCTCCTCTACTGTAGCCAGGATGGACGGTAATGGAGTTGAGTTCAGATCAGCATTTGAAGTAATGCTGTTCTCACACTGTCCTCTGCTCAAGTTTACTCAGGTTCATTACAGGGGTGGGGTTAGAGGGCCATTTGTCTTGGGCCTCAGATTGAAGAAGGGGCCTCAAAGCTGAACTTCTAAATCTTTCTCCAAAAGATGGTGTGCATATGGTTATTAAAATTATTATTGGGACAAAAACACTTATTTGCTAAATGTAAATGTATGAAAAATACTGTAATTTTTGTAGCAGTATTTTAACACATTTAAAAAATATATTAGAAGTGTCCAATTGTGGAATTGACTCAAGATGTCTCTCAGCTTCTGAGAAGCTCCGAATTTGCCACCAAACATCAGCCAGTGTATGAGGTCCCTTGGACTTTTGTCCCATGCTAAATGACCCAGCTGATAGAGCCTAAGAACAGATTAGAGTCACCACAGCTCCTGATCTTTGAGTATGTACTTCAAAGTGGGGTTTTTAACATCAGTTTTTAAACTTTGCTCTGCATGCTTGTAGGACACTAACATTTTTTGACTTATAAGAATTAATATTTTACCCATTGAAAAAGTACCCTGACTGGGCGACATTTCTAACTATTTAAATTGGGAGAAAAAGGCTGAAATGGCCAGAGTTCATGGAGAAAAAAGTGAAATAGGGTCTGCCAATATCTGTTAGTACTCCATAGGAACAAAGCAGTGGAAATGAAACTCAGCGTTTGGGCTGTGCCTGTGTGCGTGTGTGCATGTGTGCGTGTGTGTGTGTGTTTGTGTGTGTCTTTGTGCAGTTGGCAGATCAACCCTAAACAGGCCTCGTGTGGCTGAGGCTTATGCATACACAAATCCAGGTGGTGGCCTCCAATTGCAAAAAAACTCTTTGTTTTGCCTTTCTCTGGGCAGAAAGTACTGCCAATAATATCTGAGTAATATCTGGGGCTCATTTCCATTTGGCTGTGGAGACTTAGGTCTCTAAAACTTTCCAAAAAAAATGTCCGACTGGGCCAGTAGGGAAAGCCATGACGCAATCTTAGTGGACTCATTTATGCTTTGATTGCCATTTCCTGTAGATATCCGTGTTTATACGTTACGAGGCATGATGTGCTTCATCTTATTATGTACTATTATTTTAATTTTTCCAATGATAAAATAGTGCTTTTTTTGTAAAAAATTTGGAGAAATGTATCCTATACAGAAGCTTAAAGGAAGCATGTATAATCTCAGCAAGCAGTGTTATCTCATGCTGACTTAATTCTGAAAGGAATTTTAGTAATTTTTGTTAATTATTTGTTAATTCTATGCAGATCATTCCATTGAAAATAGTAATGACAGAAACATCAGAGTTTTAGGTTTGATTATCAAAACCTGTTTACTGTGACCCAAAAATACAACAGGGACCTGTTGGGATGCATCTAAATTCCAAAGGTCATGTGGACACATCCTCAAATCTTTTGTTTTTGTTTTAAAATGACAGTGATGGTAAATATTTATTGTTGACTGTGTATCATTGCCCTACATTTTTTATGTAAATCAACTATTTTAATAATTACAGGAACCTTAAAGGAAAGTGCCATTGGTAGTAGAGTCCCATTTTACAGATGGAAAAATTGAGATGAAAGAGATTAAGTAACTTGGCCAAGGTTACAGGCTACTATGCAGTAGAGGTGAGTCAGCCCGTCTTCCAGAAACCCTGAGCATCTTCCCTTCTGAACTTGAAAGTGTTTAGTTTCTTCAACTAAGGGCATAACCGGGTCAGTCAGGATGTATTTGAGCACATGAAAGGGCAGCAAAACCCATCTCTCTACTTTGATTCCTGTAGAAACATGTCCCTTGTGTTAAGTGGTGACAAGCCGTGTGGGGGTTTTGCTCAGGCGACAGGCTGGAAATGCATGTGTGGCAGGCGGGCTTGTGAGATCACATCCGAAGCTGGCTGGATTCAGTTCAGTCCTTTGGACTGTTGATTCAGATGAGGGGGAGAAGAGGCGAACCCCTCTTCTTTGGCTTAGAAGATTACGGATCTGTAACTTCAAAAGCTGTTTGCAATTTCATATTCGCGTCTCGCTGCCAAGGTGCTTGTCTTATCTGCACTCTGTTGGCTGGGGCCGTTGTGAGTAAGCTGGGCGGTTTCCTCCTGCATTTGGAAGGAAGTTGCAGGGGCAAGAAGGGGGGTGGGTGGTGGAGAGGTGAGTGTGGCTGAGAGGATGACACCAGCGGAAACAAGGGAAATAGGCTGGGAGGAGGGCCAGACGCGCAGGGTGTGTGAGAGTGAACTCAGGGAGAGGAGAGGAAAGGCCCTTTCCTAGTGTGTGCTGATCTGGGAGGACGCACCATCTAAACAGGAAGAGCACAGATGGAGAGTCAGACAGACCTGCTTGGGGTTCTTGCTCGCTGCTTTTAAGGCTTTGTGACCTTGGTCAATTTACTAAACCTCTCTGGCCCACTTTCCTCTTCTGTACTGTTTACTGTATGGTCTGTTTTTTGCTAAGCTCAGGTGGTGATGTTGCCCTCAATACTCCATGCCCAGCTTGTTACAGAAGGAAGAATGCTGGTCTAGGAACAGGAGATCTGGGTGAATTTTCTGTCCTTATTCTTCATCAGCTCTCTGACCCTGGGCAAGACTAAGAACTTCTGTGACCCCCAGTTTCTCAATCTGTAAAATGGGTATAATAACACATACCCTTTTAACTTCACAAGGTTTCTGGGAGGCTTAAAGAAGATCAGGTGTTTGAAAAGATTTTGTGAACCTAAAAGGATTATACGATGAGCTGTTCTAGATGCTGGGTGAAAGGTGCAACTGAACACACAATACTGGTGGACTGCTGGGTTCTCACTCAGGGATGGCAGAAAGGTTTCAATTTGTGAGCCAGCTCTCATTGACTGGGAGTGGCTGCCTGGACCTCCATCTGGAGAAGGATCCTGAGCTTTGGCTGGGTTCTGTGGGAAAGAGTGCTGGTGTTGATTATTAATGTCTGTCATGGACAAAGGGGTAGGAGAAGTGGTTCTTGGATTGTGCATTTGCTCTTTCTGCTCCAGCCTAGTGATTTCTAAATTCAGTTGCTCATTTAGATTCTCCTGGTAAAAATGCCCCATCAGGCAGATTTCCCATTTCATAGGCCTGGATGAGACCTAGGGTAAAGGCAAGGAATCGTCATTTTTTAAAGAAAGCTTTCCTTGCTGGTTATTTTGATAGTTGTGCAGGTGTGGAGAGGTGGGGCAGGCATCGAGTCACATGGGAGCTCTGGATGAGTCTCATGGAGCTCTGAGCATTGGAAGAATGGAGCACAGAAGAGTTAAGCAACTTTTCTAGACATGGTCATAAGTTTAAAAAATGTGGATCAGGCCTGTGGTTTCTAGTAGGTTGCCTAACTCTTTCTTCATTAAACAAATGGGTTGTATTGTCTGTTTTGGTGATTCTCCCACTGGCTTCAGGCCTGATCATTTTTCCTTGTGGTTCAGACAGCTGCTCCAAAAGGGTCAGATGCTGAGATCCATTGTCCACCCTGGCTCCTGCTCTGAATCGACATCAGTTTGCAACTAGTAGTTTCATAAATCAAGAAAAAGAAGAAAGGCAAATTAATGACTGTGTTAACTAGAGGGGCTCTGAAAATTCTGCTTTACATGTACTTATTTTGAATTTCACTTTTGTTATTATGAACTTTGAATTTCGCTTTTATTATAATGAACTTGCAAACACAGCATTGTAAAAGTATATGCACCTCCCAAAGATGCTGGGAAGCAGTTGATATTTCATCATTTGAGGATGTGCCTGCAAGTAGCAGAGGTGCAGGAGGAGACAAATAAAAGGGATGCCTGCATCCTATTTCCATGAATTTCTGTCCTCTGAGCTGAAAGACAATTGACAAGTTGGCTAATAAGACCTTGAAGAAAGAAGATACTTTAACCTTTAATTGAAAAATCCCCATTCCTTCTCATTCAAGAAGCAAAAGAAGAAACTATCATGATGGACACTCTGGTGCTAGCATCAGTCATTTTGATCACAAGACGTGGACCAGCCCACCTTGGAGCTCACCATGGTGGTGGCCTGGTCCTCATGCAAGTTGTCATGGAGCTCTTGGAAATGGCTGTAGACTTTGCTGAGCAGGAGCAACTATGTCTCTGGTTCTTAAGGATTAAAAAGGTAAGGTTGCAGTTCTGGATGCTGGCATTACTTCAGGGCAACACACACACACACACACACTCTCAGTAATGTAAGTCATCCTTTCTCTCGCATGGGGAGATGTGTACTTTTTTTTTTTTTTTTTTTCTTCTTGAGATGAAGCCAGACTGAAGAAGAAAGAACAGAAAAAATCACAGGCCCACAGCTTACATGTCATTCATACAGGCAGGACTCAGGGCCTCGGCTTCTGCCAAAAGAAAAGGACAGTCTGCACACTATTTCTTGATAATACATAACGATGTCTACAGCAGCAAATGCTTTTAACTCTGCCCCGTCTCTGCTCTATTAGCCTTGAAGGCATTGGAGTTTGAGACCTGTGAGTCAGACCTTTATCTGCCTATACTTTCTGAGAACTCATGTAAGAATGAAAACACACACACACACACACACACAAACACAAAAAGACAAACACCAAACACCAAAGCATTCTGACGTGAAACTCCGGTGCACATTTCTCTGAGGCAGTACATCATTTTAAAGCTTTTAATTTCTAGAGTAAGGAGTACATTAGTTGTGCCAGATGAATATTCACATTCCAGATACTCCAGGATTTATGCTGATTCTAACTTTGAGGGTTACACTTTTGAGTTTAATTTTGTCTTGTTTTAAGCATGGAACTGGGGGGAAATACAGGAGCGCACAAGTAGGCAAAAGGGCAGGCATGATTGATGGCCATAGAAAGTCCTGACAAATTTGTAGTCAATATTGTTTGTCTAGAGAGGCTTGTGTGACAAAAGAAGTGTCAGCAGCCACTGAAGTCTCATTCTTCAGGACCTGGCCTCTGAGTTAGAATAGGGGGCTTGAGTGAAATGTCTGTCATGCTTAATTGGAAAAATCACTCCAGATGAGTGAGAGAGGCTGACAGTTATGCATTACAGAGAGAATTTAGTGTGTCTTACAAGGTTGATACAGGCACCGAAAGTGACTGACTTTAGCTTTTGCCTATTAGGAAGGTCACTGGAAGGATAAAACCCAAGAAAAGAAGCTACTTCTTGCTTCAGATTCACAAGTGCTTGTAAAAGACTTCCACCTTCATTTCTTTCATTGTCACTCTGGTCTTAACCTCAATTCCTTTTTTTTCCTAGGTTTTCATTCTGTCCTTGCTTTCTTAAATACCAGGGACAATTTCACTGGGCATACAGTGGAGGAAGGGAAACCGTAGACTGTTACTCATTCTCTCTCTGTCTCACTCTCTCTCTATCCCTTTTCTCTCTCTCTCTCTCTCTCTCTCTCTCTCTCTCTCTCTCTCTGTCTCTCTTTCTCTCTCTGAGTGTGAATGTTTGCCTGTCTTTGTGGAATTGGTCATGAACATTTCCAGCCATTGCTTCCAGTGCACAAAGGCTAAACTCACTTTGTCATTTGGTAATTTGTTTATCTGTCAGCATCTCTTACGCTGAAATGATGAGGCTTTGAGAGAGCTGTGGTTTCTCATCCAGGTGAGGTCTGAGAGCCTATGGTTCTATAAGGGCTAGAGAGTTTGAGAGGGGAGATGGATAATTCGTTCTCTGAGTCCCGGGAGCCCGCTGTTTCAGGGCTAGCACCACCAACATTTAGACGCGTGGGTGCAATTTGGTCATGGGTCTCTTGAGTTTAATTTTCATCTTCCTGTTGTGTGTCTCAGCATTTTTCTCTGCAATTGCATAGATTTTTGAGAGGCTGAGGACAGCTGCTTTGGCTTGGAGCTTCTGAGCCTGTTTGGCCTCCAAGACTTTAGCCATCAAGTTGTTATACAGCAGTGCTTCCTTTGTGTTGTCCCTTGGTGATGTGTTGGGGTTGGTGGCATTTATGAAAAGGATGTGGCCTTCAAGACTGCGTAATTCCAAACTTGCATAATTCAGACCATATCCTGAATTCAGTTTTACAGTTCATTTGGCCTGCTAGCCTTAAAATTCTTTGATCCTCAGAAAGAATTTAAATTTGAGGCACTTATATTACTTCACATTTTGAGTGTGAAGAGACTATATGAATTTTTCATATTACACTATTCCGAATTTGTGTAAAATATGGCCACGTTAGAATATTCTATTGGGGTTTGTGACTGTTAACTCTCACAATTCTGAAAAGTATAATGTAATTCATGGAGCGAAGTATCCTAAATCCTACGCATAGAAATGTGAGTCTAAGTCTTTTGTAAACGAGTGGGTAAGCTAACAAGACTTGGAAAGTATTTTGAGGTAAATGTTAGGGATATTATTAATATCTTTATATGGTGCAGCCTGAAATGCCTCAGTAACAAATTCACTTCATTGAATTCAATAAAGATTTATTTAGTACCTACGAAGGGCCAGCCCAGCAGAATAGTAGACATTGGAGCTACCACAAGGATCAGAATTAAGTCAGTGAATTGAACTCAAGGACCCAAGAATGGTAAACTCAAGCCAGCCATGTGTGACCTTTGACACTGCAGAATGTATTTATCTTATTCTCTTACCTGTTAAACTTATTCTTTCATGAGGAAACATATAGCACTGCCAACTGAAGTGAGGAGAAAAGTAAAAGTATTTAAGACATTTTTTGAGAATGTCCAACGGCAGAATGGAAAGTCTCTATGAATTTTTTTGTTCAAGTTTTAAGCATAACACTTTTAATTTTCACTGTTGAGGCTCCATGCCACTTCCTAGCTGTGTGTCTTTGAGCAAGTCATTTAACCTGATTGTGCCTTCATCTTCCCTTCTGTTAAAAATGAAGAAAATAAAAGTGACTATCATTAAGGGTTGTTTCAGGGATTGAGTTCATGTTTGTTAAACTCTCAGAACATCCTGACATATTCTCAATAAATGTTACACTACTTTCAATAAATAGTATCTTTAAAAAATGTCCTCATCTATTTTTTTATTTTTTTACTTTTTGGTTTTAGTGTGTATGGTATGCTTATGCAATGGGATCTTTATCTGTGTTATCGAAGTCTTTCAATGGCAGCTCAATTTTCATTGTCCGGAATGGCAGACATTCTGGTCATTGTCCAGAAAGTTTTAGAAGGTGGAATTTAATGTATTCTGAATACAGAACTCAATCCAGATATCAAATTGCCTTGGTGAGATTTACTTCTCTGGTTAAAGTATGATGCAGGTAAAGTTCCAATCCTGATTAATGCAGTTGTGGTCAAAGTTTAATTATATTTTGGAAATATAGTATTTAAGTGGCGTCTATCACTTAAATACTATGATAAATGCTGAGCCCCATGGTGGTATCGATGGACCTGAAAATATATGTTTTTTCAAGTGGTTTTACAAGTGAAAAAATGTAGCTAAAATGTTATTTCTCTATTCTATTTAAAATTAGGTTTCTTGGAAGAACGTTCATTTTCTGAAATAAACATCCTGTTGAGCCTGGTGGTATGTATAAATATGGATTCGCTAAATGTGGGTTTGCTTAAAAACAAGATATGCCCAATGAACTTTGCTTCCTTTTTTGATAGAGTGGGGAGACTGGTGGGGAGGGGAAATTCCACAGACAAAATGTGTCTGGATTTCAGGAAGACATTTGATAGAGCCTCTTATGACGTCCTTGTGGGAAAGATGAAGGTATACGAGCAGGGTGACAGTGAAGCTAGGAGGCTTTGTGGCCAGTTGGCAGGGATATGTGAAGGGCACTGAATTCCAGTGGGTGCCACTTGGGAGGGAGGCTTCAGGGCTGTCTGTGGACCTCACCTTTTTGGCCATCTTGACCTGAGGTTTGGATGATCTCAATAGTGGGGAAAAATTAAGAACTCAGAACAAATAAGAATATGAAATTTAAATTAAATAAATCCTTCATTTTAGTTCAGAACTTTAGTGTGCATTTGTGCTAGGGGAAGATCTTACTTTCCGTGGGAGAAAGGCCAAGGGTTTTTTGGTGGCTGTGGTCACCACACGAATGACCAATGTGATACAACTGCTGTAAGAATTAAAGATGCCTTTTAATTAGAAATGATTTCGGTAATAAGGAGGCAGTAGTCCCACTCTGCCCTGCTATAGTCAGACTACATTTAGGGTGTTGTTCACTGCTAGCTATCGCATTTCCATTTTGTGGGGAGAGCTGCTACACAGCTGGAGTGAACCTGGGTAGTGAAAGGCCTGGACAGCGACTTAATCAAGGAACACTTAGAGGACCTTGGGACATTTTAGTTAGAGAAGAGCAAACTGGGAAAGTGGACTAGTGACCTGATATCTGGTTTCAAATATTTAAAGGAAGGTCAAGTAGAACAGGGAGCAAACTGCTGCATCACTCCGGTACCAAATATGGGGTAACAGGAGTGATTTAAGCAATGAGAGCTGTTAGATAATAGAATGATTTGCTCATTGTTGGATGAATTTAAGGAGAGGGAACAAGAAGGCTATTTAGGAAAGTTGTGGACGCCATATATCCGGAGGGCTAAAAGCATGGGCTTGGGAGCCGAGCAGATTGATGCTTGAGCTCTGGCCTTGCTAGTGGCTGAGTGACCTTGGGCAATGCATTTAATATCTCCATGACTCAAGTTTCTCATCTATACAATGCAGAAAACAATAGCACCTTTCTCCTGAGGTGGTTGTGAGGATTTAAATGAAATAATTCATGTGAAATACTTATATTACCTGGCATTGAGTTAATAGTCAATAAATGACAGGTATTGCCATGACCAGTCCTGATGTGAGGGAGGGCTAAAATAGACACTCTCCTTCCCAAATCTTATATTTCATATTTCTGATCAATGTAAGGATTAAAAGGGACAAATGTATCTAGGTCATAGCCCTAGAGAGCCTTTAATTGCTTTTTTTCCCTTTGTTCTAGTCAGTGCTCCTTTCAACTTCTTGAGGGGTGCATCTTGGGGAAGAAGTGTCAATCTTCTTTTTCTCAAATACATGTAATTAAAACTAACGTGGCAGTGTACTTGAGAAGGTGCACTCCATTCTGGGGACCCAGGGAGTGTGCTTTTGCTCATGTTCTTGAGAAATGGTAATCATATTATGCAGAAAACCAGAAAAGGATATGCCTAAATTAAAATCGTGTCAGAGATTTTTATGCCTACCAATTTGGTATTGCTTCTATGTCTTGTATTAATATGAGTTGAATAAGTATTTAAATAATTGTGCAATTAAAAAGAATTATATTCATCGTTAGAGAAAAAAAGGCAAATGCAACAGAGGAGGCGTAACCGCACAGTATGTTTTTATCCAACTTCCTGGTCGAATCCTGCCACAGTGTGCTGACAGTACACCCACGCCACATTGTTTGAGAGAAAAAACCATTTCCAGGAGCCTAGCTTTTCTTCATCCTTTCCCACAGCCACCTCCTGCCTCTAAAGTGCTTGAAGACACAGTAGGAAGGCACCAGAGGGCATTCTCAGACCATCTATTGTCAAGGAAATACAGCTGGGAAGTACAAAACAATTCTCCACTTTGGCCAGTTTTGGATGAAGTAGTGGTTTCTAACACACACTCAGAAACACTTGGAGTCTGAAAGCTGCCATGCTAAATAAACTGCCATTCAACCTTGGGGTATCCGCAGAGGCATTTGACTGAGTGACCCCAGTTCACAGGACAATCAAGGTTGTCCTCAGAAGCTGGGCAGGCAACATGGGCAAGGAGAGAAACCTGCCTGAAAATCCAGAGATGTGGGGATCTTGGTTCCAGCATTAACTGCTTTTGTGACCTTCAGTAAATTACTTTGTGCTTCAGATCTTAGTTTTCCCATCTGTAAAAGGAAGACACGAAAGAATACATGAAGATCATTTTGAAGTCTAACTCTTGGTGGTGGAATTCCTTTCCTTTTTTACTCTCCCTCCCTTCCTTCCTTCCTGATGAAACTAAAGGAGAAACTTGGATACAGTAATACTGTGTTTGGAGTAGGTCTGCTCTGACCTTCTAGTGCTGAAGAGACAGTCTCTGAGGATTGGCAATGCACACTGCTCATTGCGAGTTGAAAGCTGAGCAGCCAGGCTTTGAGTGGCTTTCAAGTTTATTCAGGCTTTTCTGACTTGGGCATGTTTACCTTCATAGTTGGAACAGCCATGGGATGTATACAATCTAGCATCTTGGAACATGGACTCTACACAAGAATTCTGGAGAAAAAATATGACATTTCTAGTGTTAAACAGAGATATTATGGAACATAGGTTAAAATTTTGCATGCATTTTTACTGTGAAAAAAGACTTTAAAAATGTGGGGTCTGTAGTTGGATGCTTTGGGTTGTACTTTTGTATCTCCTAAGATTAGAATTATCTCTTTGTATTATTTGGAGTGTATTGGAGGGAAGTTTTAGGAAAGCTTGCCCCTTGGGGTACGTTTTGAATGTATCTCAGGCTGGGTTCCCTTGAAGCAGTGCCTGAGGCAAGCATTCAGCTGCATGCAATTCCCTAAGGGCATGGCATATTCTTTAGGGGGAAAAACCTGCTAATAAGTGAGAGAAGCAGGAGAGGAAAGGGCAAAGAGCTGTACAATGATGTCCTCTCAAGGAATGTGATCTGATTCATTGTGTGCGTGTGGGTGGGTTCTGATGAATAATTCATACCACAGAATTGACCCACCTCGAGGCACGGGGGCTGGAATTTTGTACACCCATATCAGTTGGTCATCATTTACGGATATCCATGGGTGAAGCCTGAAAGGCGACAGTCTTCAGTCAGGAGGCAATTCCCCAGAGAAAGGAACAGTTACAAGCTGTATGTAGCCATGGTGTGCTGGAGTCAGCTCAACCACAGCTCACAAGTGCTGACTGCACAGCACTTCCCAAATGCCCGTTCTGTGACTTCACCCTGACAGCTTGCAATCGGCCATGATGGAAGCATTACATCATGAAAATCAACAAAAGCTACAAATCCCAGGCCTTACACTCCTGCAGGCAGCCAGATGTTAAACGTTTATCAGCATGGCCCTGGCCAACCTTCTCTGCAGCGAGAGGCTGGTGTCCTAGCTGGTGAAGGGGATCGGAGGAGGGCACCAACAGCATCTACTACATTGGAGGTGCAAAGGATTTGCCCACAAATGATCTTCCCAACTAATTTGTAAGTTGGCAAAGCCATTCCTTTAGGGGTTGCCTTTCCTAGCCAGAAGAGATGTATACACTATTGAGAATCATAGAACCAAGAATCCACCACACTCCAGTCTAAACGACTGATTATGTTTTATAAGTGCAAGAGAAGAGCAGAGAGGAGGTGAGGAAAGAGTGCATCATCTGAATTACCTGCAGTAAGGGGCAAGAAAGGGCTCTGTTATATTGCCTAGGGACAGAATTTAAAATAGCTATGATGCTATAGTATTTTTTTGAAGATTTTTTTTCAGAATTTATTATTTAAAACGCTACACTTGACTGAGATGATTGATAGACTTTTTATTGTAAAATATTTATTAAGGACAATTTCAAATATACATAAAGTATATCTACAGCTAATGAAGAGTGTAATAAACCCTCACATACTCATCCCTCAGATTCAAAAATTATTAACATAGCCAATCTTGTTTCATTTATACCTCTACTCACTTCCTCGTGGGAGCATGGGAAGTTTTGGAGACTTAGTTAATTGAATAAAAGTTGATTGTGGCTAGAAAAAAGCCAGAGGCTGGGTGTGGTAGCTTACGCCTGTAATCCCTGGACTTTGGGAGGCCAAGGCAGACAGATCGCTTGAGCCCAGGAGTTTGAGACCAGCCTGGGCAACATGGTGAAACCCTGTCTTTACTAAAAATGCAAAAATTGGCCAGACACGTTGGCTCACACCTGTAATCCCAGCACTTTGGGAGGCCAAGGCGGGTGGATCATGAGGTCAGAAGTTCAAGACCAGCCTGGCCAATATGGTGAAACTCCGTCTCTACTAAAAACACAAAAATTAGCTTGGCGTGGTGGCACGTATATGTAGTCCCAGCTGCTCAGGAGGCTGAGGCAGGAGGAATCGCTTGAACCCGAGAGGTGGAGGTTGCAGTGAGCTGAGATCGTGCCACTGAACTCCAGCCTGGGCGACAGAGTGATACTCCGTCTCAAAAAACCAAACCAAACCAAATGAAAACCAAAATCAAACAAACAAATAAAAATGCAAAAATTAGCTGGGTGTGGTGGCGTGTGCCTGTAGTCCTAGCTACTTGGGAGGCAAAGGTAGGATGAACATGCTTGAGCTCGAGAGGTCGAGGCTGCAGTGAACCATGACTGTGCCACTGCACTCCTGCCTGTGTGATAGAGCAAGGCTCTGTCTCTCTCTCTTTCTCTGTCTGTCTGTCTCTCTCTCTCTCTCTCACACACACACACACCAAAAAAAAAAAAGAAAAAAAAAAGGCAGATTTGGGGAATTTACCAAGGATTATGGGAAAGGATTTGGCAGATGGAAGACACAGCAGCTAATGGACCACTTTCCCTAACCTATTAGGATTTACTAGGAATCATTAGAAGACACATGAAATGCATTACATGAGACCCGTATTCTGATTAACCTCACAATTTTTATCTCCAGCTCTTCCTAAAATGAAGAACCAGTGATGA
The DNA here is from genome assembly GCF_008728515.1 of Papio anubis. Lineage (NCBI taxonomy): Eukaryota > Metazoa > Chordata > Mammalia > Primates > Cercopithecidae > Papio > Papio anubis. The sequence continues at coordinate 75,269,105 of NC_044980.1, forward strand.
AAAGAAGGGTTACAAAGTTCCTATAAAAGGAACTCAATACTTCTTCACTCCCTGAATACTTCTTTTTCTCCTGGGCTTTCTCTTTCTCTTAAAGTAGACAAGAGAAAAGTGTCAAGACAATTTCTGAGTACAAATTCTAAATGATATTCCATCCTAAAGCAAGGCATGTTGCCACCATAACAAGATAAGGATCTTAATTCTTATTTGATGGGCAAAGAAATGTTATTAGAAAACAGAAGCAAGCTTGGACGTTCTTGTGATAGGTTTACTGGACTTACAGTGATGGATTATGGCCTATATACAATATTCATTTTTTTTCTCTTTCCTTTCACAGTCTTTGTTGATTTGAGATAAGAGATGGCTTCTGACATTTTTCTAAGAAAACAGGTTTCCTTCTCTGCTTTCTGACCATTCTACTTTCCCTCTTACTGGTTGCAAGTCCAAAGATAACACACATGTGAGTGCTTGACAATCTGGAGTTGAAAGAAGTTGTTATGGGCCTCAGGAAGCACATGTTTGAATAATTAATTAATTTGTTTGAATTAATAAACTAGAGAAAGCTTGGTTCAGTCGTAATATATTTATCACTAGAACCTTCTACCAAGGATAGTTGGAAGTAGACAAATGACTTGAAAAATTAGACCACTGGGAGCTTCAGAAAACCAGTGCTGAGGGAAGAGTAGATACAACAGCAGAGAAGCAGCTCTGTCTAGATTATTGTCTAGCTAGTTTCTTTTTTTCTTTCTTTTGTTTTTTAGACAGAGTCTCACTCTGTCACCAGGCTGGAGTGCAGTGGCACGATCTCAGCTCACTGCAACCTCCACCTCCCAGGTTCAAGCAATTCTCCTACCTCAGCCTCCTGAGTAGCTGGGACTATAGGCGCGTGCCACCAAGCCCAGCTAATTTTTTTGTATTTTTAGTAGAGACGGGGTTTCGCCATGCTGACCAGGATGGTCTCAGTCTCTTGACCTCATGATCTGCCCACCTCGGCCTCCCAAAGTGCTGGGATTACAGGCATGAGCCACCCGCACCCAGCCTTGTCTAGCTAGTTTCTAATAAAGTGGCTGCAGCTACTTTATTGGAACTGCCCAAGAAAGAGCCTTGTCCTTTGTTCATGTGGGGAACCTCAGAAAGAAGCTCCCGAAGCTATAGACAAGTGCATGAGCTGTTTATTGACAGAGGGTTTTCACTTACCAGTTGCATGGAAGAGGTTGTTGACAGGTTGTGGATAAAAGGCAGAAAATAAAAGAAAGCATTCTTTCCTAAGGGATAGTTATGAGTGAAGATTGGAAAAGGCTGTGCAAGCATCGATTTCTACAACTCATCTCTTCTAGCTAGTAAATCTTGAAGATGAACATAAGTTTAAAACTGACCATAAGCTGGCTGAATTTCTGTTGAGGTTTTTCCACAGTTATTGGGAATCAGACTTAATTCTTTCAGTGGGTTTCTTGGCCTCTTTATTGGAACCCACTTTTCATTGTTTCTTTTTCACTGAAATGTCATGATGTGAAAGTAAAAGTGACTTGCAATCAAGGTACATGAATATTTCTGACTCCTATAAAACAAAAAATAGAATAGTATTGAATGTGAATGTATGTGTGTATATTAGCAGAAGCTGAATTTTATTTTTTAAAGTAGACTTTTTTTTTTAAAAGACTTTTTTAGAGCAGTTTTTGGTTCATAGCAAACTTGAGAGATATCCTATATATCCCTGCCCCACACATGCATAGCTTCTGTCATTATTAACATCCCCCATCAGAGTGGTACATTTCTTATAATTGATGAACCTACATTGATACACCATAACCACCCAAAGTCCATGTTTAGACTAAGGTTCACTTTGGGTGTTGTACAATCTATGAGTTTTGACAACTGTACAATGATATGTATGTGTAGTATCATATGGAATAGTTTCAGGATTTCATTTAAAAATACCTTAATTCTTATATAACTTTTATTCTCTCAGGCTGCCCCTAACTTGTCCCCAGACCAAGCATGGTAACTGCATGTTACAACATGCATGTAAGTTCATGTTATAAAAAGTGCAATTAGATCATGAACTTTTGTAAGAGAATATACTTGGTGAAATCGAGGGGAAAGAATTTTTTAAATGCAAAGTTGTTACCCAAAGCAACAAAAACCACTGGCAGAATGAAAATGTTAGTGTTCACTTAGCCTAAGTGGAGGGCTCCTTAAATTCAGGATCATTGTTGGGCATTGATTCTGAGTAGAAGCCAACAGACAATGGGTCTTCACTCTTTTATAAGAACCTCCTTTGAGCTCCTTCGGTACTTCTGTGACCCAAGTTCTTTCAAAAGGAGAAAACATAATCACCTGGGAGTAAGTTCCTATCAACCTGATTCATATTAGCTTGTCTTTCAGGTAGAACAAGCACCAATATCTTTACTTTTCCCCAGTGGTATAATAAATGGGATAATCTCAGGTAGCCTCCATGACCAAATCCTAAATCTTCTTTGACAGTAGATATGTGGCAATGGCTTTAATCACCCTAAAATGTTAACTGTGCAATGAGTTTATGATCTAAAGGCTGAGTGAAAGGAACCCAGATTTCTAATTATGCACCTAATTTGTTTCAACAGGGATAAAGGGGAAATAGAGGATTAAGATGAAATGAAAGATAGAAAAATGTAGATTAGGGAAGTGTTGGGGTATTAATTTCAAAAAGCGTATGGTTAAATACATGTGAAGTGCTACTGAATGTATATATCAGTTCTTTTGTCCATTGACAAGTGTATCAGTGGGATCCCCACATGGCACAGGGCAGCCTGTGAAGGAAGAGCCTTGGCTCTGAGGATCACAGAACCAGGCGGAAGCACACCTGGAACTAGAGCAGATGCATCCAGTGCCTACCCCATGGGGTTGCTGAGAGGACTAAAGGAGACAATATTGTGTGAAAAAAGTACTTTGTGAGCTACAAAGCTCTAGTTACATTCTAATTATTATTTTAATATAAGAATTGATACTTATTCCTAAAGATCTTGTGATAAGACTCACATGAATGAAGCAAACAACATATAATTAAATTTTAAATTGAATTATATAGATGGATGATTTCTTTCTTTCTTTCTTTCTTTTTTTTTTTTTTTTTGAGACGGAGTCTTGCTCTGTCACCCAGGCTAGAGTGCAGTGGTGTGAACTCAGCTCACTGCAAGATCTGCCTCCCGGGTTCACGCCATTCTCCTGCCTCAGCCTCCCGAGTAGCTGGGACTACAGGTGCCCACCACCATGCCCGGCTAATTTTTTGTATTTTTAGTAGAGACGGGGTTTCACCATGTTAGCTAGGATGGTCTCCATCTCCTGACCTCGTGATCCACCTGCCTTGGCCTCCCAGAGTGCTGGGATTAAAGGCCTGAGCCACCATGTCCATCCTAGATGGACGATTTCTACAGGAGATTAGGGATGAGAAAAATCCAGGTAAGCTGGAGTGCTTTGCAAATGCTCAATGGAAGAGAAGGGATTTGAGCTTGTCTTTGAAATGTGAATGGAATAAACCAGGAGAAGAAACCAGTGGGGTAAAGTGTTTCAGGCAGGGAGAACTTGAAGACAATCTAGGTAGAAATGGAGAAGGTGTGTTTTGGGACCTGTGAAGAAACAGGATTCATTCATTCATTCATTCATTCATTCATCCAACAATCCTTTATAGGCGCCAACTCAGTGTCAAGTGCTGGAGACACAAAGGCAAAAAACCAAGGTCTGTGCCCTCAGGGAGCTCAAGTCTGGTGCACACATGTTGAAAGTGCTGAACAGGACAGCCCGGGTGGGGTGCAGATCTCCAGGAAAGCTATTCAGTGAGGACAAGTGGACTTGTACTGTGTGATTATGGTTAAGGAACATGAGAGGAAACTTGTAGAGCCTGAAAAAACACCAAAGTGAAAATTAAGATTTAATTTTTACACTGTTATTAACATAAAATTAGGCACATTCATATTGTAATAAGTTTATTTGAACAGATAGCAATTCATGAATTGGGTAGCACCGGACTGTAAGCAGTTCAGGGTTCTCCTGAAGGTGTGAAAAGATAAACTTTTATAATGTGTTTTTGAAAACAAAACAAATAAAAGATGTCATTGGTTAAAGTGGAAAGTCTCTAGCTAGAGGTGAGTTGGCGGTTTCTGATTAGTTAAGCCTAAGTTTTGCTTGACTGTTTGCAGTGAGTTAAGTTTCTGTTTGCTTATATAACCCAATGTGCTGGAGCCATCTCAGCCTAATGGCTTCCCAATTAATTGTTTTAACATAGTCCAACTCCTGACTATCAGTGGGCCCTTGGATTTGTTGCCTAACTTTTCCCATCGTTGGTTTCTTTAAATGAGGGAGTCAGGGTAGATGGTATGAATAGTCTGTGTCTTTCCTTGGTGTATTGCTAATGTGAGGATTTGGGGTGCCCAGTATCAAGGGAAAAGGCGAAGGGTAAAGAATTAAGAGTATAAAGAAAGAAGTGCAGAGAATTGAGAAAAGCTTAGAAAACAGAAGAATGAGGAGAGCAAGGATCAGTGGGTAAAAGCCACAAAAAGATGATTCCAAAAAGAATAGGGAACACACTCAAATTAGACGACAAAGATGGGGGAGAAAGTGGGTCCCGTCAATAGTGGGTGGCAGCTGCCATGGAACGGGGGCTTGAATGCTTCTCTTCTACTTGATAACTGAATGATGTCGGGCAACTCACAGCCTCACCTGGTTGGTGTAAAGGTTTCCGAAGATAACACACCAAGAAGCACCTGGCACGTAGTAGGACTCAGCAAATACTCAAATACATTTCACCTAGGAAGATGTGATATATTTTAACTGTAAATACAAATAATTAATGGGGGTAAAACTAATTAGTGCATGAGTTTAATATAAGGGACTGTAAATAAAGCAGAACAAACGGAAGACTGGGTGGGGTAGTTGTGTGTGCTAAAAGGCCAATGTTTCAAGATACTAAGGGTTATTTATTGTTTTTCTTCATTCTCCAAGGCAGTGATATTTACTGATGAGGTAAAGCTAATAAGCATCTATTTGATTTTCCTGCCAGTAGCACCCTGACATTGCCCACCTGCTGTTTCCCCCTCTGAGGTCACTTAATTAAGGAGTATTTTTTATGTGACACCTCATTAGGTCCTCTAGGATGCCATGTGTGGGAAGCCATTCTGCAAGAGCTCTCATATACCCCACACGTGCTAGGGCTGCCTGGAAGAAACACTCCTAACCCAACAAGACCCTGCATTTAGCAGCCCTTTGAAGGCGAGGTCTGTGTGGCCACAGGCCTGGCTCTTGGTCCAAATAGCAGCTGCTGTGGTTGTCCTTTGGGTTGAGACATGACAGTCATGAAGAGGTGTGGGTTTGAGGGACAGCAGATCATAAAGCACTGTAGCCACAGCAATGGTTTGGTAATTTACGTCTGTGTGACTGAGCCAAGGGGCTGACAAAGGAAGAGATATTCTATTCTAGCATTTTATATAAGAGGGAACTAGAGATCTATAGATGTTACTACTTGTGGGCTGTGAAAAGCAGGGCTTTTTTTTTTTTTTTTTAATTTGAATTTTAATTGGATTGTTTTAGCTGAAACTGGAAGTCAGGAATTGAATCAACATCTCCAAACCTAGTTTAAGTAATACAAGAACCTATTCAACCTGGCTCTGTCTGGGAGGCTTGGACTTGAATTTTTTATTTTATTAACAACTTTATTCTCTGCTATTTGCCAAGCTTTGGTTCAGGCATTTTGCTGAGTTGAGAACTATGGAAATTTGTTGTAATTGGAGGGGAAAGAATCACATGTGGTTTCTTCCAAACCTTTTTCCAATTCTTTTTTTTTTTTGTTCCGAATTCCATGGGAAAATTACTCAGAACGGTTATTTTCTCCTTTAATGATGCAACAATGCTTGGTTTGATTTGCCTGTTTTCATTTTCTAGCTGCATTATAATTACATTTTCCCATATGACTTATTTTTTTCTTCCAAATTAGTAGATATAAAATTCTGATGGTTCTTTAGGGAGCTAATCTTTTTTCCTTTGTGTGGGAATAGATGATGCTGGACAGTCAGGCCCCTGCCTGCCTGCTTAGTGGCAATCCATCACCCCAGTCCTTTTAATTAGCAGTTGCAGGTGAATCACTAATTGGACCCATATTTGCATACATAAGCCAGAGATTTGCAGGTTTACAGTTATAAATCTTAGTCACACAGGCAGGGCAGAAATGTTAGCATTCATTCCTCATCCCTTATAATTGCCTCATCAGCTCTTTACAATGGATTTTCCTATCTTGGTATTTGTAAGTTGGTGAAAAATGACTTGCTTTATTAATTTGTTAGAAAAAAGGTGTTTTCTGAAGAAGAAAGGAGTAAGAAAAAACAAAGAAAAAGCATTTAAACAGGGCTCCTTTAGGCAGCAGCAGGGAGACATGGTACTTGAAAAATAACAGCTGGTTTAATTTTTTTATTGCTTTGAGGTTTGTGTGTGTGTGTGTGTGTGTGTGTGTGTGTGTGTGTGTGTGACATTAGCATGGTGAGCAGTAGCAAAGAGAAGGCTCTTAAGGAGTTTATACTTTTCTGAGGCAGTGAAGGCTTCCTTACCTTGAGCCTACATTGACTCTGACCTTCAGGAGCCTGAGGAAAATCCAGGCTTAATGTTGGATTTAATCAAAGCGTCAGTCTATTTTCAGAACTCATGTTAATGGAGTGGTCCTGGCACATGATCAGAGACGATGCTGTGGGCCTTCAGGTGGCTACTTTGCTGAGCAAGGTTTATGATCCTCAATCTGTCTAGAGGCAGGGAAGCTCCCAGCTTCTGGTAGTTTCTAAGAACATCCCAACTGGTCATTCAGTTAAGGACATTTCAACCATAAATACTTTTTGCCAAGGAACTGCATGTGTCGAGGGCTAGACTTCTCATGATACAAAACCTACATTAATACCAAGTCCTCAGTCTGCCACGTGGCAGGATGAAAGCGCAAAGGCGACTGGTGTGACGAATGTATTGGCTTAATTAAAGAGAAGGCTCTAAGTTATGTATTTAGCTTCATAGAAGAGAGAATATCACTATTATTTTTAAGGCCATGATCATGGGCCACAGGGTTTTTGGATCAATCCAGGGTGGAGAACTATCAAGTAGGTATGGGCAGTCATTACAGGCCTGTCTGGCTTAAGTTCCCCTCAGCATACTTTGTTATACCAGGCCCCAAAAGCCCACTCTTCCTTGCACATAAGTCAGCTAAAGTGGCTTATATTTTTATTTCAGATGATTATAGTTCTCCAATTGGACCTTGGGTGACACTGCCTCTGCTTCTCTCCTTGCTGACTTCAGGGCTCACTGGTGGCTGCACTGATTTTATTTCTCAGTCTTAGAGACTGCCTCCTTTGATATGGCATGATGTCACTTTTCTCATCATTATGTAGGTAATAATGTTTTCCTTCTCCCAGTCAAGTTGATTTTGCACTGCATATTCCAATTTATCTCTCCTCTCCCTTCCTAAAGAAGTGGAGTTCTTGCTTGCTGGGGATGGAGACAGGGGAAGCAGAGGGAAAGGAGAAAATTTGCATTGTGTATCAGCTTTTGTTGCGATATACCGTGTAACAGACACCACTAGATCTCAGCATCTTACATAGCCAGACATTGATTTTTCATTCATAGGTTTGTGGTCAGCTTTGGTGACTTCATTTCAGGCTCTGGGTCAAGTTCATGTCTGTTCTATGTGTCTACTTGGAACTTTTTCTTCTTATGGCAGAGAGCAGATAGAAGTGCGCACAGGAGACCAAGTCAAACTATACAAGCACATTTAAAGTGTCTGCTTGGTTGTGGGATACATTACATCTGTTCTCATTCTTCTGGTCAAAGCAAGTCACATGATCAAGGCCAATATTAATGGGATAGGGAAGTATATTCTTCCCACAGAGGAATGGTCAGAAAGGAGTGAGTGTATCAATAATACCACCTACTCTTTATGGCTGTGTTTCAATAGAGAGATTTGAAAAATTTAGCTATTATCAGTCTCTGGGAGTAGTTCTGGGCCCTAAAGAATTGGGAAAGAGAAAAAATAAGGTTTATAATTTGTTGTTGCTATTATAAATGGGGTCATATTAGCCTGTTTTCATGCTGCTGATAAAGACATACCTGAGACTGGGCAATTTACAAAAAGAAAGAGGTTTATTGAACTTACTGTTCCATGTGGCTAGGGAGACCTCACAATCATTGTGGAAGGTGAAAGGCACATCTCACATGGTGGCAGACAAGAAAAGAGAGTTTGTGCAGGGAAATTCCCTTTTCTAAAACCATTAGATCTTGTGAGACTTATTCGTTATCATGAGAACAGCACAGGAAAGACCTGCCCTCATGATTCAATGACCTCCCACTGGGTCCCTCCCATAACACGTGGGAAGTCAAGATGAGATTCGGCTGGGGTCACAGCCAAACCATATCATTCCACTCCTGGCACCTCCCAGATATGGTGTTCTCACATTTCAAAACCCAATCATGCCTTCCCAACAGTCCCCCAAAGTCTTAACTCATCTCAGCATTAACTCAGAAGTTCACAGTCTGAAGTCTCATCTGAGACAAGGCAAGTCCCTTCCACCTATGAGCCAGTAAAAATCAAAATCAAGTTAGTTTCTTCTGAGATACAATGGGGGTACAGGCATTGGGTAAATACAGCTGTTCCAAATGGGAGAAATTGGCCAAAACAAAGGGGCTAGAGGCCCCATGCAAGTCTGAAATCCAGAAGGGCAAAATGATCTCCTTTGACTCCAGGTCTCACATCCAGGTCACACTGATGCAAGAGGTGGGTTCCCATGGTCTTGGACAGCTCTGCCTGTGCCTTTGTAAGGTACAGCCTCCCTCCTGGCTGCTTTCATGGGCTGGTGTTGAGTGTCTGCGGCTTTCCCAGGCACACAGTGTAAGCTGTTGGTGGATCTACCATTCTGGGGTCTGGAGGATGGTGGCCCTCTTCTCACAGCTCCACTAGGCAGTGCTCCAGTGGGGAATCAGTGTGGGGGCTCCAACCCCACATTTCCCTTCCACACTGCCCTAGCAGAGGTTCTCCATGAAGGCCCTGCCCCTGCAGCAAACTTCTGCCTGAGCATCCAGGCATTTCCATACATCTTCTGAAATCTAGGTGGAGGTTCTTAAACCCCAATTCTTGACTTCTGCACACTGGCAGGCTCAACACCACATGGAAGCTGCCAAGGCTTGAGGCTGGCACCCTCTGAAGCCATGGCCCAAGCGCTGCATTGGCCACTTTCAGCCATGCCTGGAGTGGCTGGGACACAGGGCACCAAGTCCCTAGGCTGCACACAGCACAGGGACCCTGGGCCCGGGTCACGAAACCACTTTTTCCTCGTAGGCCTCCAGGCTTGTGATAGGAGAGGCTGACATGAAGACCTCTGACATGGCTTGGAGACGTTTTCCCCATTTTCTTGGGGATTAACATTTGGCTTCTCGTTACTTATGCAAATTTCTGTAGCTGGCTTGAATTTATCCTCAGAAAATGGGATTTTCTTTTCTATTGCATTGTCAGGCTGCAAATTTTCCAAGCTTTTATGCTCTACTTCCCTTATAAAACCGAATGCCTCTAACATACTCAAGTCACCTCTTGAATGCTTTGATGCTTAGAAATTTCTTCTGCCAGATACCCTAAATCATCTCTCTCAAGTTCAAACTTCCACAGATTTCTAGGACAGGGGCAAAATGCTGCTAGTCTCTTTGTTAAAACATAACAAGCATCACCTTTGCTCCAGTTCCTAATAATTTCCTCATGTCTATCTGAGACCACCTCAGCCTGGATTTCATTGTCCATATCATTATCAGCATTTTGGTCAAAGCTATTCAACAAGTCTCTAAGGAGTTCCAAACTTTCCCACATTTTCCTATCTTCTCCTGAGCCCTCCAAACTGTTGTAACTGCTACTTGCTACCCAGTTCCAAAATTGCTTCCACATTTTTGGGTATCTTTTTAGCAGTGCCCCACTCTACTGGTACCAATTTACTTTATTAGTCTGTTTTCATGCTGCTGATAAAGACATACCTGAGTCTGGGTAATTTACAAAAAGATAGAGGTTTATTGGACTTACAGTTTCACATGGCTGGGGAGACTTCACAGTCATGGTGGAAGGTGAAAGGCATGTCTCACGTGGCGGCAGACAAAAAAAGAGAGGTTTTGCAGGGAAATTCCCCTTTTCAAAACTACCAAATCTTGTGAGACTTATTCACTATCATGAGAACAGCACAGGAAAGACCTGCCCCTGTGATTAAATTACCTCCCACTAGGTCCCTCCCATCACACAGGAATTCAAGATGAGATTTGGATGGGGACCCAGCCAAACCATATCAGGGGTCTTTCAGAAATGCAAGTAAATTATTTGAGTGACTTTTAAAGTTATTTTTGGTTTCTGGACTTTCTTTTCCTGAATGTAATATTACTCTAAAATTGGACTACATGGATCCCTTGGCTTTTATTGGTTATACACATACTGATTAAAATTTGGTGCCAGACTTGTGAAGAGTTTGAAGTAAATTATTACTGCTACTCATTTGTTTGCAAATGTTCTCACTCATCTGGTAAGCCTACGTTGTTTGCTATCATGCCTATTTACTCCTTGGAAAAGGGTGTGTGATCTTTATTGGCATATCAGTTTGGATGTCTCTGTGGAGTTCTGCACAGCAGACCATTGGCAAGGTTCTGGTTTATCATAAGCTTTATTTATCACACAAGAAATGCACAACTCTATGGACATATTGGATATATGTGCTATCCAAGGTTCTTTTAAAATCAATGCTATTTGACAGTTTTTCCCAAAAATGATTAACCAACTTGAATCAAGAATTTCCCAATTACATTTAATTTCAAATATTCAAAATATCAAAATATTACCTTTCTGTATATTTTTCAATTTGAAATTACCTTGTATTGAAGAACTGGTTAACACTGCCTACAAATGAATTTCTGCTACACTAAGTGTGAATAACAGCTGACTCTGAATTGGGCTAATTGTGAACTAATTCAAATTGCTATTTCACTGTGGGGGTTGAGGGCAGGTGAAACTTGTCTTTTCCTCCTCAGCAAATTCTTTTTATAAGAACAGTGATACTTTGGACATGATGTTTATTTCCCATGAAGAACCCACATTACTTGATACGTAGATTTGTTTTTTCCATCAAACAGTCTCTGTTTCAAATTAAAACAGCTTCTTTATTCTTTTATAGTTATTTAGTAAAATGATGAAGTGTAAATAAATTTTCGTGAGTCATTTAGATCTAATAGTCAAAATAGTAGGTTTTGGACTCATAAAAACCTGGGTTCCTTCCCAAATCTACTCCTTTGATATGACATTCTTGGTAAATTTACTTCATGTCTCTGTGCTCAGTTTCTTCCTCTGCAAAATGTGGTTAATAATAGTAACTAATGTTAGGTGTGGTGGCTTACACCTGTAATCCCAGCTTTTTGGGTGGCCTAGGCAGGAGGATCGCTTTAGCCCAGGAGTTAAAGACCAGCTGGGCAACCTAGTGAGACCTCATCTCTACAAAAATTTTAAAAAACTTAGCTGGGCATGGCAGTGTGTGCCTGTAGTCCTAGCTGCTCCAGAGGCTGAGGAGTGGGTATTGTTCGAGCCAGGAGTTCAAGGCTGTAGTGAGCTATGATTGCACCACTGCACTTTAGCCTGGGCCACAGAGTGAAATTAAAAAAAAAAAAAATTATCCAGCAAGGTTTGTTGTGTGGACTAAGTGAGGTTATTGCAAATTACTTAGCATAATGTTTTGCTCATAGTAAATAATAAATATTAGCTATTAATATTATTTGTAACAGTGTTATTAGTGTAATGGATAACGCATGGATATGTGAACCTTAGAGACAAACATATAAATCATTTAGGGGTAAAACTGGCCTGGAGTTTCAAATATGCCTTTCTTTTTGTAAGAAAAAGAAGAATTTTTTTTGAAAAATCAACACTGAGAAATGCCAGTTGTAATTCGTTAACTGACCATTCTATGTCAAATAATTTTTTTGGTAGTACAAAATTTTAACTTTTTAATCTTTGCTGAAGTTATCTGGAAACTATCTGGGACTTTTGAAGATATGGGAATTGCAAAAACTCTTTGTGCTTATTCATGTCTTATCTGTTTACTTTTATTCTGCACTCATTCCTATCATTGAAATCAGTGGTTCTCAGCCCTGAAAGTCTTTTATTTTAATGTTTTTATTTTATTGTAAATTGACAATTTATAATTGAATATGGATGTACTGTAGAATCACCTGAGAAGCTTTTGAAAATTCTGATGCCTGAGCCCCATTTCTGAATATTCTCATTTGATTTTATGTTGTTGAGAATCTCTGGACTAGATCTCATTTTTGGAATCTCTCAACCACTTTCTTCTCTCTTCTCTTCACTATATGATCAAAGTATCGCCTTCTCTACAAAGCCATCCTTTTCAGCTAGGAGGACCAAGGTTACATTGCAATTCCAACTCCCAAATCTCAGTGGATGTAAAGGAACAAATAGCAATGCATGTCCATCCCACAGGATTGGAGGGGTTCTACTCCCTGACACCTTCACTCCATATGTCACTGTCACATTTGCTTAAGGTATTTGGGTCAGAATTGGCCACTGGCCACACCTAACTTCAAGGAGAGCGAATATGCCAGTGTCTCATGTTCCCAGAAGGACAAACCAAAACGTCTGTGAGCTACCACATGTGATGACACCGTGTCACACTTTGCTCCCCTCTTTTGAATTCCTGCTGCACTCATCTGTACCATATCAAGATCGGTCACTTCATTGTATGCTATTTTGAATTTTAGATCTATTTTGAATTGTCCAAGGACAAGACTTTGGAAATCATGTGGTCTAACTTCCTAGCTGACTTTGGTCCTTAAAACGAAGAAGGATTCCAGTTTGTTTATTTTTAAACAAAATAATTAAAACAACAAATGTTGTCAACTCATTTTTTTTTTTTCCTCAGTGAAAGACAAAACAAACTCATAGTTGGAATGGAGAGCTACTGGGAGGAAATGCATTTCTGCCTCTAGCTGTTTCAGAGTGCATTCCTTATTTAGATGGGGCCTTATGTGTCATAGCACATTTCTGAAATGGTTACCTGTTTCTATTTGGTCTTGTGCCTACTTGTACTTTAGTGACATTAATGGCTATGAAGGAAGTAAGACTTTTGGAGAAAATGATATTCTAGTCATTCCAAAGTTTTATTGAATACAATTTTTTTTTTTTTTTTTGGCCATGAAATAGCCTTAGGAGATCTGCTGGCTAATAAACCAGACTTGATAATCACATCATGTGTATGGCAGAAATTATGCTTATTCCCCAGTGAAATAAGATTTCTCAGGTCTCAGTGGAGGCAGATGAATTTATCATTCTGAAACAGCAGGGTGGGTCATAGCCTGGGTGGCAAGCTTTGTAAATATTAATGGAGATTCCAAATTCCACTGTGTCTGCAGTAATTTAGAAGCAGTGTTAGCAGCGGAGGGTCAAGGGCGAAAAAATGACAACAAAAAAATTATGTGGGTGGGATTTGGATCTCTTTACTGTAAGAAAAATTCTTCTTTTTTGGAAAATTCTTTTTGTCTCTTCAGTGTCTGTGGCCATCTGAGAATGTCTACATGATGCCAGACCATACTTTACTCTGAATATCCACCGATAAGGTTATTTGACCTCTTTCTCTCTAATTTCACAGTGTCAGTCTTTGAGCTGAATAATTTCAAACAGATTTGACTCCCAAGAGACCTTTTTCTTTGTGGAGCAAACCATGAAGAAACACTTGAATAGTGGGTGAAATGACGAATACTCTAAACCTCACAAACTATTAGGAATCAATTTCCCAAACATCATACCTAATTATTCTCCCCCCCCCCTTTCAATTCAGGAATCTCAAGGTTAAGGAAAAGCAGCTGAAAAAACAGTATTCTTGGTTGGGTTCATGTAATGCCCATTTTTCGTTTTTTATAACTGTAGGATAGAAAGGAGAGAAATTTCTAAAATCTGCCTCTTTAATTGCCAAAAAAGAACACTCAGAGAAAGAAAAGTTTGTGCTATTATGCAGAGATGATAGTGTTGGCGGGAATCGTAGAAACTCCTCTTGTTTAGTGGTTCTCAAAATGTGATCCTCAAGGGGACACCAGGGGTTTTCTGAGTTGGGAGGGACAGAAGAAGGAAGGGCAGGTGATTCAGCTAATGTGGTGGCCCCATGGCCAGGAGGGAGAAGTGGATTCCACAGAGGCTTCAGTAGAAGGCAGAGAACTTGCAGGTGATGCGAAGATGTGTTTGTGCATAATCACACCGGGTATGTCCGTGCTGTCCTAGTATTTGTGCCTGTGGAGGTGCAGAGGCAGCAGATGATGGTGAATGGAGGGCACTTGGAATCAGAAGGCAGGAATAGGTAGTTTCAGTGCTCAGTGGGGTGGGTCATCTTTGGACCTTTTCAACAGGTCCAAGATGTATAGAACAAATAGTTTAAGAATTATGCATCAGTCTAGGCCTTGTTCTGCATGTAAAGTTATTCAAGACAGTCATCTGAGATAATCTGAAGACCAAGAATAGGTTCCACATCCACACTTTGTAGCAAGTTTAATGGTTGAGCCCCTTTAGAGTCAAAATTTGTATATGTCATATCTATCATGTAATTCCTGCTGAAGTCTAAGACTCCATTTCTTTTGTTAGGTACATTGAAGATGGAGAACAACTGATGTCAAGACACGTTTTGGTTGGAAGGGATAGAAGTCCAACTCCAACAGGCTTGCCAGGGATGGAACCTGCTGGCAAACATAACCAAACTGTGGGAAGGGCAGGGTATGGTTAACCTCAGGTTTCTGGAAGCAGAGTGTACAGTGCTGTGCCATCCCTCTTCTCTCTGCTTCTCTCTGCGTATTGGCCCTATCCTCTCAGCGGGGCCCATGAGCAGCAAACAGCAGCCACAGGAAGCTCCAGTGTCAGTGCCTCCCACCGCTTTCCTGAGAAGCAGCAGCCCCTTCGTTAGCTCTGTATCAAAGACATCGACGGGCAGGACTTTGTGTGACCCAGTTTGGGTCACATGTCTTTATTTGGGAGGAAATGGATACAATGATGGCAGCCCTCATGGAACCTCATGTGTAGAAGGCCAAATTTCCTCTCTCTAAAAGTGAAATGTCACTGTCCATTCAACTGATGAAAATCTTCCTTTTCAACAGGAAAACTACCATGATGTTATCTGTTGGGTTTCAGCTTCTTACAGCAGTCATCTTAAGAATTAAACTGGTATGGATAATCTGATTATGAACTCCTTGAGGGCAGGGACCATATTATATAATACTTCTGTGTCCTCTGCTATTTCTTAGCAGAATTTTGAAAATGTGCCAAGTGTTGACGTGGTTTGATCACTTGTGAGAATGGAGGAACCCATAATGTTAATAATTAATGATGGTTGTTGGAGTTACTTACCCAAAACCTTATGAACTTAGCCTTCCCTAGCAGATTTAGTTTCATAATTTGTTCAGTATAAGCAAACACTAAAAAGGGATAGGGGAAAGTTATGAGTTGAATAGTTGGGGAAAAGGTCGTTTTCAGTTTTATTTATGTCTTAGGGCTTGACATTTTTTGTTTGCCTTGGAGGGGGTGCTTTTAAAAATTCCTTTTTTGAAAACAGTAAAATCTTAGATTTTGGATAACAGATATTTCTGCACTATATACCTCACTTGAGATTTTCCAGGTAACATTTAAAAGTGCCTTTTATAGTTTTTCATACCATATTGTAGGGAAGGCCAGGGTCATTTTTAAAACTTAACTATGCTCAATACCTCCTCACCACTATAAAGTAAGGTCGAATGTTGGTTAAAGCAAAGCTGTCTGGAATCACCCTGTCAAAAGTACTGATTTATAATCTTGCTACTCACATTTCTTACTGTGGTGCCCTCCCTCTTGTTGGCTCCTACATCTTTGAAGTACAGGGGGAATGAACTAATATGGTAGCTCCAATATGCAACTAATCCTGCCAATGATGTCTCCCCTGGAAGTGTTTGAGAAAAGAATTTCTTTTCCCAGTACGAATTTATGCAAACATTTGTTCCATTCACGAGTAGCACATTAATGCCTAATTCTGGAAAAAATACAAAGAAAAAACCTTTTCTGCCTGTCTAGACAGAGTCTTGTTAGTGTATGTCTGATCATATGGGTACTCATGCCGGTAATATTAATTGGTGGGAAATGAGCCAAGGAAAGACAACCCTATCTACCAATTAAATTGACTGAGCTTACAGGGTGGTTTATAAAGTCAACATGCTGGGCAAGGCTTACATCTGACCAGGGAAATTGTTGTTTTCTGATCCCCAGTTGGCCGTCAGCCACCTCAAACACGAGACAGATGTTGGCTTTACTAGGGTCAGGGTTATCACAGGGTGGGATGAATAGTCTTTGGCTCTGGGGTTCGCTACTTTTCCTTTGCTGATGAATAAGAGCAAATAAAATTATTTCTGAATGCCTTGGGACTGGGGGTGGGGGTTCGTTTTCTAAAGCTGGATAGGGCCACCGCATACCAACATCCTAGGGACAAACTTCCCGTGTCTCAGACGTTCTTATTTCAGTTTGTTTGATCTGAGGTCGACTGATTCCGTTATCTCAAAGGGCAAGGGTTAATGCCTTCTCATAAAGATAACAATGATAAACACAAACAAGGTATTCACTTTGATATATTGGTTTCTTATCCAGGGATCAAGGCAAAAATGTGGGAGAACTGAAAACACAGAGTTTGAAGTAAGCATCAAAGTAATTTGCCGGGTTTTGAAGTAGGAAGTTTTTTATTAATATGTTTTCTTCCAGTGGAATTGAGGTATATAGTAGCGTGAACTAAATGAAGGCTATGAAATTGGGAGGTGTATTTTGTGTTCGCTGTGTCAAGTGTGTGTGGACTGCACAGGTGATTCCTATCCACTTGTGCTCATCCTTGGGACCGGTTTAGTTTCCATTAGGTGCTAAGGAAACTAGCCGTGTACCGTCAGCTCCCCCAGGATGAGAGCCATACCCGAGAGAACCCTGTCTGTGGGAAGGTAGTTCTTGCAGGGGTGGGGGGCAGCGGGAGGGATCCCGAGTGCTGGGACTTCGGGGTCCTTGTTAGGGACTGTCAAGAAATGTCATCTGACACTGGGCAGTGTGGGGAGAAGCAGGAGGCTGTGAATTAGTAAAACTTTGGATGCACTTCTGGGAGAGGAAAATACACATGCACCCTTTCACAAGGCTGAAAATACATAGCTACATCGGTATAATTTATTCTGGGAATTGCCTATTAAATTGTATTCCAGACACCAGGTTATATTTGGTGGTCTACTAGAAAATAGTATACTGCTTATCTATTTAAGGCTAAAAATCTCCCAGATTGCCTTTTAAGCCTACAATTGCCTATGAAAATAAACAGATATCTCCCTCCTTGCTTGAACTGCCTTTCTCATCTGCTCATTCTGGAATGCTCTTATAAAAGTTATCTGCCTCTCTGACCACATTAATATTTCAGATTCTTTCCTTGGTCAATGGCGGCCCCTCTTGTCACCTCATCCTCGTTGTGCTCCAGACTTTGCCTCACTTTGGCTTCATTTGGGGCTTCTGGGGCCAGGACTCATTCCACGCTCTGCCAGCCCTCTCCTGGCACCCTGAGTATGTGGTCATCCCTGGGCCAGGCCTCCTTTTCCCTGATATCTCTCCTTGGTCTCCCTGGAGACATCCTTGATGTCCCTGTTGTCTGTCACGCTGTGCACCAATTCCCTTCTTTTGGGTGCCCCCTTTGCTCTCACACACCCTGTGCTCAACAAATTGAGGGCTCCCAACCCCTGAACTTTTCCAGCTGGAGCCTTTCCACCTGGCCTGCGCTGTCTAACTGTGCTTGTGTGCCCACCAGGCTCGCTCTTATTATCTCCTCTATTTATCGGGCATGATGTTTTGGGATCATTTTTGCCTGCTTTTTTTTTTTTCTTCTTCTTAGCCTACCTGAATACGACTTCAGCATTGCCACTGATGAAATGCAGCGTGCGCTGGATGTGAGGATCCAACACAACGCAGGGCCATTCCTTCTCTGTGGACAAGCCCATGTTTTTGCAGTGGAGGGGCTGAGGCAGAGAAAGGCTTGAGGACGCGGGTTATGCTCTGGTGAAGCTATTGGGGAAGTCATCAATTCAGGCCAAGCTCCGCCCTCCATGTGCTCCTTCATGAAGTGATTAAAACATGAGATCCGACAGTAAAATGAGTCATTAGGTTCACAGGAATGTTAGGCAGCAGAGATGTAGTTACGGAACTGCAGGTCATAGGTTTTTCTCATTTTTCTTTTATTTTGTGGCATCGTTGCTGTTTTGTGGAAAATTTTCTTTCTCAAAGTTGTCCAGCTGTGAGTCAGTTTCTTTGCCTGAGAACATTGTCTGGGGCAGCAGCAGAGCTATATTTTTCCTTCAGCCTCTATCACTTTTTTTTATCCCTCCAAAGGAAAAAGTTAGTTACATTATCTGACTTGTGGATTCGATTTGGGGTCTGTAATTGGCTGATGGAAGCTCTCCTGATTGGGAGTGCAGGGCAAAATAGGAGAGGAGAAGAGGATTTCCACTGGGAAGCAGTGGTCCCTACTGCCCAGAGGGGCCATAGGTAGTGGATGCTCTCGGTTTTGCTGGGGCAGTAGTTGAGTTGAACATGCACGGTCCCTGGGTTTTCTACCCCTGGACTGCCCTATCTTTTAAGAAGTGATGGACTGAGTATTGACAGTATTGACTCTGTGCTGGATACTATGCTATGTATTCTTTCTGTCCTTCCAACAACGCTGTGAGGTAAGAATGAGTGCCCCTATTTGAAAGCTTTCTTTCAGAAAACTAAAGTTTAGAGAGGTGAAGTGGTTTGCTTAAGATCACACAGCAAATTAGCAGAAGACCTGTGTGACATACTCTAGTTCTGTCCGTCATCAAAGTCATAGTGTTCCCCTATTTATGCTACCTCTTTACCTTGCTAACCTATACATAACTGAAGGTATATATGCACAGCATATATATATATATATAACATAAGCATGATGACATATAATTTAACCTATTTAAAAGATTTATTTTAAAATCCTTTAAATAATTATTAGCATATATATTCATGTATTATTATTCATTAATATAGTTCATGTTAATTATAGTTGAAAATACTAAAGCATATTTTAAAATTATGTAATTAATATTGTTGAATACATTGGAATGATATTACTGCTAATTTGAATGAATGATAAAATCATCAAATCAAACATTTTCTGAGTCCTGCTATGAACAAACTACTGTGGCAAATAAAAAGAAACATGACTTAGCTAGGGAAGGTATTTAATAGTAATTACATTTAAGTGATAAGAAAAATTGCAAAAAAATTGCAGTTGATATGAACATTACCAATGTGATCAGAAGATGGAAAGAGCATTGCAGGTTGAATGGCTACAATTCATTCAGGAGCTTTATGGAGAAGCACTTTGAATTGATTCATGAAAATCATAAATGTGGGTCAGGTAGCGGTGATGGACACAGTATGGGGACCACTTTGGCAGTCTGTCAGTAGAATGTTTTAGCATGAATTAAGATTTCTGTAGGAGGCAGTGGGAAGGTAAATTGGGGCTATAATATGGAGAACTTTAAAAGTTAGGTTAATACATTTAAACAATGAAGAGTTATTGAATGTTGCAATGGTCATTCCTTACCAGATGGTTTATCTACCTCCACTCAAAGTACATCTATTGAGCATCAACTACTTGTAAGGCACTGTACTGAGTGTTATAAGAAAATAAAATTAACAATCACAACTTCTGCCCTCAAGTCGTTTGCAGTCTACATTAGATACATATAGTTTATATTGGAGAAAATATGTGTACATGAATGACTATTACATAAATCAGAATATAGGTAGAATTATAAGAGATGTAAGTGTAAACCAAATATTAAGACACAACAGGAGAAAAAGAATTAATTCCAGCTGGGAGGATCAGCAATGAGCAGGCATTTAAGTTGGTCCTTGAAAGATGGGGGCAACTTTGACAACACCTTCTCTCTATGAGGGGAACATGCTTTTTAAATAGGAAAACCAAGGACATAGGGGTAGGAAATTGCAGAACAAATTAAAGACCTAGAAAGTAGTTTAACTTGGCTAGAACCCAAAGTATTTAAGGAGGACAAGTGGGAGGTATGGCCAGAAATGGAGAATGAGGCCTGGACTTGAAGGGGCTTTAACACCAAGCTAAGAAGCTTGAATCTTTTAAAAAAAACCTTCCCTGGCATTCTCATAAGCACCTCCAGGGATTCATATTCTGGTAATTTATACACATATGGTGAATGATAAGAACTGTACTTTTGGGAACTAATAGGAAAGGACTGTGAGTGGGATGAATTGGGGAGATTACAGGCAGGAAGAACTTTGGGAGCCGTCATAATAGTGCAGGTGGGTCTATGAGGATTAGAGCTAGTAAGTTCTTAATTAACCTCTCATCAGTCTGCACTTTCCACATGGGCAATGAGAATATTAAATGGGAAACAGATTTCAAAAAGCTTTGCAGGGTATAAGAGGGTTCAAAGACTGAGTAGATGTGGGGATCAAGGTTAAGGAGAAATTAAAGATAATTTAATGATTTAAATCTTTAAAGGGTAATGTCTTTCTTAAAATTAAATAAAACATGAAGAAAGCAGAATAGAAGAGTTATTCTGGTTGCCTGGAAAACAGTGCATTTGGGTCCAAGATTTCAAAATGGCAGGTCAAGCATGTTTATTTACTCATCCTCCATCTCTAATCCCGTTGAAGTCACAGTAAAGTAGTTAGGCTAGAAATTCATAACAACCAGGAGAAAGGGAGGCAGAGGTAATCAGCAGAAGAGTGTTTAACGCATTTCTGGACGACAGAACACAGAGAAATGGAAGAGAGAATGGAGGAGATAGGACTCATGGACATGTGGAAAATGGAATGGAAGATCATCCAGAACCAAGTAGGCAGATGTGGGGTGCAGGACATGGAAGCCATGGATGAAGGTTGGTCTACGCAGTGCAAGGGGTATGTCCTTCCCTACCTCTGTGTATGGAGCTGCCAGGAGGCCTGGAGTTGCCAGAGCTGCTGGGAGCAGTCTCTGGCTGGCAGCAAAGTGCCCCTGTGAAAAATGGTTTTCGAGACCATCCTGGCTAATATGGTGAAACCGGGTCCCCGCTTCTACTAAAAATACAAAAAATTAGCCGGGTGAAGTGGCGGGCGCCTGTAGTCCCAGCTACTCGGGAGGCTGAGACAGGAGAATGGTGTGATCCCGGGAGGCGGAGCTTGCAGTGAGGCAAGATCTCGCCACTGCACTCCAGCCTGGGCGACAGAGCAAGACTCCGTCTCAAAAAAAAAAAAAAAAAAGAAAAAAGAAATTTGAAATATTTAATGGTACAAAAGAGGTTGGCAAGCAGTGCTCTGAAGAAAACCTGGAGAAAACTGAGATTTCTAGTGAACTACTGTTCTCATTCTGGCAGTGCGAATGCCCACTCAACATTTAAAATCCTCCCAGCCCATACTCTTGCTGATTTACCATATAATTTATGGTCATTCTTCCCACTCAGGGAAGGGGCATATCTGAAACTAGTGTAGAGGAAACTCCTACAAAATATCTAGAATAATATACCCAGACTTTCATTCTTAAATATGAATGGATGTTCAAGATACCAAACACTAAAGAAAAAGCAGTAGTAAGAAAAAAAATGGTATCGAAGTTAGCAAAGAAAGAAAAGAAAAAAACCAAGACAAACAAATATATGTTTTATATATATAAATATAAACATATATGAAATATATAAAGATATATATTGACCCAAGAGGAAATAGAGGTGAGTTAGGAAACAGAAGAAAACTTCAAAAAATTCTATTTTATTAGTAGTGGTATTCATATTTGAGAAAGTGTTACATCCATAAAACAAAAGCAGGATTTCATGAAAAAAGAAATAAGCAAAACAAGAAATTACTTTTATAAATTATAAGTGATTGTTGAAAAATAAAACTCCAAGAACATCAAGTAAAAACAAAGTCAGCAAAATATGAGATAAGATATTATAAATCTGAAAAGCCCCAAATAGATTAATAGGAATTCCAGAAATGGAAGGCAGAGAAAAGAGAGGGAAAGATATTAACAAAATATTGGAAGAAAATTTCCCAGAGCTTAATTTGAGATTGGGAGAACTTACTGAGTAATGTAAAGGACAGTCAGAAGTACCCTCACAGGGATACGTTCTTAAAGAAATTGCAGAACACTCAGGATGCAGATATGATCCCAGGGAAGTGTTTAAAAAGAAAAGTTTCTCTATAAAGGAAGGAGAATCAGACTGGTATTAGGCAGGCACACTGGGTATTAGAATATAACAGAGTAATGCCTTCAAAGTTCTGAGGAAAAGTTATTTTGATACAAAAGTTCCATACCTAATCTATGAAACAAGTATTCGAGTAGAATCAAGACATTTTCAGACATGCAAGGGCTCAGAAAATTCACTTCCCAGCTGCACATTTTAAAGAAGACATTTCTCAATGACGGCCAGATGAGGGAGAGACCCAAGGAAGAAGTCACAGGTCTAAGCCAGGTGTGAACATAGGAAAGCCAGGCTGAGCGCTGTGCGGAGTCCCCACAAGCCATTGGTCCATGTGCGAGGAGGAGGGCCCGGGACTGTAGGAGACATGTCCATGGGAAAAAGTAGATTTTGTCATATGGTTGAGAGTACATTTCAGGATATGGTAGAAGTATATGTTTCTTCAATTTACAAGGGAAAAACAAGATAATTAAACACCTCCTCCTCTCTGTCCTCCAAACTGAACCAAATATAAAAAGTATAAGAAAGCCATGGTTCAAATAGGAAGCAAACAAAAATGTGATGTGATATAGAACAATTGAGGCCACATGATAAAAAAGAATCCTTTTGTCTGGGATGACAGGAGTGCTTCCTTGTGCTGCCCAGTGTGGTGACGTGACACTACCGAGAAGGAGAGTTAAACTAGTACGTTTCTTGGCTTTGCAGTAAATAACATTTAAATAGTCATAAAGGCATGAATGGTGTTTATTGGTTTTTAAACTTTTAGAATTGATTTATGCACCAAACATTAAAGATAATTTATGGTTATAGCACAGAAGATAAATTATAAAATTAGAGGTTTAGGTAATGGAATTTAGAAAAGAACAGGGGGCAGGAAAAGTGGAGGAAAGGGCAGGTGTGCTAATATCTTCATCACCGAACACACTGAGAAGTCACTAGATCATGTCAAAAGTTGACAGAATAAGATATAGAGGTTTTTAAAATATTTAAATTTCATATGTGACAAGGAAATTAATAATAACTACAACATGTAAGGAGGATGGGGGGAGTGATGGATTGAGTGAGCTAACTGCTCATCTTTTATAAGCTTATCTTTGACAGTTAAAGAGATAAACAACAGCAAAAGTAAAATCAGAATTGTTAGAAGTGCTTACCTCTAGGGATCAGGTGGTGTGGGCCATTTATTTCATTTAATAGTGTAGTTTAGTAAAATTGAACAACTAAAAACCAAAAGAAACACAATACCAGGTTGATGCAATGGTAGATAGGTCTGAAAAGTTTCTTATAAGAAAAATAGGTAGTTTTATAAGACTGAAATCTTTCTGTTTACTAGGCCAGGACTGATGATATAGACAGCAGGCAAAAAGCTCCCACAGGTAAATTCCAGTGGTAAAGTTTGAGGATCAGAAAACTGAGTTAGAGTACCGATAAAAGCTAAACTTCAAGGGAAAGCCATTTTGGGGTAATTGCTTTAGGAAGTGCTGCATTCTGTGGTAATTTCTAAGGATGTGGTAGCTCCCAGTTCAGAATCTGAAAAAATTTTCTTTTTCTGATTATAAAAGTAATAGATGTTCTTGTAGAAAATTGGAGAATTACAGAAAGTATAAAGAGGATTCAGCCTAACGAGTGTGTGGCACCCTACCACCCCCAGCCATTTTTTTTTTCTTTCTCGAAGCACCAAATGAAATAAAATCCCACCTCCATTACCACCACCAGGTAAAAATTACCCCGGCAACAGGGCAAAAATCAGTAGTTAGTACAGGTGAAGTAGCTTAGCCGACTCATGGTATTCCCGAGCCGCCATCCAAAATTTCTAGACGTGGACCACACCTCCTCCTACCTCCCTGTTGCTACTTCAGCTGTCACCAGAGAAATTCACTAACGTAGACTCAGGTGTTACTACCTCGCAGAGGTGATGCAGTGAATTAAACGCTTCTCAAAATTTAGTGTGTATAAGAATCATCTGTGGAGCTGCTCCACTAGTGCTGATTTCTATAGCTTCTGTTGGCCAGAGGTGGGGCCGAGAAATCTGAATTTCTAAGCACTTGCTACTCAAGTGTGGTCCATGGATCAGCAACGTTGGCATCACCTGGGAGCTTGTTGGAACTACAGCACCTTGGGCTCACCCCAGACCTACGGAATCAAAATATGTATTTTGACAAGATCTCCAGGTGATTCGAAAAGCACCGGGGTAGGGGATCTCACCATTGTTGTGTCTAGCTGATCTTAATGAAAGCACTCCACTCAGAGTCAGTAGCAGTGGTTTCTCACCACCGTCTCTTCTCCCTTCTTCTTTTCCACTTTGGGGTGCTTTAATCTTTTCACTGACATCCAGGAAGACGGTAACCATAACATTTTCAGGTTTAACTTAAGTCCGACTCAAAGGAAGGAGGCCCTGAAGACACCTGCGGACTCTGAAGGATGGTGAGTCAGCTGGAATGAGGGAGGGGGCACATTCACACAGGAGCAGCTAGCAGAGACCCAAGCGTCCCTTTTCAGCTGGGTCCTCCTTAGATCACTACTAGGGAATATATTAGATATCGGTGAAAGGCAGTTATGTGAATGTTTAGCAAGATCTGTGGCATTTTGTGGTGGTTTTGTGCATACAGTGAGTTAGTTGATGAGGTAAATTCGCACTTGTTCTTAGATCCCAGCCCCAAGAGAAAGGAATCTATGAGGAGAAACAATTCAAGTTCATAGCTGAGGGGATTTTGGTAGCTGACGCACACTTGAACATCCGGGGTATGACTTCTGGGACACTGATTATTATGGGAAACATTCATGCAGGCCAGAAAATGTTTAAGTGGGACTAACATTTTTGAAACTATAAAATAGAACCCTTTCAAACCCTTTGATCTAGTTTGTTTTTTAAAGCGAAAATTTGGATTTATGTTTTCTTTACATATTTTGCTTCCTTTGAAATTTGATTGAAAACAGTCTGGGTATGTGTATGTCAAAGTTGTATTTTATTCATTGTTGGTTTGTCTCTTGCCCCTGGGCAGAAGTATGTGGGATTCATCCTGCCCAGCAATAGGAGATGCGTTTTCTACTCAAAGCATTCTTCCTAGGAATGGACTGTAGACGTTATTGTAGCATGTGATGATTCAGTTACTTAGGACACAGTTCATTCCCTGGCTGCTCTGGAGATGGGGACGGCGTGCTTGTATTGGATTTGAGCCAAGTCTGAGCCACGTCCGTCTGCTCGGGGCTGGCCGGCTGTGCTGTGACTCTGGTCAGCACTGGTTGTTACTCTCCTAGTCATCTTTTTATCTTCCTGGGTAATCTCGGGCTTAATTTGGTTCCTGCCTTTAATACTCCCATCTGGCTTCTTTCTTTCTTTCTTTTTTTTTTTTTTTAAACATCTGTCTGAAGCTTATATAGTCATCCTCATGACCACTTGGTTATTTAGAGTAATAATTCTCTTCTGTGTGAACCTGGGATCCATGTTAACTCCTTATATAGAACACAGAAGCAGTTAGCTGCAAGTTTCATGTAACTCTTTAGATGCCTTGAGAACATTCAGGTCATTTTCTTCTTTGGTCTCTCTGGTTGGTTGGTCCCGTTCAATAAGCTACTTTGGGGACCAAACAGTTTGTGTCCCTCCTGCAAACATTCACCATCTCTGAAGATGATATAGTCCTTGGAAGATGATATAGTTGTGTAGGCACGCTAATCAAACTCATACAGATAAAAGTAAGATGTACATAAGTTCAATGTTAGATTACTTCTCTGGAGGCAGTTGTCTTTTTAGTCTATGCCTTTGTTATTAAGTATCATCTCTTGGTTTTTCATAATTTGTCTTGATGCTTTTATTGAGGGGTTAATTTAAGTGATCATTACGGCAGGTAACCGAGTTTGTCTTTCATTTACTTGGTGTTAACATCGGTGGCTAAACTGATCAACCTCAGAGCTTGCTTTAAAGCAGAATGATAAGTGAAAGAGGCACTTGTGGAACTTTCTGAAGTGGAGAATGTGCCCGATATGTTGATTGCATTGGTGGCTACAGGATAACTATATACATGTGTCAAAACCCATCAAATTGTACACTTAAAATTGGTGAACTTTGATGACTTTGATGTACATAAATAATATCTCAATAAAGTTGATTATAAAGAAACATAATGCTAAGTAAAAATTACCCAAATCTGAGATTTTCCTACAACATTTTAGTTTGTTATCCTCCATACCACCCAAAGTTATATTCTTCCCTCTGTTCCTTAGATATTATAGTCATGATATCATCACCCACTAATGGTCACAGGTGAGAGGGTTTCAGGGGCTGAACAGATTCCCTGGATTTGTGCTTATTTGTCTTGAAGAAATTAAACTAGCATGAGATGGATCCTTGTAAACTATTACTCTTACTAGCTAATAGGAATGGCCAGAGGAGCAAACCATTCGTTGATTATTACATATTTGCATGTGTTAATACAACAATTCTCAAATGCCTACTGTGTGCCAGGCTAAACACCAATAAGTGTGCCTGATTTGCATTTATCTGGCCCTACTTCATTAATCTATGGCCTAGGCTTGTTTGCACTTCTCATTTGTCTTCCTTGAGTTAAAACAAACAAACAAACCCCAAAACTTAATTGCTTCCCCTGTTTTAAAAAAGTGCTTGTGCATTGCGTTATTTGTATGACTTTGCATATGTTTTATCTCCCAAATGAGATGGTAAGGTCTCTCAGGGCAGGTGCCAGGTGTCCCCCGTACACAGAAAACAACGCCTTATGTCAAGTAGGTTTTTAATTCATGTTCTACCCTAGCACTTGCGCGCCTCTATTATTGCATTTACCACACTTTACTAAATATATCTTTGTGTTTGTGACCTTGTGAAATTATACATTCCTAAGTGCCTTGACTGACTGCGTGTTTTTATTCATTACATTCTCAGCATACAGTACTGCGCTTTGTAAAACATTTAAAAACCTTATGGACAAAGCAGGTTTATTAATGTAAGGGATGCTGAAAGACCCAACTAACCAAAATATTTACCCTTTTGTTCTGTAAATGTACTTGAAATCTCAGACTTCTTACTTTTGTTTTGTTACTGTACTGTGACCCATTTGGGACCATATGTTATCTGAGTGGAATGATACACTAGCAAGCTAACACAGCCAGATTTAGTTTTTGGTTCAGTGTTTTTCAAATTTTTTGGACGGTAATCCATTTTAAGAAAATCATTTAAACTGGAACCAGGAATATAAAGATATATTACACATATGCAGATATATGTATACACAGAAAACATACTTACCCCCTTAGCCTTACTTATTGTGGTGATATATTGTGATATATTCTTCTCTATTCTGTTTTATTCAATTTCTATTTTCAAAAATACAGGTTGTCAAAACTTACCTTATTGATTTCATGACTTACTAATGCAGTTTGAAAAACACTGGCCTGGTTTATTGCTTAATCCATTATGATGATCACATATTTATCTGTGCTAGGTATGGAGAAGAAAAAAACATAATTCTGAAATGTAGTTCTGGATGTTGAGTGTTGCTAGAGGAATAATGGTTAGTAGAGGAAAGACCTGTGGGCCCCTGGATTAGATGAAAGAGGGACATTCAAAGACAAAGGGATGTGAGAAGAGGGGGCAGTAAAGACAATTTCTCTTATTTCTCATTGGGCTGCTAGTCCGATGTACAACTATCTTTCCGAATGGACTGTGAACATTTCTAGGGCACTAACTATACATTATTCATATCTTCATTGACAAACAAGGGTCCTGAGCTTAATAAATGTTTGCTAAGTTGAGGATAAAATAAAGAGTTCATAATGATCAAGCACCTACGATGTGCCACACAGGTACGTGTGGTAGATGCTGTTGGTTTTCTGCTGTGCTCCCATTTCCTGCTTTAAAGATTGATTGTTAACACAGCTACCCTTTTCTCTATAAAATTACCATCTGGCTCCTCTGGTCTCTTTCTTCCTGTAAATCTCTAACCAGTGACCAATGGCCAACTGACTACAGAATACAAAAATCCAGGCCCCTGCCTTAAGATGGGACCAACCTGCAATACAATCTGTGTTCCAGAACTCCCCATGGGATCAGGCTGAAGCTAGTCTCCAGCTGAGACCACATCTCACTCAGTTTTTTTCCCTTGTCCATTTTACTTCTCTTAGCCTGCTTTCTTAGATTACATCATTCTTGCAGTTCAAATGATGTTCTGATTCTTTTATAGGAGGTGGAACTTTATTATGTAGAGCGTCTTTTGAGGATGGAGTTCGATAGTTCTTTAAATGTATTGCTTCACTAATCCTCAGATGATTCCAAGAGACAGGTGTTTTAAATTTCCATTTTAGATTAGTTAACTGATGCTCAGAAAATTTAAGAAAATCGCCTAAGGCCACACACTTAGTAAGAGGCACAGCCAGGGTTTGGACACTGCTGTGCCCAATATCCAGACTTTATGTGGTTTTCAGTACCTCTGCATTATCCTCTTTATTTCATACCCTTTTGCTTCCTATTCTTTTCTTTCACAAACTTATCTGGCATTCTATTTTTGTGCATCTTTGGGATAAGTACGAAGAATGGTGTTATGACTATCAAGTATACAACCAACATCTAAACAAGTATCTTAAAGCTTGTACAGCTAAATGAATATTGTCCCTCTGGAAGCAGTCATCTTGGGAAATTGTGCTCTGTAATGCTTGATATATTGTTTACAGGCCTGCCTCCCATTCTCTCCAACGCTCTTAATGTGGCAACTCATTGTTCTTTGGGGTGGGATTTGATCTTGAAAACAGCCAAAGTCATCTGGAGGGCAATCTAGTGAAGTCATGCTGGAAAGGACCATTTAAAGCGAAAAACGAGGTATGAGCATAAGTGTTGAGACTGGTCTGGTGTGTGGCTTTTGAATTGTTTTGAAGGCTGTTCTCCACTGGGGATCCCTGAAGTCTTTCCTGTCATCTAACAAATGTGATGCCCTGTGCTAAGCCCTGAATA
Organism: Papio anubis; assembly: GCF_008728515.1. Classification (NCBI taxonomy): domain Eukaryota; kingdom Metazoa; phylum Chordata; class Mammalia; order Primates; family Cercopithecidae; genus Papio; species Papio anubis. Next base: position 75,298,332 of record NC_044980.1, read on the forward strand.
TACAGAGACGAGCAAGACAGGTATGAGCCTGGTCCTCCTGGGGATCCCAGTGTAGCAGTGAACACAGATATAACAGCAAATGATGGGTTTTCATTACATTTGTGACACATGCACTAAAGAAAAGCCCAGGCTGTGATGAGGACCCATCCCAGAGGAGTCACGGAAAGCTTCCGAGTAATTGCCATTTAAGCCAAGGACGGCAGGGCAGCGTTTCTCAACCTCCACAAGACTGACTTTTGAACCAGATAATTCTTTGTTGTGCAGGAATTTTCCTGGGCATTATGTGATATTTAGCAGCATCCTTGGTCTCTGCTAACTAGATGGCAGTCAGTAGCAACCCCCTCCAGCTGTGACAACCTTTACAAATCTCTAGACATCATTAAATGTCCCCCAGAGGACAAAATCACCCAGAAAAAGAACCACTGGTGGAGGTGAGAAAAGAGCGAGAATATTCCATGCAGAGTGAATAGCACGTGCAAGGCCTCAAGATGGGAAGGAAGAAGACAGGCATTCTGGTGCAGCTGAATTACTGGTGAGACGGCTGTGATGATGGGATGGTTTGTAGCCTCCTTGTAATGAAGACAGTTGTCCCTGTCCTATTTTAAAAATAGTTCAATCTCCTACTCTTATGCTGTATACTTAGTCTCTGCCCTTATCTTCCTGTTCCTTTTCTTTTCTTCCTTACTCCTGTATTCTTTCTTCCTTCGGGTTTTGTAGAGTCTACTTGACAACTTAGGTGACAAGAAGTATGCCGGGTCATGCGGAATCTGTTCATTGAGTATTCAGGCAAATATTTCAGCAGCAGCCTTTTCCTCAATTGGTTTGTGATCTTATAATAAACTGAGCCTGTTTTGAGTTAATTAAAATGAAAATAAAAGCATAGTGATAAGCTGGGAAAAATCCTTGTAGGGAGAGGGAGGCATCTAAACCAGAGGTTATAACAAAAAAGCAGGGGGCTGCCCTGTGCATGTCAGGATGTTCGGCATCACTGGCGTCCACCTGCTAGATGCCAGTGGAACTAGGGTATTTACACATTTTAACACAATGAAACAACTTGTTGATGTTGTTGAATGAGGAAAGCAGCTATCTCCCCATAACTTCCTGGCTGTAGTAAAGGAGACAGGCAGCACAGGCCCTGTGGGAAGCATGTAAATTACGTGTGGGAGTTGATACTAATCCCTAAGCCCTAGGAGGGACGAGGGTGGCCAGAGCTGTCAGGTAGTTGCCTTTGTTTGCAGCCTTGTCAGCTTATCCCAGGGTGCAGTATAAATATAATCATTATCTCTATTGTCCATACTGTAAAAACGTTAGAAAGCAATGCTAGGTAAGCAAACTTGCTGGAATATTATATAAAATAGTATATATTGGTCTTAAATGAATAGTCTTGGTCTCTTTCACTTCTAAAAGGTTTTGTGTTACAAGGCCACAATTTAGCAGCTCTTCTCAGATACAGTTATTCATATTTTCAGTATTTTACTCTAATATCATTCACATGGATGACAGTTTAGTTGTGTGCTGTTGTTGCCAGAGCACTGCTTTTGGCATACTGCCTTTGATGTGACCTATTGCTATTTGTTTATTGGAAACCACTTTGATACTCAGATGAATGAGATACTTCCTTTCATTGGAAAAATAATCAACTTTAACTTGCTTTTTCTTAAAGGGATGGGTTTTGAGCCTCTGCCAGTTATTTTTGGTTGCTGTAATAAGTCTCAAAGACCATGAACCTCTCTGTTTAAAAACTGTTTAAAGTCTTCACCAAGACTCTAAGCTTCAAGAGGTAGCAGCCACTTTTCTTTTGTTCATGTAGCACCTCCATCCTCCAACAGACATACAATAGGCTCCCTGTAAAAAGTGGGTTGAATCATAATGGTGTCTTAGTCTGTTTGTGTTGCTATAAAAAAATACCTGAGGCTGGGCAATTTATAAAGAAAGGAGGTTTATTTTACTCATGGTTCTGCAGGCTGTACAGGAAGCATGGCACTAACATCTGTGTCTAATGAGGGCCTCAGGAAGCTTCCATGCATGGTGGAAGGCAAAGGGGAACCAACATGTGCAGAGGTCACATGATGAGGGTGGAGGCAAGAGACAGGGAAGGTGCTAGACTCGTTATAACAACCAGTCCTTGAGAAAACTCTTGTGAATACTAACAGAGTGAGAACTCACTTGGTGCCCCCAGCCCCAGGGAGGGCATTAATCTCTTCCTGAGGAATCCATCCTCAAGATCCAAACGCCTCTCATCAGGCCCCGCCTCCAACACTGGGGATCAGCATCCAAACCATAGCAAATAGTCATTAATTTAGGAAAGTGCACGAACCTAAGTAAAGAGGACTCTAAAAAGGATAAACAGGGAGGTGAGAGAAATTCGATTCTTTTACTGGACATAGGATGTGGTCTTGGGCAATTTTTACTACCCCCTTAAAAGTTTGGCTGACTTCAGCTCATGTTTGGCTGACTCCAGCTTAGATGTGATAAGAATTTGGTTACAGTTTATGAAGACTAAATATACATTTGCTATTTTAAAATTGCTTATTTGTACTGAATAAGTGCCCTACCGCATTGTGTGAATATGAAGTTCACAGGCTGGTGTTCCATATCAGTCTGTTCATACTTGGTTGGCTTTGCATGTAAAACTGTTAAGGAGGGGTGGGTCACCTCAGAGTAAGAGAAGAAAACCTTCTTTCCTGCTGTCAGCCTGAACTGTTAAGAATGACCTTCTAAAGGTGGAAATTGCCCTCTGTGGTATCAGGCAGGGTTGGCGGTGGGGACTGGCAGCCCCCTCCTCTTCTGCTTAACTTGAGTTTAATTAATTTCTTAACCAGTTTGCTTCTCTTCATGTTTCACTGCTTTCCCACCCTCCATCTCAAAACATGTCCGAGACAACAGATAATTTTGGAGTGGCTTTTATATTTAAGGGCAGGCCAATACTAAGAACATATTAATTTAAACAGTAGAAAATTAGCATGTTGTGGACATAAAAGGATTGCTTAGGAAGTTCTGGCCATGCAGTCCAAAGCTTTCCCACAGGAAGGAATGTATGTTGCATTGAGGAGAATGTTTCTCTGAAATACATAAGCACAAGTCACTGGTGGTTAGTGAATCACTCCCCGTCAGATTCATGAACAAACCCTCTAGGGTGGGCAAAATTGGGCAGAATTTCAATTTAATTCCACAAACACTTGTTGAGCAAGACCTGGGTTTCTCTTTGCTCTGCCCCATATATATGAATTGTTCTCCATTCTGTGTTGAGGTAATGTGAGGAGTAGAGAAATTGCTTTAGACAAACATTACTGTTTGGAATACTCGACCTAAGTGGATTCAGTTACTTTCTGAGAGTTCAACGAGGTTGGAATGAAGATTGTAATTTGAGTTGTGTATAAAGCAGAGAAAGAAAAACATTTTGCCAACTCTCGCATTCATATATATTTTCCATCCCTGACGTGATTATGTTTTTATATTTCCCCAATTAGATCTTAAACCATGTGTAGGGAGGAAACTGGGTTTCTTTTAACAAGGGCTCCCAGGCACGTACTGCAGGGTTAAGCACCTTACAGACTCTCGGTAAATACTGACTGCCTGAGGGGAAGTGAGTATTCCCAAGGGTGTTTCCTCAGCGCTTGGTATTTTCCGTGAGAAGCAGACCTCGTGTGGAAGCTCATTCCTTTAGGTTGGGACGGTTTCCTGAAAGGTTTCAGCACAATGACACTGATTAGCTGCTAGACTAATTGCTCACCACCACCAACCTTGTTTCAGAGGCAAACTGGGCCCGAGGGTAAAATAACATGCACACTGAGCCAAACTTTCCAACACGTGCTCCTAACCCTTCCCCCTTGAATTCAGAAAGTGACCTTTTGGTGAACAAATGTTCTTTCACCTTCACTGTTTAGAAGTTGTTAACACCGGGGCCAGCGACATGATTGATGCACGTGCTTTCCCCTCCTCTGGAGTAGGTTCCACTGTTCCCCCCTCAGAGCTGTGAGCTTTTATATTGTTTTCCTTTGATAAGGTGGCTGGGTTGCCCATAAATTTGAATGTATGTTTTAATGACCTGGTGGTTGCTGAAAGAGTGTTATTCTGCTTTGTAGGCTTCTGGCTTTTCTTCTTCAAGGCACACTTCTGGCTAAATGTTTTCCGAACATGGCCTTCTCTTAGTAATCTGTTTGAAAACTCTGTGAGTTCCTACCCTCTCCCGCACCTCCACAAGCCCACCTGGGTCTCTTGTTTGCAGTTTAATTAGTTTAATTCTCAGGCAAATGAGAAATCTTTTTGGAGTCTAAGGATGCCAGATCTTTAAAGTTAGTTCTTCCAGCAAGCTTCAGGTTTCCAAGTAGAAGAAGCATCAGAAAGGATGGAAAGATCAGTGCTGATAATTCTTAGTTATTTTTAATTTTGGGGGGTGGGGGCGAGTGGGGAGAGTAAGGGTAAATCCTTCCTCAAAGCCCAACATTGCAGATACTAACAAAAGGGGAGATGGAGGCAGTAGAGAAGAGTGATTAAAGGTATCAACTAGGAGGTTAAGTGTGTGACTCTGGGCAAATTACTTATCCTGTCTGTATCTCAATTCCCTTTCCTATAAAGTGGAAACTATACTAATAGTACCTACCTCATAGGGTTGTTATGAAGAGTAAATGAGTTAATATATATAACGTGCTTAGGCCAGCGTGCCCAGTGCATTGAAGTTGCTACAGGAATGTTAGCTAGTATAGATTCTCCAACAATTCTGGAATCCCAACAGCTTTGACATCAAACAGTGGTTATTTTTCAATTTTTTAAAGTAATTTATTGATGGCAGAACTAACTTGAACTGTTGAGAATATTTTTGTCTTTATTCCATTTAATGTGAATATTTATAAGTTTTGCTATGGAAATATTAATGTGTTCGATGTGGGACTGCCCCAGTCTACTAGGTGGGATATAGATACATGGTATATGCACCATATTCCGTTTACAACATCAGAAACATGCTGAACTCTGAAACACATCTGACAGCACAGGTTCAGATAAAACACTGGATGTATGCTGAGATAGAAAAATATATTGGCAAAAATACTTCCTATGTATTACCTATCCTGCTGCTGCTTGGTTACACCTTGGTGTTTTTCTCATAGGATTGAAAAAAACATAGAAATTTCACAGACTGTTCTGTTATTTGTGAATATTTATTGAACCCATGCCATGTGCTAAGCAGTCAAAGTCCTCTGCTGTTAGGGAACTGATTGGCCGATGTTAGCTATATATTATTGAGGGCCTACAATGTGCAAGGCCTTAATCTAGGTACATTATTCACGTAATCTCTAGTCCTCACAATAATCAGTTCTACAAATAAAGGAAAAATTACTCTGAGACATTAAATAACCTGCTCAAAGCTAGTCATCCATTCAAAGCTGGTAAATGACTGAGCTGGGACTTATATTCCAGTCTGGGTGTCTCCATGGCCTGTGCTCTTTCCACTTTACCACATTTCTGCTTGCTAAGAGTACTCAGACCTAATGGCTCTTAAAGAGAGTCTTGTAGACTTTAATCTCTTTCTGACATGCCACGTTATGTGGGACCTGACACACAAGAAAAGTTCCCTGGTGCACTTGACCTCCCTGGAAAGGTTGTGTCACCATGTGCAGGGGACACGTCAGCAGTCAGTGGACAAGTCAGGCAAGTCACAAATGGACATTATGGAATGGGGTGTACATGAAATACTGGAAACTAGTTTGTGTAACAACCATTTGTAATTCTTATGGAAGTAAAATTTATATACCATTGAAATCACAGATCTTAACTGTCCAGTTCAATGAATTTTGGTAAGAATTCTACACCTGCCTATCCACCACCCCAGAAAGTTTCCTTGACTTCTTCCAGTCAAACCTTACCCCTTAGGAAGCACTGTTCAGATTTCTTCTCTGCATACTTCAGCTTTGGCAGTTCTTGAGCTCCGTATAAATGGAATCAAACAGAATGCACTGTTCTGTAAATGGCTTCTTTTGAACTGTGCACTATTTTTAAGACACATTCAAATTGTTTATGCATCAGTAGTTCATTCTTTAATATTCTGTGTAGTATTGCACTGTGAGAATAGACCACAGTTTCCATTTTCCTGTTGCTGGATGTTTGAGCTGCTTCCAGTTTGGAGCTATTTAATGAAACTGCTAGAAACATTATTGCACAAGTCTTTTATGGATGGGAATTTTAATCTCTCCCGGATACATGCCTGGGATTGTAATTGATGTATATGAATTATAATAATATATAATTTTCATAAGGCAGATGTATATTTAGTTTAACAAGAAACTGCCAAACAGTTTTTTTTTTTTAAATAACTTGTTCACATTTTATACCATCAATATCTGAGAGTACTAGTTGCTACACATCCTTGACAATTAGGTGTCATTAGTCTTTTAAATTTTAGCTATTGTAGTGGGTGTGAAATGATAAATCGCTGTAGTTTTTGTTTGTATTTACCTGATAATTAATGATGTTAATTAACTATATTTTTATGTGCCTATTGGCCATTTGTATATTTTCTTTTGGGAAATGATTCCTCAAGACATTAGTTCACTTTTTGCTGGGTTGCCTTTTCATTGATTTCAGGAGTTCTTCATATATTGAGATAATGGTCTTTCTCAGATATATCCTTGTATAGCAAATATTTTTTCCCCATTGTGTAGAAAACTTCCAAGTTGGATCTTTAAATCTCTAATTTCCCAGGTGAGATGACCTTGGGTTTTGGTTCCTGTCTCATGCTGATTGTATTATTTGTTAGGATGGCTTCCTCTTTCTAACAAGTTTATTTGCAATTTACAAGAGGAGGAACATTTGCAAAAAGAAACCCATGTTGCTTGTGGCCCCCAAATTATTCCCTTTCTAGACACTCCTCTGAAGTTATAATGAAAATATGTGATTCCCTCTTCAAAACTGCTTTGTATCCTGTTTAGGATCATACTTATTTAATTACATAAAGTAAAAATTAGTGGACAAATTAAAAACACAATAGCTAAAAACTTTTCTTTTTCCAAAAAAGAGACTTTTAGAAGTATGTGGTAATTGTTTAGAAGTTTTCCTAATTATAAAAGTAAAACACATTTCATGTAATGTAAGTTGGCAATTTTTGTTTAGAAAAGGAAAACTGAGCACTGAAAGTTAAAATTAAAGTTAAAAAGTTATTAAAAAGCAAATAAACCACTCATAGATTTCTGACTTTCAGGATTAATCTTTACTGCACTTCTGTTCGACAAAGCATGCTGTATTTTTTCTGAAGGTAAATGTATTAACAATTCAGGAGATAACACTGGAATTGGCTCCTGCTCACATAATTAAGCCAGATCCTTCAAAAGGCTGAGAGGCAGAATTGGGCTCATTAATTTCCAATATCAAATCTACTTCATATATGTTCCTGTTCAAACTCTCACCTAATTTAAGAGGATCAAATAACAATCTAAGGTCACAATTAGGGGAAGGAAGCATGAGTTTCAGCCAAATTTTATCTTCTTGGGTTCATACTAACTGCAGCGATGAAGCATTCTTCCCATTTGGAGAGTGGTGAAGTTGGGCTACTATTCAAGAAATTCTCTCCTATCCTCTGGGCCCAATTCCTTCAGAAAGAGGTCACATCTCCAACCCAGGTTCCCAGCTCCTTTGGCACATTCCTGTTCATCTTAGTGACCTTTTCTTAATTCACAGGCCATTGCTTCTGTTATGGGGTGAACTGTGTCCCGTCAAAATGCATATGCTGAATGTGACTTTGTTTGGAGATAGAGTCTAAGGGGCTATTAATGTTAAAATGGGATTATTAGGATGAGCCCTAATCCAGAGTGACTGATGTCCTTATAAGAAGAGAATATCTGGACACAGGTAGATGAACAGAGGGAAGACCGTGTGAAGACACAGAACGAAGATGGCCACTTGCAAGCCAAGGAGAGAGGCCTCAGAAGCAACCAATCCTGCCACCCTTGACCTTAGATTTCTAGCCTCCAGGTCTGTGAGAAAAATGCAGTTCTGTTGTTTAAGCCACCAGTCTGTGGTACTTGACTGTGGCAGCCCTACAGCAAGCTCATATAACCTCTAATGGACCATCACTCCCACGCTGTGAATACTAAGTTCTACTAGGTTCAGGCAGACCCTGGGCTAAATGGCAGCCTATGTATTGCACAGAACCTTGGAACATTTACATCAGTCACTTCTTTTTAAAAAAATTCTAGTCTATCTTTAAAAAAATACTTATTTGATGGTTTCAAAATATTATGTAAGTTTGGCCGGGCATGGTGGACCACACCTGTAATCCCACCACTTTAGGAGGCCAAGGTGGGCAGATCACTTGAGGTAAGGAGCTTGAGACCAGCCTGGCCAACATGGTGAACATCTGTCTCTACTAAAAATACAAAAATTAACCAGGCATGATGGCTGGCAACTGTAATCCCAGCTACTAGGGAGGCTGAGGCAGAAGAATCATTTGAGCCAGAGAGGCAGAGGTTGCAGTGAGCCGAGATTGTGCCACTGCACTCCAGCCTGGGCAACAGAGTGAGACTCAATCTCAAAACCAAAACCAAAACCAAAACCAAAATATTATAGAAGTTTGGATTAGTATACATCTCCTGAATTCTATCTGACTTTGTGTAAAATAGGCAGTCATGTAAAATATCACATATATTTTAGAACTTAAAAAATATCTCTTTTTGAGACAGGGTCTTGCTCTGTCACCCAGGCTGGAGTGCAGTGGTGCGATCACGGCTCACTATAGCCTTGCCCTCCCAGGCTCACGTGATCTTCCTACCTTAGTCTGCTGAGTAGCTGGGACTACAGGTGTGCCACTACACCTGGATAATTTTTGTATTTTTTGTAGACATGGGGTTTCATCATGTTACCCAGGCTGGTCTCAAACTCCTGGGCTCAAGCAATTGCCTGCTTTGGCCTCCCAGAGTGCTGGGATCATAGGCATGGGTCACCACATCTGGCCTATTTTTGAACTTTTAGAATGACAAACAAAAATCTTTCTTTAGATGTTTAGCCATAAAATTATTTTATTCCTGGGAGAAGTTACTGAACATTTCTGTGCCTCAATTTGGGAGATAGTAACGGTGCCTAACTTAGCTCATGGAATTTTTGGAGGATCAGATAAGATTTTTACTCAGAATAGTGTTGGCACATGATATTTATTAGATAAAATACTTTGGAACCATACTGATTTTCTAAAGACTTAACAGCTCAGGAATACACCTGTATATATATATACACACCATTTTTTTTTTCTTAATATACTCATTGTGTTGAGTTAAAACCAGGACAGAGAGAAGTTTTCAAGGTGTGAGAACCCAGTCTGAGAAGCGGTGGTGTTTCCTGTTTTCAGCAGTTCTGAGTGGCTGGCTTCAGGAGAGAGCTTCGGACCCATTCATTAGGGGCCACAGGGGTCTTTCTGCTGCTCTCCATCTGCACTCCATCACTGGAGGAGGCACCTGGGGACCATTCCTGGGGAATGACTTTTGGTCCCCCTTTCTCCCCCTCCTGCCCTTTGCTTCCTAAAGCCTCTAGTTTATTAATATGAAATTGAGGGAGGTCATCTTCCCCAAAGTCAGAACAAATTGGCTGGTCCCAGTTCTTCAAATGCGTGGGAGGCTCCTCTGCTCAGAAATGTAGCCCTCCTTCAGGGAATTCATTAGAGTTGGTAGCTCTTTAAGGAGTACACAATTTCTGGGAGGTATGCCTATTAGCCATTCACCCCCTCAGAGTTTGTTACTGAAATCAGATAATGGCATTTTCCCCTCTGATACCTCACTGCAGGAACTGGAGGGTACAAGCAGGCAACGAAGCCGGAGAAGCCGGCCTGAGCAGCAGAGGAGGCCGAATGGGCAACAGGCTGTGGGGAAGAAGCAACACAGCCCTGGGAACTTGGAAGGGGGAGCTTAAAGGGGCAGCAGGATAAACATGCTCTTGCAATAATACTGTTTAAGGCTCTGTGGAACTTTGTTGTTGCCTAATAGGGACCGAGTATACCAGTCCCCCTCCCCATTATTTATTTATGGGAGCATCTCTGGCCTTGAGGCCCGGCACTGCTGGAAGTGGAAGATATCCTCCTCAACCTCATACTGTGTTTACCTGCCCTCCTCGTTTCTCCATCAGCCCCCACCCTGCTGTGCCCGCCTCATCTCCTTAGTTCAGGGCTTACTGTTTGTCCTGCTTACCCAGTATCAGGGTTCCCTCTGGGATCCCACATTCAGACTTGTGTTCCCTCCTCTAAAAGTGCTGAGCTATCCTCATCTCTTTGCCTGTTTATCCTCCAGAATCTACACCTATGCCTCTTTAGGGAGGTGACATAAGTTTGGCCAGGCATGGTGGCCCACACCTGAAATCCTACCAGGTGTAGATTCTGTAATCTACGCCTCCTTAGGGAGGCGACATCTGAGTCTGAGTCCCCTGAATGGGGCCAGGCTCCTTTCTCTCATAGCTCCCAGCAAACAATCCCATCCTTCCCAGTGCTTACCTCGGTTGGCAATGACACATTTATTTGTGCGATTGGTGATTAATATCTACTTCTTATGCTAGACTGTAAACCCCGTGAGGGAAGACACATCTGTGTTTTCCGACATTGTGTCCCCAGGTCAAGTATAATGTCTGACAGGAAGTGAACTCTCCGTAAATGTTTGTTCTAAAGACTAAATGAGGGCCCCTTGGGGCACGCTTGTCCTTCCTCTACCTGACATCTAAACAGTGAAGCTATCTTCACCTTATAAGGAGGCTGGTATGCACACATGAACTAGAGTAATTCAGAGGAGCAGACCCGGTGTTTCCAAGGCCTCCTGAAGCTCTGGCCCAGGTGACTCCTGTGCCCATGAATCTTGGGAATATGCACTAGGCATGGAGGTATCACAGGCGGCAGGGAGCAGAGGAACTGGTTCTTCATGGGGCTCCTGGCTGGTGGCTGATGGAGAGCACAATCATAGTTTATGTGTTTATAAGACCAGTTCAGTGGAGCAGAAATTCATTAGATGCAACTTTGGTCATTTCCCCTGTAATTTCAACTGTGACTTTCTCCCATTAGGAAAAACTATAATAACCTAAAACCTTATTTGAGCTGCTTGTACAATTGTTGACAAATGATGCAAACTTGCATTTTCTCTGAATTTTGCACATTTCTAGTGTATTCATGACTTTATATGGATATAGCTCTAAGGCTTTAATAGATGTCTTATTTCTCATTCCTGTGGTTAGTAGAAATAGAAAAGCAAAGTCTCACTTACTTTTGTACTCTATTGCGAAATTTTGATGATTTATTTTAAATGAGGCTGATGTTTTTTTTTCCACGACCACAAAACAACTGCCAAACCTCATTTCAATGTATCAGATGCATGAATTCTAATGATGAGAACTGCCTGCGTGTCTGTTACCTACAAAACTTGTGTTTTACAAGCATTAAAAAGTACCAGTGAGAAACTGGAGCTTTAGACACTTGCAGCTATTTGACATGTTCTTTTCATTTTCTGAAATTGGAAGTCTGGCTGTTGAGTGCTGGGCATGCGTTCAGAGTGCTCTGCGCCCCAGAGTGAGGGCATGGGCAGTGGAGACTGGTCTAAACGAAATGATTCGTGGCCTACAGATTTAATATTTAGGGAGTAAAATATAATCATATCAATGAAAACCAGAGACCTTATCTCCTGGTTAACATGAATTTCATTCTATTGAGGATCTGAGGTTCATAGTCTGTCCTAACATTTTGTATTTGGAAGAGGCTCTCTAGGTCAATGAGAGTCTACCAGAAAGATACTAGATCAATTCCAACTCTGCCATTCCCTAATTATGTGACATTGGCCAAAACACATTTAACTCTCTACTTTTTACTTTCATTTGGAAAATGTAAGTTGTAAAATGTGTCCTAACCGACCTCACAGGATTTGTGGTGATGACTAAATAAAACAGTGTTGGTAAATTTCAAATGTGTGCAAAGGTAAGAAATTGTTTCCTTATATCTTGTAGTTTTCTTTTTCTTTTTTGACACGTAGAGTCCTATTTCCTCAACCAAGTTATAAGCATTCTAAGACTTAAAAATTGGCCATAATTATTAACTGGGGTTCAGTTACAGAGGCAGAACAACTACAAAGGTGTAATATGTGAGGTTTGTTGTCACAGGCATTTAACTTTACACAATTGCAGAAGCTGGTTAGGGAGAAGTCTTTGTGTCTGTTGCTGGAGATTTAAGTCCAGAAAATAGGCTACCTGGAAGAGAAGATGGGCATAAAATGGAGGTGAGCAAGAACAATTGGAAGCTACAGCACATATTGGAACTCAAGTCCACCTTGCTGTCTCCCACCATGATGTGTGTGTCACATGGTAAAAGTGGGTGCCCCTCATCATGGAGCTAAAGACATAGCTGGCCCAGAAATTGGAGAAGCTGATGGAGGATCCAGGTGAGGCATCTGTAGGTCCAATCTCTTCCCTGTGCCTGTGTGTTAAGCCAGCAGATACACGATAATGTACCTGTGCTGTAAAAGCATCTTCCTTTACCCTTTGAAGGTCAAAAGCAATATAACTGCTTTACTTTCTTGCTGTAAATCTCGTGCAAATATATCTATCATGGCACATCCTGACACGTGAAACACAAATGAGGCAGCTACATGCTATATCATTTGTGGGAGCAGTGTAAAATGAAAATGTGGGAGCCCTTTATGCAAAAAAGCAAGAGAAGTGCACTTTTTTTTTTGCATTCTCTCTCTGGACCTGTCATGGTGTTTATTATTTACCATTTAATGTCACACTCCCTAACACATGGGATACTTGGCAGGTGAACACAGACCTCACAGGCACCTTGGGCCCTGACCCTGAGTGCATACCTGTCTCCACTCTGTCCTGCTCTGTGCCCAGGACCCTACTGGGGTAGAGGGAAGTAACAGTCAATATAGGCGGAAGGAGAGTGGGTGACTGAGAACCAATCAGGGAGGTGGGGAGGAAGTAAGAGGCAGGACCTTGCATAAGCCAATTCTTCAAGCCTCCACAACATACTTCAGTATCTCACTGGACTGCACTGATAGAACACGATTTCAAAGACAATAAATATTCCCACACTGAGTATTAAACCCCAAGCACAAGGCCCTCCTTCTGAGGATAGGTCACTGGGCAACTGCATGGTTTGCATGTCCATCAAGCCAGCCCTGCCTGCAGGAAGGGCATTCTTGAAAAAGCAGTTGAGCCTAGCCAAGCTGACATATTACAAGCTCATGACACCCTGCTCACTGCCTACCTCCTGCATTTTTCTCAAAGGGCTATCATTATGTGTTATAGCAAATATAACAGAGGACTATGAACACAGCCTTGTTATTTTTCTGGGGTAGTCTCTCAGACACAGACACACACCACATTGTGGCATTGCTACTAGTGTTTCCCAGCCACTGTTTCCCTGAGGACCAAGACTTTTTTTTTTTTTTTTTTTTGAGACAGAGTCACTCTGCTGCCCAGACTGGAGTGTAGTGTCATGATCTTGGCTCACCATAGCCTCTGCCTCCTGAGTAGCTGGGACTACAGGCATGTGCTATCATTCCTGGCTAATTTTTTTTTTTTTTTTTTGTGGAGATGGGGTTTTGCTCTGTTGGCCAGGCTGGTCTTGAACTCCTGACCTCAAGTGATCCACCCGCCTTGGCCTCCCAAAGTGCTGAGATTACAGACATGAGACATTGTGCCTGACCGAATCAAGACTTACGATGTGACATAGTTAATGGTATGCTATTACTCACCTGTGTCAATCATTTATAATTGAGAGAGATTTAGTTTTACAATTGGATTCTACAGGCTGATGGGGATATTTGCATGATTGAATTTTTCATTTCAACAATGCAGTCTTTAAGATTTCTCTGATGGGATGTTGCAAGATGCATGCTGAGCATCTTGTTGAAGGAGACAGTCCCCTGTGGAGCCCTGCACCTCTACCTGTCTTACAGGGTATGCCAAAATGCAAGGCCCTGGTTGCTGTCTACCTGGGTCATTTCTCAAGGTTGTGTTTGCAGCCAGCATCCTTAAGAGATGGGGTAGTGTCTCCCTCTGTGACAAAGAGCAGGCTGCTACAAAAGCAGCAGATTCTCCACGTTCAGCATTTGTATTCATTTGCTAGGGCTGCCACAACAGCGTATCAGAGACTGGGTGTTTTCAACAACAGAAATTTGTTTTCTCACAGTCCTAGAGGCTAGAAGTCCAAGATCAAGGTATCAGCAGGGTTGGCGTCTTTTGAGGCTTGCGGATGGCTCTCTTCTCCAAGTCTTCACATGGTCTTCCCTCTGTACCTGTTTGTGTACAGATTTCCTCTTCTTAGAAAGACACCAGACACACTGGAGTGGGGCCAGTCTGATTTAACTAATTAACTAATGTCTGATTTAACTCAATTACCTCCCTAAAAACCCAATCTCCAAATGCAGCCACATTCTGAGGTACTTAGGGGTTAAGACTGGAACATATAAATTTTGGGGTCACAATTCAGTCCATACCAGTGTTCCTTCCCGTAACTCAACTTACTGCCCCCCATATCACCACTGTAGGACTTGAGGATAAGAAGAACTAACACCGTCATACTGTTTGCTGTGCTGTGAGTAACAAGGCCTATTGTTTTGAACCTAGGTGTTTGGTGTCTTCTAGCATCAAGGAAACAGTAACATGCTAATAATCAGATTATAGATACAGCAAAATAAAATCTCAGACCTGACGTACCTTGTATTTGGCATCAAAAACATTTCCAGCAGTATCTCATGACAGATCCAAGTGTAACAGTTGGAGTGACTTTAATAGTAGCCTGCCTGTTTTTTTTTACTTCTTGTTGGAGTGAAATTTGTCTCTCAATCCTCCATCCCTGCACAAGGTATTTAAGCTTTTCACTTTCTCTTCCTAGGGTGTCCATGTATCTAGGACCCCTGAAGAGTGGCCTGTCTGTAGCAGGACAAGCCGCAGACAAAACCTGTCAGACACCAGGTTAAAGAAGGAAGGGCTTTATTTGGTTGGGAGCGTCGGCAAGACTCACGTCTCCAAAAACCTAGCTCCCCGGCTGAGCAATTCCTCTCCCTTTTAAGGGTTCACAACTCTAAGGGGGGTCCACATGAGAAGGTTGTGATCTATTGAGCAAGGAAGGGTATGTGACTGGGGGCTGCATGCACCAGTAATTAGAACAGAACAGAAGAGGATAGGGATTTTCACAGTGCTTTTCTATACAATACCTGTAATCTACAGATAACAGAACTGATTAGGTCAGGGGTCGATCTTTAACTACCAGGGCCAGGGTGTGGCGCCAGGCTGTCTGCTTGTGGATTTCATTTCTGCCTTTTAGTTTCTACTTCTTCTTTCTCTGGAGGCAGAAATTGGGCATAAGACAATATGAGGGGTGGTCTCCTCCCTTACATCCACAGATGGTGAACTGCTGATGGGCTTCACTGGAGAACAGCTTCTACTGCATTTCATTCCCTCCTTCTTGTAGCAGAAGAGTTTGTTCCCTCACCCCTGACCTTCAGGAGCCCTCTTCCCTCCTGTATGCTTGTCTCTCTTTTGGGTCATAACTCTGTCTCACCTCCACCCTTCCTTAGCTTTGTCTAGTCTCTGGGACAGGGAAATTGGCTTTGTAAGCGGGAGTAAAAGACTCTTCACCTTGCACTTGGGGCAGAATTTTCTTTGGATATTTGTTTTGGCTTTTGTGGAGGAGGAATGCTCTCTTAGGAATGCTCTCTCTGGTGCCCATGAACGAAAAGAGGAGGAGGGATGTGCACAAGGATGGCCAGATGAATATCTCAAGCTATGATCTGCTTTGCAACTTTGACATTTCCATGTCTTGCAGAAATGAAAACAATAGTTGCTAATGTAAATGCTATTCCTAGCATGCAGGCAGAGTGCTCGAGACAAGGTCAGTTGCTTCAGAAATAGAAGCCTCAGCTCAGATTCAAAGATACTGAGATCAGATTCTGGACCACTTTGAGAATGCATTATTAAAAAATGACCAGACTAAAACTCAGAAGTTCTGATAGGAGGCCTTGTTATGTGGGATTTTAGTAGCAACAATCTCAAACGACTAACAAGTGCAGAATTTATAACCCAGTCTAGATGTGGTGCTTTGTTCTGAGTGTTGGATGAGCACAGCATTGGTAGCCATCTCAGCCCATGCTCTATGGCCCCCCACATTGGAGGTAATTAGACTTCGGTTATGATGGAACCTGAACAGGCAGAAAGACTGTTGGCAAGATTTTCTCACAAAGCCCTATGCCAGCATCACTGGAGTCACTGCATCTCCAAGGACATGTGTGCCACTGCGGGAGAATGCCTGAGCTGTGTGTAGAGACAAGCCACTTCACTAAAAGGCCTCTACCCTTCAGAGTTAGAGGATGGTGTGAAACCTCCTACCAGAAAGGCTGGTAGAGAAGGCCTTCTAAGTTCAGAATTTAATCCTTCCTTCTGTCTCCTGTTATGCTCTGAATTGTGACCCCAAAATTCATATGCTGAAATCCTAGTTCCTAATGCATGAAAATGTGATTGTATTTGAATAGAGGATCTTTAAGGAAGTAATTAAATGAAAATGAAGTCATTGGGGTGGGCCCTAATTCAGTGTTACTGGCATCCTTAGAAGAAGAGAAAATCTGGACACAGATAGGTACAGTGGGAAGGCCATGGGAACAAGATGGCCATCTGCAAGCCCAGGAGAGATGCTGCAGTAGAAACCAACCCTGACAACCTTGATCTTAGGCTTGTAGACTCCAGGACTGTGAGAAAATAAATTTCTGTTGTTTAAGCCACCTGGCCTATGGTATGTTGTTGTGGCAGTACCAGCATATTAAAGACCACCCCCACCGCCGTCCCCATTTATTCTCCAAACACATACAATGATAAAGGATAAACTAGAAATATCTAGCTGTGTTTTAAAATAAGGTAAATATCTCAATGGATGAGATTTGCAAAATAGTCTGAGGGACTAAAACTGTGTGTCTACTGGATGTCAAGTCAGGTAGCAGGCCATGAATTTGACATGTGAAAGAGTAGGAATAAACAACACCCTTTCCAACTCACTCAGGTGGGGACCAGAGCCAAGCTCACTGCTTGAAGCCGGGGCCTAATGTGATTCATCCACCTGTGAGTGGGGGCTGCTAACAGAAGCTGTTACCAGCGACTACCTTATGCTAATTAGTACATGCCTAGTGAGTGGGAGATGGAAGGACACATATAAGGCAAATGTACCTTGCCTTGAGATTAGCATTTGAGACAAAATACTCCAGTTAGATCTGTGATATCTCCAATGTCATTGAGAGACAAGAGCTTCAAAACTTCATTTCCAAGTCTCTTAGTTCTAGACTAGGAAGTCAAGGTCACTGCAAAACTGCTCTACAGGAGGAAGGGAGGGAGGCAGAGAGACAAAGAGAACTTCTCACTCAGGAGAATCCACAAACTAAAATCCCAAGCATGTAAAGAAAATGAACACCTGAACTAACAGCCTATACATTTAAGAGTTGAAAGGAGGACCCTGTTTGGTCTTTTGCTGCCTTGTAATGGGGTTTTTGCATGACAGTCTCTTCCATTCACTATTTCAACCTTGTAGTCTGGTGGCAAGATGGAAACTGAGGGGGATTGCTTAAAGACTCTCCATAAGCTGTCAGCTGCTTACTGTTCTTGCAGATAAAAGCATCTTGCAACAAAAGATCTTATTTAAAGTGTACCAGTGGCATGCTTTTCAGGATGCTACTGTAGACACCCGAAGAATCATTTCCTTGTATGGAAACTTGACAAGAAAAATCTTCTGACATCGATTTTTCTTTTTTGTTTTACCCCGAATAGTAACCAGATGTACAAAATGATAGAAATAGCTTGGAAATGCTAATTATTGGAAATGCTGTACTGGTGTCAAGAGCTTTATCTGGCCCAGTTGATATATGGTGATAAATATAGACTTCCATGGCTGCTCAAGTATTGTGTACCTAAGGTGATGGTGGTACCTTTACTACTGGATTCAAAATGATCATGTGGCTTGTGAGTTCCTGTGGTGTATGCAAGATTGATTTAAAGTGGGAGTGCAGTTTCCACCTCAGTGAAGGGTTGGTTGTTAAAGGTTTGCTTCCTCTGTGCCTATTTGAATGCTCCTCACTTATTAGCTGAAACTCTGAAGGAATACGTTTGGCCAGGATCCCAAATTGCCAACTCATTCATCAGTCATTGCTTCATGTTCCTAGGAGGTATGTATATCAAATACTGCACCAGATGCAATTACTGTATAGCGAGTTATAGAAATCTATAACTGAGATAACTCTAGGACCTGCTCTGCTGGTGTCTCAGCAGGACCACACATAGTTGAGAGGGTTCCTTTTGCCTCTCCAGACTAAGGTGTCTCCTTGGTACCTCTCTTCTGGATTCACTCCTTATCGTAGTGTTTTCGACACTGCCATTCTCCCTAATGAAGACGTGTGGAAAAGTGAGTTCAAATAGAGAATTTCCCTGTAAGACCTAGAATAGAGCTGGATTAAGTGGCTTACTTCCTAAAAATAAAGTTTCCAGTGGAAAGGTGACACCAAGATATTTTTCCTTGGAAGATAGAAAAATGCTATCCCAAAGTTTACAAACATGGATGTCTTTTAAATGTGAGATTGTAATTTATTTTTGCAGAAGCCTAACATTTTGGTAGGAAAAGCTACTTGAGTTAGCTTAAACACATATAAGGCAAATATGTTTTATATGTTTTACTTAAACACATATAAGGCAAATACTTTTTTCACCCTATCTTTGGGGAAAAACTTGAATGCATTCATATAACACAAAACTGGATGCTTTAGCATCTAGTTAAATGTTTTGTTTCGTAATTGGAAGAATTTTGCCTCTGCAAAATTAGGTATGTTTTTCTCTTAAATTTGGAGTTAGGCCACTCTATACTTGAAATTATAATTTTTTTTTGTAGGGGGAAGGTGTGTATGTGTATATGAGTTTGTGTTTCATAACATGTATGTTATTCAGTTGCTTCTAGTAAATTGGAAGTAGGGCTTTGATTATGGCAAAGGCAACATAAAGAATTGGTTCTTGCCTAATGTTAGAGGTGAGATCAAGATTTTGACTAAGCTGGTATAAGACATTCTGGGCTGGATTACTGGTATCCTACATTTGGTGTTATCTCAGATTGACTAAACCACACTTTGAAAAATACATTCTCAAATTTGTGGCTTCCTACAGGGTTTCTGGCCTAGTCTTTGATGTCAGATCAAATGCTTGGGTAGTTAAACAACTCCAAGGAAATGGCTACTGCCAAAGCCCAATATCCTAGGAAAAGGCTACTTTGGATAAGAACGAGACAGCCTTGGATTTGGAGTACAAAAAGGATGCTATCTTCTTTCTAGGGCCAGTGAACTCTGAGGCACGGGGATTAGTTAGTGTGGAGACAGGGCAGGAGCCAGATAAGGAGCTGGCCCAGGAAGGGCCTCTGAGGTCATGTTCAGGCCTGCGGACTCTTGTAGTGACAAATTTCAGCAAGAATCATTAAGTTACTCTGTTTTGCTTCTATTGTCTCCTAACCATCAATAAAGAGATTTTAAAAGTTATCAGCTGATCTCTGGGGACTGAGGAGCCCTGGTGCATGTTTCAGGACTGACAAAAGGGGAAGAATTTTCCCCTCCCTGAGGCCAGAATCGGGGGACCAGGAGCAGGCACAGCCAGCGACAGTTGAGTTCAGCAGAGAAGCCTCCCATTAGGGTGTAGTTAGGAAGGACAGTGTGTGACAGGACAATAAGGAAGCTCCAGTAGAGGAAACTGGGGACTTATGCTAAGGCAGAAATTAATGAGTATTCTTGGAAACTGCTAAGCTGATCTAGGCCTAGATTCCAGGAATTGGAATAATGGGAACTTATGTCCTAATAATTTGGGATACAAAAGAAGTGCAGACTCATTTCCTAGTCACGGGCTGGTGAGGAATTGTGAGGTTACCTTGATTTCTCTATTTGGAATCTCATCCTGCATGTCTTAGGTCTTCCAACAAATGAGGAGCTTTCCTCTGTGGGAGGAGGCCTAGGCCCTTCTGCTTGTTCCAACTGTATAGAAAGGAGGAAAGAGAAGAGCTTAGAAAGGGAGAAAATGTATGTGCAGGAGTGACCACTTTTAATATCACATTTTCCTCCCACTGAAAACTTTAGCTTCTAGCACTCCTTAGCTGTGATATACTGAGAACTGCATTGAATTTGTGACCCACCTCAGAGTGCTTCCTCTGTGGGTGATGTAAGCTGGCTAATGGCAGACATTGAGGCCACTACCACCCAGTTCTCTCTGTTGCTGATGCCCTCGGCCCCTGTGGTCCCTCAGCTGCTCTGCTGCCATGTCTGCCTCATTCACTCACTTTCTCTCAACCAGGGCCTGGCATCCATCAGGCACCATGAGCACGGTGTTGAAGACCCAGGGATTTTCACAGGCTTACAATGATGATTAAGTCATGAAAAAATCCTATTGCCTCCAAAATACAGCATGAAAAAAACTGACTAAATATTACAAGACTTTTAAAATAAGAAATAATAAATCTTGAATTAAAAGTCCATAAGTCTTCTTTCATTACTATATATAAATTTCTTTTAATGTGGGACATAGCTGCATTTGAAAACATTTGTTGTTATGTAAGGTGGGTGTGGTTTCCAAAACTGAGAACTCTTGGGGTCTATGAAGGCCTTAAAATAGAAGCTAGTTTTCCCTGCTCCGTTTAATCTCTTGCCTCCCCTCAAATCTTTTTCATATTATCCTGTCATCCTCCACCACCCAGCTTTTTTTCAGCTAAACAGCTGGGATATCATCCAGCAGAAAAAAATATAATAAAAGCCCAGTGAAGAAAGAAATGCATTTTCTTCCCAAGGTCAAAATCCCTGGTGCTTAGACCACTTGTACTACAGGACACCAACTTGAAGCTCTTGTCATCTGGCCTGGGGTGAAACAGGTGTTCTGTTGAAAGGGAGGTAACTCAGGCTGGAGAGAAAAGTGAGATGCTGCATGGGTGATTTCTTCTCAGCCAGTCCCCAGTGAGCAGGGTCCTTTTTCAACCTGCACCTGCATCTGCCATCTATCCAAAGCTGGAGTTGTGTGGAGATTGGAGCAACTGGTTGCTGTTTTGCAGTATCCTTGGGGGTTGGACTTTCCCTGGTGCCAAGAAGGCACTTTCCCTTTTTTGATCATGGAGGGTCTGATTCTAAATATGCAAAACTGGAATATATATAAAAACTGGAGAGAAAGTTTCCGAATTATATTTTTCATCAATTCTTTAGATTATTGTTTTAGGTGTGGGTAATACATGAAACAGGTTGGGCTTGGACACCTGTGCTTTCTAATCAATACGTCATTCTGTCTAGCTCCCAGGCTCAGGAAGCACAATCTCAATGTCCCCTTGGGGAACTGAGTCTTTAGGCTGGAAGATGCAAGTTGTGAAATACAAACCATGGACAAGTCCTGGCAAGGTGGCAGTTTCTAGCAGTAGAGCATTAAGACCAATAAGCTTAATCTGAAGCACATTGTATTAGTCTGTTCTCACACTGCTATAAAGAAATACCTGAGACTGGGTAATGTATAAAGAAGGGAGGTTTAATGGACTCACAGTTCCCCAGGTTGTACAGGAAGCATGGCAGCATCTGCTTCTAGAGAGGCCTCAGGGAGCTTTGAGTCATGGTGGAATACAAAAGGAGAGCAGGCAAGTCTTATACAGCCAGAGCAGGAGCAAGAGAGAGAGGGAGGGAGGAGGTGCTACACACTTTTAAACAATCAGATCTTGCGATAACTCACTCACTCTTACAAGAACAGCACTGAGGCCAGCTGTGGTGGCTCACACCCGTAATCCCAGCACTTTGGGAGGCTGAGGTGGATGGATCACCTGAGGTAGGGAGTTCAAGACCAGCTTGACCAACATGGAGAAACCCTGTCTCTACTAAAAATACAAAATTTGCCAGGCATGGTGGTACATGCCTGTAATTCCTTCTACTTGGGAGGCTGAGGCAGGAGAGTCGCTTGAACCTGGGAGGCGGAGGTTGTGGTGAACCGAGATGGCACCATTGCACTCCAGCCTGGGCAACAAGAGCAAAATTCTGTCTCAAAAAATAAAAAAGAAGAAGGAGAAAGGAGGAAGAGGAGGAGTAGGAGGAGAAAGATAAGAATAAAGAGAGGGAGGAGGAGAGGAGAAGGAGAAGAAAAAGAACAGCACCAGGAAGATGGTGCTAAACAATTCATGAAGGCTCCGCCCCCATGATTCAGTCACTTTCTGCCAGGCCTCACCTCCAACACTGGGGATTACAATTAGACATGAGATTTGGATGGGGATACAGATCCAAACCATATCACACATGAACCACTGGAAAGTGAAAAATTCATCTGGCACTGTGTCAACACCATCATTCCAAGTCTAGCGTGCTGGTGCCAAAGATGGATCATGGTCTCTCTACTTGGCCTTATTCCAGTCCTGGTCTGATTTTATTTCCCATTCCTGTTAGTGAGTCATAGTTCAATGGTTGTCATCATGATTCCTGAAGATCAATGGATTGGGACCTCAGGTGACCTGGATTATGGCCGTTAATTAGTGGAAGGATTTGGGGCAAAACCCTTAATCCTTCTGTGTATAATTTTCTCATCCATAAAATGAGCATAGTCATACAGTACATGTCTTACAGAGTTGTATGAGAGTAAAATAGGGCAGAATACTCTAGAAACTTTGGTATAGATGTAGGAACATCCTGTGTAAGGGAACTGTGGTCACATGGAAAAATAATGAGCTTGGAGCTGAAAGACGAAGGTCCTAGTTTGTGCTTTGCCATTTACTAATTGTTGAGTTTAGGGCTTCATTTTAGCTGGGGCTCTGGTGCCTCAAGTGTGCATAACCATTATTATATCTCAGAAATGTTGCAAAGGATAAATGAGATACTGTAAGTGAAAAGGTCCTTACTGACTACAAAGTGCTATGAAAATGTTAGTTAATCAAAAGAGTGATTAATTTGGTGCCTTGCTATTCTCAAGCTGATTAGTTGGCTTATTTCGCTTTAGTTAAACATTTTGATTATTACAACCCTGATAAATCTCAGATTTATTGAATGTTGGATTCACAAGGCTGGCCTCTAACATGTTCCTAACCACACTGGGAAGAGGAGAAAGCAGGACTGCTGTTCCTGGTAGCCCTTTCCATGTGCAAGCACTCTGTACCAGTCCTTGGGGATGCCAGCACATTCCAACACTGCCCTTGTAGCTGCTTGTGCAACTGGAGGCTGAGAGGTGGGTTCCAGGAGGATGGTCCCCATGATGTTCAGGAATGCTGTGTTTGGCATCACTGCTTGACTTGGGGATTTCTGTTGGAACACTTGACCACAGCTTCCTGGAACTTGCCTGCCATCTGGTTGGATGCAAAGTAGGGAATCAGATTTAAAATGTTTAGACAAACTCAGGATGACACAGTCACAGGCTTGTTGACCTTCAGGTGGGGGGGTGGGGCATGACTTTTGTTCTGCTTTGTGGGGTGCTTATCCTTGGAATTCTGTGGGTTTTCTGGAAAGGCATTTCTGGGTGGGGACCGAACCACTGAGGGACTTCCTGTTTCCCTGTGTTGTACCCTTTCTCCTCTGGCTCATCAGAGGCCACGCTATTGACATCAACAGTGTGCAGGGAAGAAAGCTCAAGATTGCTGTTCCTGCTCTTTTTCCCTTTCACCTGGCTTTGCTGCTTTGGGATTTGAAGTGTGCTGAATTTCAGTTCCAGATTGTTAAGGCTGCAAATGGATAACCTTGCTCTCGGGTCTGAGAAGCAAAGCTCTACAAGAAAACTGCCTATTCTATCTTTCCATCTGTTTAGCCCCACAATAATCCCACAGAGGGAAACTGCAGCAATTTGGGAAAAAAAAATCAAGCCACTATTTGTCTACATGATAAAATCTCAGAAGTCCCAGCAATTTCAGGAAAGATGTTCTCAGGGCTTCAAGTAGGGCTTCAAGACAAACCAGTGGTCATGTTAATGGAGTCATGGGCCATGTGCAAGTAAGAGAAACTCAGAAATACATAAGTAGAAGTGGCCATTTCCTAAAGATAGGTGGATATTGCATGTATTTATGTGTCTTCAAGCAGAATAATAATGAAAGCAGGTTCTCTTGTTCTCATATCTTACTGAAGACTGGAATAAAAAATATCGGAGGGGTCGAGATTGGCTTTTTGCTTATAGGCTGTAGTACAAATGGTGCAGCCAGAATGAATAGTGTTTACAGGAAATTAGTCAATTGCCTTTGGTTGATTTTGTTTCTGGTACAGTTTGCTCTCTAGTCACCATGTAAATATCTTAAATAATAAGTGCTGAAAACAAAACAAACAAAAAATGGGAAATAAGGCAGGAGCCAGGAGCTGAAAAATTCACAGATTTATTGCAAATCCATGAAGGGATACAAGACAGTTATACAAGGATAGATTTTTCTTCTTCTTTATATAATGAACGTTCTTTTTAAATACATTTAAATGTGATTTTATGGAAGAAATTTATATGATCTTTTCTCTTTGGAGAAGAGTTGGTCCTTGATCTTCCTCTTTGCCTCCCTAAACTGAGAGCCTCTTCAGAGGGCATTTAAGTTGGAGGTGACTCAACATTGGGAAGACTTGACATACTGCCTCAGTTGGTCGGCTGCAGGTGCCATGGGAGCTGGAATCGTAGGCGCTGAGGTATTGTAGGGGGAAGCTGATTTCTTTCACTCCTACTGGAAAGCTGTTCTTGGACTAAGAAGTAGGAGTGGCAAGGGGTTTTGATGTTGAGAGGTATCCACAGAACAGTTGCCCTTTTTTCTTGGGTTGACCACATTTCCCTCAGATCAGGCTGTGAATCAGCGAGAGTTGGTGCTCATGCCGTTTGGACTCAAAGAGCCCCTTTTCCCTTTGCTGATAAGAGATAGAAGCAGAGAAAGCAGACCAGAACCAGAAGCACATCCTGAGGACAGCCTGTTCTCTCCAGTTCTTCCTGCGAAAGAAAGAAAAGTAGAAGAGCATCTTCTTCCTCTTATTGGATGGACTAAATGTGGTGATAAAGGCAGTGAAGTTTTTGGTACTGCTGTTGATAAAGGGGCAGCATAGTACATGGAACTCCTGTGGTTTCTGCAGGGCAGAAGCTGTTGTCTAGAAAAGGGGTTCAGTGGTAACTTTCATTGATAAGTATATGAACTTTCTTGTCCTCAGTCGGTGACAGAGGGCAGCACCCAGTAATGAAGCGCAGAGACCATGAGAGCAGGAGAAGAAGCTGACTTGTACAAAACACGCAAGCCATGTAAAATAATAAGACTCCTATAGATGCCACATCCACACACAGCTAATAATGGGACTTGAAACTTGCACAAAACACCTAACTGTGTGTAAAAGGAGGATGGTGTTGACAGAGGGCTCAGGCCTTGGCTTGTGAAGGACTACATTTAGGTCTGAGTACCTGGAAAAGAGAATCTTAGTGGGGCTGAGACTCATCAAACTATCGTCATTATCATTATCATCATCATCATCATCACTCCTTCTATAAATAGTTCTCTTTGTTCCGTGACAAAGAGTGTCCCAAGTGTTTTATACACATTATTTCACTTTTGGTAAATGCAGAAACAAAGCCATATAGAGAGAGTTTCATCCAATTTCTTGTATAGCTTGTATGCTGTAGTTAAGAGTTTGAACCCATGACACCTGATGGCCAGGCCTGGGCCTTTGGCGACCACGATGTGCTACCTCTGAAGTCATGTTGTGTAGCCTTATGTGAAGGAAGGAACCAAGAAGTTTCCTTTGTGCAGGATTTGGGACTTTCTCCAGTTGTCACCATGTAGTTTATGTTAAGAAGTACTAAAGCACAGTTTCCCTTGTTGG
Source organism: Papio anubis (assembly GCF_008728515.1). Classification (NCBI taxonomy): domain Eukaryota; kingdom Metazoa; phylum Chordata; class Mammalia; order Primates; family Cercopithecidae; genus Papio; species Papio anubis. The sequence continues at coordinate 75,324,116 of NC_044980.1, forward strand.
ACGCTGCAGTCTCTGAGAGGTAGGTGTGTCATGGGACCATCTTGAGACTGCTGCTGAAGGAATGCAGGACCCACCTTTGTGTCTAACCTGCTGCCAGCGAGGAAGTGAGAGACTGAGATGATGGGAGACCTTTGTGTTCCAAGTTTATAACTCCTGCCTCAGAGCCGTAATGAAAACGGAAGTTTGTGTCTTCACAGAACCAACGGATGCTTGCCTTGCTGTGACTCGCTGTGAGCCAATATAGGTGGAGTTACGTGGTTCTCATCTTAAACTTTTTGGTTCTACAGATGTGTGTTCAGTCTTCCTGTGGTAAGACTAAATTCTCTCCTAGAAGCATCTCGGTACTATCATGTTTCAAATCCCATTATTAGCTGTGTGTGGATGTGGCATCTATAGGAGTCTTACTGTTTTAGATGGTTTGAGTCAATATCATTGTGCATGCAAATTTAGAATTTTTCTAGCTCCCTGGTGCAGTTCCTTTCTTCATAACATAATAACCATCTTTATCCGTAACAAATTTTTTTTTGCCTCAAACTCCATTTATTTTGATATTAACATAGCTATTCCAGTTTTCTTTTGATTTGTATTTTCCCAGTGTATATGTTTTTTATTCTTTTAATTTAAACAGTTGTTTGTTCTCATGATTTAAATGTGTCTATTCTAAAAAGCATAGAGGATGATTTTGCTCTTTTAATTAAATCTAGCAATCATTTTACATGGACAAGTTTAGTCCACTTATTACTGACGGATTTTGATTTATTTCAATCATATTGTTTTGTCTTTTTCCTGCCTTTTCTATGTTTTTATTTTCTTCTTGTCTCATTATATTTACTGACAAATGTTATTTTATTTTTGAATAATGTTTTAGTGCCATTTTGTATTCCTGTTGCTTTATTAGTCCAGGTTCTCCAGAGAAGCAGAACCAATAGCGTGTGTGTGTGTGTGCATGTGTGTGTATATACCCTCACTACATATATATATATATGTGTGTGTGTGTGTGTGTGTGTATGTGTGTCAGCCTCCACAATTGTGTGAGCCAATTCCTTAAAATAAATCTCTCTCTTTCTCTCTCTCTCTATATATACATGCCAGCCTCCACAATTGTGTGAGCCAACTTCTTAAGAAAAATATCACGTTCTCTCTTTCTATATGAGACATATGTCATATATATAACATATATATATATAAAATATGTCAGCTTCCAAAATCATGTAAGCCAATTCCTTAAAATAAATATAATTTCCCTCCCACCACCGTCTGAGAGAGAAGCTGAAAAGTCCAAAATCCTCAGGGTAGGCCCGCAGGCTGGAGACCTAGGGAAGAGTTGCAGTTTGAGTCAAAGGCAATCTGTTGGAAGAGTTTGCTTTGCCCTAGGGGAAGTAAGTGTTTTTCTTAAGTCCTTCAACTGTTTGGATGAGGCCCATCTACATTATGGTGGGCAATTTGCATAGTTCAAATGTGAATCCCATCCAAAGAAAATACCTTCATAGAAACATCGGTGGAGTTTGACCAAATACTTGGGTACCATGGCCAAGCCAACTGACACATAAAATTAACCATCACAATTACTAATTGGTTATTATTATTATTGGTACTTTGTAGAGTTTGAGATTTGTTTAGATTTACCTACATGTTTACCTTTTTATTTTCTGTATGTAATTCACTTTTTTTCCTATACTTAAAGTACTGGACAAAAAATAACTATCAACCCCACAATTTCTTTTTTTGCTCAGACATGCTAGTGTGAGTTAGAGACAATATGAGGACATTTTATCAGGCATTTCAGAAAGTTTACCCTTACCAGAACTACTAAAGGTTTACTTCAAAATGAAGTACTTTGAAAATTATTCTGTGACTTCAGGATTTTAGTTTATTATAAAAAGGCTGCTGTTAGCCTAGCTCTTGCTTCCGTCCCTTCTTCCTTTTTGCAGGTTATCCATTTTTTATCTCCAGCTGCTTTAAGGTCTCTATTTCTTGTGTCCTATGATTTCACCAAAATGAATTTAGATATAAAAATTTTATTTATCATACCTTGAAATTATTATGCCTATTGTATCTAAAAATCATGTTTTTGATCAATTCGGGAAAATTCTGAAAAATTTTCACATGTTATTTTAAATGTTGCCTCTCCCCTAATTCTCTCTCTCTCTCTTTTTTTTTTTTAAATTTTAAGTCCCATGGGACATGTGCAGGTTTGTTACATAGGTAAACGTGTGCCATGGTGGTTTGCTGCACCTATCAGCCCATCACCCAGCATTTTTCGTGATGCTCTTCTCCACCCACCCCGCCCTCCCCTGACAGGCCCCAGTGTGTGTTATTCCCCTCCCTGTGTCCATGTGTTCTCATTGTTCAGCTCCCAGTTTTGTTTTCTGTTCCTCCCTTAGTTTGGTGAGGATAATGGCTTTCAGCTTCATTCACGTCCCTGCAAAGGACATGATCATGTTCCTTTTTGTGGTGGCATAGTATTCCATGGTGTATATGTACCACATTTTCTTTTTCCAGTCTATCATTGATGGGCATTTAGATTGATTCCATGTCTTTGTGAATTGTGAATAATGCTGCAGTGAACATATGCATGCATGTATCTTTATAATAGAATGATTTATATTCCTTTAGATACCATCTCATGCAGTCAGAATGGCGATTACTAAAAAGTCAAGAAACAATAGATGCTGGTGAGGTTGTGGAGAAATAGGAATGCTTTTACACTGTTGGTGGGAATGTAAATTAGTTCAACCATTGTGGGAGACAGTATAGTGATTCCTCAAAGATTTAAAACAGGAAATACCATTTGATCCAGTAATTCTCTTTTTAAGATTAGTTATTTTGGACTTTTTGTCATTCTTTCCTTCATAATTCTTAACCTCTCTTTTTATATTATCTCTTTTTACTGCTCTATGCTACCTTTGGAATTATTTCCTCATATTTATTTTTAGTTCACTTTCTTTGATATGATTCATTGGTAGTTTGAAACAATGATTGAGCTTTTAATTCCAATTCCTTTAACTTCTAGAAGTTCTATTTTTTCTTCAATTATATCCATTCTTTTTAGATACTGTTTTGTGTATTTTTCTTGCTCTTAATTTCTCTTTTACGTGTTCTTTTAAACATGTTAATTTTATAGATTCCCTCCTTCTAATAGTTCTAGGATCTAGCATTATTGGAATTTAATACTGCTCTTTGCTATATCTGCTTCAGTGGTTCATTCTCAATCGTTTCCTTCAGTGCTTTGTAATTTTGGATTGTAAGAAATCTTAAGGCGGGCTTTGTTTGAAGACTTTTACCTGGCCTGTGCTGAAAGTATGTCCCTCAGGAATGGTTCTATGTCTGTTTATGCCAGGCATCCCAAGGGTATCATTGTCTCTGGGTCTATTTATATGTTATTTCTCACCTGGCAGATTCTGGACCAAGCCAGAAGTATAAATTTGAACCCAAAACCCAAGTGTGGCCTGCCTAGGGTTTGGCCACTTATGTAAAGTGGCCACTTACTAAAGTCTTTTCTTTCAGGAAAGATTATTTCACTGACTCGGGTCCCAGGCCCATATAAACAAACTTGCTTCTTATTTTCCTAGGCTAGTGTAAGAATTTTTTTCTAAAATACCTTTTCAGTTAAGGTATAGATCTTCCAGCTTTATGTGAAGGTCTTCATTCCACTGCCCTACCTGTCCCTACGCAGGGATTAAAACTTCAGCTCTTTGGATTCCTGGGGCTGGCAAATCCTTCCAAGAATTATCACTGTGCTTTTTACTTTTTCCTTCACGTTTGGCCCCTAGAGATTTTCTTTACCTTTTTTTGTGAAATCAGCTATGTATTTAAACGTTTCTTTCTTTCTTTCTTTTTTTTTTTTAAAAAAAAAGCAGGAAGTTTTTGTGATTATTTAGTTACACAATATTGCTAGAAAGAGAATTATAAATGACTGTAAAGCTCCTACCATGACTTTCTGCTGGTCAATAGAGCAGGATGATGCCCCATGTTTCACACCACTTTAGAGACTTTGCTGGCTTTTCCTAAATGTACTCTTTCCACAAAGATGCATGTTTGTCTGCATGTCTTTCTCCCTTCTTCTGCCTCTATCTCCAGGAAAGACGAATAGAGATAGAGGCAGAAGGGCCGGATGCGGTGGCTCACACCTGTAATCCCAGCACTTTGGGAGGCCGAGACGAGTGGATCACGACGTCAGGAGTTCAGGACCAGCCTGGCCAAAATGGTGAAACCCTGTCTGTACTAAAAATACAAAAATTAGCCGGGCCTGTTGGCAGACGCCTGTAATCCCAGCTACTTGGAAGGCTGAGGCAGGGAATTGCTTGAACCTGGGAGGCAGAGGTTGCAGTGAGCTGAAATTGTGCCACTGCACTCCAGCCTGGGCGACAGAGCGAGACTCCATCGCAAAACAAAACAAAACAAAACAAAAAAAATTCATTGTTTTCTCCAGTAACTGGCTGGCCTTTCTCATCTTGTCAAAGCTATTTATTTTTTTCACCTTAACAAGTTAACATAAGGCTCCCATTCAGTAGATCAGAATCTCCCAGTAGATCTAAAAGTTGCTTCCTGCTGGAGCAAACTTTCTCCTGTTCTTTCTTTTTCCTTGAATCCTAAAGACAAGTGGAGCACAGTTCTCAGTGTTGTCCTGCCTCTGTTCCTAGAGAATGATGGCTGTAACCAATTCAAAGTCATGTCAGTCAACAGCCCAAAAAGTACAAAAAGAATACTTTTGACATGAATATATTGTTCAGTTCCAAGAAAAAAACCTCAAATGCCCAGGAAACTTTAGAAACTGAAGTTTAGGTCGGTTGCAAAATATATTTCTAAGTGACCCTCAAGGTTTATTTTTAAGTAATAAATTGCTTCTTTCAGAATCATGTTATTCTGAAACTGAGCAAGTACAGAAGCCATTGGGGAAACTGGTAAATTCACTAGATTTTGGCAGAGTATGTAGTTCTGTTGCAATCTTTACTTTTGCTGCATTAAACATCAGGAAACTACTTTGTATATGCTAAGCTCGTCTTCTGTTTGCCAAGGGAAAAGTTTCACAAGTAGAGCAGATGCATATCTACTAATTTATAGCCAAAAGGTTAAAAAACTTAGGGTCTGTTATGTCTAAAGCTCATGCTTTAAATTTGAGAGATAAGTTACCAACCAGTTCCTATACAATAGGGGCATACTTAGCATAGTCAATTTCTGATTACCGTTTGTCCATGAATTCCCCATTCACTTCTTCCTATATTAGGTGATCAGAAATTTTGTTCAAAATATTTCTGGAATTTGATTTTTGTAAACAACTGTATTTGCTCTCTACATCCATTAGCCTTTTCTCACCATTTATGTTGCTTACTGTTAGGTATCCTCCAGTATCTATTCTTCCATCCTCCTCCTCCACTTCCTTTTCCTTCTTCCTCTTTTAGTATGACAACCCATAAGTTTAGCTTGGCATGTGACCAATAGCCAGAGATTACATTCCCAGCCTCCTTTGAGGCTAGGTATGGCCAATGGGATGTGAGCAGAGGTGATGCAAGCATCTCCTGGTTCATGACCTTAGAGGGACTTCAAGACACTAAGGGTACCCAAAGGTCTTGCAAGAGACTGCAGAGAAAAAGAAGAAAGAAAGAAAGGCCCATGAGTGGTAGGAGAGGGGCGAAAGTTTTGCAGAGTCTTTGTAGGAGAAGGGAAAGAATTTTACAGAGTCTTTTGATTTATATTTATAAACTTTTAAATATTCTCATTTACTTTTAGATAGTATTTCCTTGTATATAATTTTTTTCTGAAAGAAAAAATTTAAAGAAAAAATTTCTTTCTAAAAAGAAATTATGTATAATTTCATTTTACGTAAATAGACAACTACAGTATGGTGGGATAAGGTCTGTAACACAAGTATGAACCAATGATGCAAGAGCAAAAGGAGGGGAGAGCAGCCCAGACCGGTGAGGCAAAGGAAAGCTTTCTGGAGAAGAATGAGCTCAACTATGAGGAGTGAATTATCTTATCCAGGAGATGTCGCCATGCAATCAGTGAGGGAAGGGTGCTCCAGGTAGAAGGGACAGGCAGAAAGGACAGTGTAGGCAAAGCCATGGCCACAGGAGAGAGGATAGAGAATTCTGGAAACTGCAAATGATTCATTATCACGAGGACATAGGGTAGCAGCAAGGGAGTAAAGATGGTGTAGGACAGGGGAGAAGGGTTTGTATGCTATGCTAAGGTGTATGAGTTTTATATGAAGTCTATGAAGATGGAGGGATTCTGAACAAGGAAGTGACATGATTGGATCTGCATTTCAGAATGGCCATTTTCTGGCAACATTGTGGAGGATGTACTGACAGGCCCAAAGGCTCAAAGAAGAATGTAAAGTTATTTTGAAAATCATTTATAAGGATAAAGTTGTAAGATACCTTCATGAAAAAAAAGGGCTTTGTTGATTAAATTCACAAAAGAGAGAGCAAGATTGCTGTAATGATACATGAGTCTGTGGCTTTTTTCCCCCCAGATAAGTGGGGAGCTTGATATCTTTCTGCTATGTAATTATGAGAATCTACTTCTTTGAGATTCTACCTCTCTGAGATTGTTTCCCAAAGGGACAACCCTTTTTCATTCTGTGTCATGGACTTCTTGATAAACTGCAATAAAGTTTCTCAATGTCTTTATCCTTTTAAGAAGTGAGGACTTCAATGTGACCTTATACATGCCTCTCTCAAGGGTATTGGGAGGGGAATTGGGAAGGTTTTTACTGTCTATCTTAATTCACTGTTTGACATTATTGATGCTAGTTTATGAGCCCATACCCTAAGGTGTTAAACATTTAATGCCAAGATTATCTCCCATTCTTCCAAAAATGGGTCAATCAGTTGTCTTATTTTGGCTTGGAAATAAATGAGGAGGTCACAACTCTGCATATAGTGTGATAAGTTGCTGAGTATGTTTCCTTTAGCTAGAAAGATTTTGAGGGCATGAAGAGTAGGCACTTTTTGGACTATCACCTAGTGTTATGTGAGCAGTGGTGTTGCTCTAATTTATTGATTGTCACAATTCTGTAAGGGAACAAAGAACTCTGTTAGGCAGATATAACCTGGGACTATTGCCAAATTGCTTTCTGTGGTGGATATGAAAATCAATGAATAGGGTGAATGTGCAGCATAATCAATGGAAATGTGCTTGATGTTCGTCACTGGTATGTAGGCCTGTTGCTGGTATATTCAGGGAAAATTCTACCTATGACGTACCTGTAGAAGTACAAGGTGAATCAACAACATTTTTGATGCATGTTAGCTGGCATTAAGTGAGAAAACGCCGCTGGATTTTTTGCAGAAAAAAGTCACTAGACTCAGAATTTTGGAACACGGCTTTGGTTGTTTTCTGGATATCTGCACACAGGAGGAAGTCAGGTTGAATGATCACCCTACTGTTTGTCACACATCCAATCAGGCTATCTTTATACGTGAATACAACCTAAGAATAACTCCACATCCCAAAATGGCTTTGTGGTCAGCAGAAGAGATGGAACCTTGTGACATTTAGGTAGAGTGACATTGTGACATTTAACAGGGGCATGTAAGCTAGACCCGAAGTCACGAGTTGGAAAACTTTAAAAACCATTAGACCGTAATCCCAGCACTTTGGAAGGCTGAGGCAGGCAGATCATGAGATCAGGAATTCGAGACCAGCCTGGCCAACATGGTGAAACCCTGTCTCTACTGAAAATACAAAAATTAGCTGGGCTTGGTGGTGCACACCTGTAATGCAAGCTACTCAGGAGGCTGAGGCAGGAAAATCATTTGAACCCGGGAGGTGGAACTGCAGTGAGCCGAGATCACACCATTGCACTCCAGCCTGGGCAACAGGATGAGACTCTGTCTCAAAAACACAAACAAGCAAAACAAACAAACAAAAAAACAAACAAAAAAACCCCAAAAAACAAAAAACAGAAGAAAACAAAAGCCATTAGAAAGGGGAAAGGGATAATCTATATTTAGAAAAGATCATAGTGCTTATCTATTAAAACAAAAGGAGTCCTAAGTGTTTTCCAGCAGAAAGAAGGGAGAGTGTAACACTGAAGATTGCAAAGGGGTCGCAGAATTTGTTCATGGCAGTAAAACATTAGAAGGCTTTTCTTTTAGTTGAGATTTTAACTGTATACGTGATATGAAATTCTTCTAATTGTTGCAGTTGCTTTCTTTTATAGAGGTTTCCAGGTCCTCAGAGGTTCCTGGAAGAGCTCATTGCCAGTCATAGGAACAAACATTGCAACCTGAGATGCAATCTCAGGGGTGACCCTCTTTAACTTCCGGTAGACATCCCCCAGGGGTCTGTGGTACGCTTCCCAGCTGTGACTGATTCCTATCAGTAGCTTTCCTGGTAAATGGAGTAGGGTTGGGGGAGCAGGGGATAATGGAGAAACAAAATTTTCATCACCCTTGTATTTCTTCTAATACTCCTGTTTGATTGAGGTCGATTTTCTCATTTGTTTCAGGAAAGCGTTAGCTGTGTTCTCATTTTGGGCATGTAGAAAAATTTTCTTTTTACAACCTAGATTCTTCCTTTGAGTTCACGACTTCCCTCCCTCCTTCTAGCAACAATTTTGGGCAAAATGAGGTCAGCTAGGTTTATATTTTTAGAAGGGATTGCTGATAAAACGGCACTTGGTAAGTCACCCCCTTCTTCCTGTCACGATAATGGTCTTGGCATCATGAAGGCTTCATCACTGAGTTTTGCAGTGGTAACCGGCTAGAGGGAGGATAGAGACAGACAGGCATGCAATATGCACATACATATGAACATATGTAATTGAGGAATGAAAACATATATTAATAAATATGCCAGTGGTTGGACTGGTGGATAGTTATTTGCTAGGAAGGGGGTGACTTCTGACAAGTTTGAAATTTAGAGCAAAGCTTAGGGTCAGAGACAGTATCCCTGTAGCCAGGACAAGTGGGATACTGGCTTGGTCCTGTGCTTCAGAAGCTCTGGGGTTTGGATTCCTGTTCTCCAGCTTTTCTAAGTGCCCCTCTGGTGCTTGGGAGAGTTGGGACTGGCAATATACTTATGGGTGGGGTGATCCCAACTAGATCACTCCATTGTCCAGCAGGGTTTTTCTTTTCTAGAATGGTATGAAATTGGGCCACCAGAAGGGTGCTAATAGGCTGATTTTTGGGCAACTCAAGTTGTTTATATAAACAGGGATGGGCAAAAACTATTTACCCAAGCCTCAGTCTCCCTAGGAGTGGCCCTGGCTGAAGACACAAATGTGGAAGTGGTTTGTTAATAAAAATCGGAAATATAGATGAGATCATCTGGGAGTGAGTGTGGATAGAAAAGGAGCTCACACTTTGGGGGTTGTGGGGTTGCCCTGTCTATGTTCTTGACTTCCTCTGTTGCATGCTTTCAATTGAGATCCTCTATAGTAGTGATGGGAGGTTCTGCTTTGTCTAGGAGGGATTTTCTTACACAGATGGGCTGCCAAACAAAAATGAGACCTTCATAGCAAATGCAGGCAGGCACAGAAGGCCATCTTCATGTGACTGCCTGGCCAGATGGCTTTTAAGTTTAATTATTTCCTCTCCTCATTTAATGTGGGTAGACCGAGCAAATATAAACCAGCTTACAGGTATAATTATTTAGATAAACCACACTAAGTTATTACTATTGAGAAAAGGGGAGAGGTTTTATGGGGGAAAGAATAGGACAACGAATGTGTGTAACTTGGAGGGACCAGAATGGGGGCTGATTTATTTGACTTTTCTATTCATTTCTACTTATTTTGTTCTATTTTACTTACATGGCTTCCTGGAGCCTGGATTTATTATCTGGATGAACCAAAAACAACTGAATATCTAACGCTTTACTTTTGGTTTTGTAGATGTAGAATTGGCATTTTTATCTGAATATTTTTAAACTTAGCCAGTCTGCCATTCTTCCTTCAATTGTCTGGAAGTTTTAATTTTGGATCAGAATTATCAACACTTGCCTGAATTCTTTCCTTGACTGCTTATATGAAGTAAATACCTTTCCATCTTCCTGGTTCCTAGCATAGGGTTTTGCAACAAAAGGGACCTCAATAAGGGTTTACTGATGCTCTTACCACAGTTTGGTAAGAATTAAACACAGAATAAGAATTGGAGAAGGATGATATTCTACAATTTACATCTATGAAAGCCCAAAAGTTAAAACAATCATCCTTCCCAATGAAGGCATAGCTGCTTGAATTAAATAGGTCAAAAATATTTTCTTTGAGGCAGTGGTTTTGTATGAGATGGAGCTAATTAGAACAATTTTGGCTTTCAATTCAGTGAAGTTGGTACTCTGGAATAATGCTCGAGGAGTTTCCATGCAAATAAAGCATTTGCTCCTGATGAATTTACCCTTGGCTTCCTGTGCCTGTTGTGCCCTAAGCTTTCCAAGATGACATCTTAGCACTAGCAGGACAGGCAGATTTACTGTATGTGAGTGACTCTATCCAGAGTTGTCTGGGAAACATTAATCACTCCAGGACATCCCTCACTGTCCACTAACTGGGTCACACACAGAAAAGATCTAATGGGCCACTCTGAATGGAAAAACAAGCCATAGAAGAACACAATATAGGTTTTTTATTTTTCCTGAGATAGGAGAGTAAAGGCAACTGCTGACAGTGTTCTGGGTGTGATCACAGGCAAAGAGGAGAGCTTGGTGTTCCAAAGTCCAAAGGATTATATCCTCAGACAAGGCTGATCGAAGGCAATAGTGTAGGTGAGAGGGAGTGAACAAGGAAGAAGAAAATGTTGTTGGCAGAATGGGACTGGGATGCAGTCAGGGTCAGATGCCACATACATTTAGACTCTAGATTTGCTGTTTCCTGTATATGGAAGTTGAACTAAATACTCTTGATAGCTATAGGATGAGCTAGTTATTGACCTACTATGGGCTGTGGGCTCTGCAGGACTGGTCTCAGTGTAAGTGGGTGATGAGGTAACCAGGTGTCCATCACCCAGTTGGTGTGCCATATGATCCCCTGTAATTAAATGTATTCTTTAGTCATCTGTGCTGGTGCTGCCTTGTTGTTGTTGTTGGGGTGTGTGCGTGTATGTGCGCGTGCGTGTATGTGTGTGTATCTGAGTTACCAGTCTGTGTGGAGCCTGTAGAAGCTTCATGCAGCACAAGGACACCCAACATCTAAGGACCTTGGAAGGAGGCTGTGTATCCACCGAGGGTGGGAGATGGGGTGGGGAAATAGTTTTCTTCATTTACAGTTTTGCCTCGGCTGGCTTTCACCATTGGGGATCAGTGCTCCTGGGATGAGAAAGTCCTGAGGTAAATAAGCCTGTGCTGGTAAAAGAAATTTCTTCCCAAGGGGATCTTTATTCTTTTTTGGATTTCCCTCTTGTTGTAATTCTCCAGCTGAATTCCTTTGAGTTGAGATATAAGGAAAAAAGAGGTAGGAAACATCCAAAAGTGAGCTTGGGGAACAGCAGTTTTGCAACTTATTAAAAAGAGGACTTCTGGGAATGTTGTTCTGTTGAAATAAACCCAACTCTGTGTGGCTTTACAGAAAACATGATCTTTTCTTGAACAGATACTCTCCCCTAGCAGTTTAGAAGACTGTCAGCTTCCCTTCCTTTGCCCTTTTAACTGGGGGAAGGTTGTTAGGTTGTCTTTGAGTCCTGGTTACTCCTGCAAATCCTGATGGACCTTCCACATGGAAAATGCATAATTTCTGAGTGGGGATTTGGGAACAGAGGCATCTTTTTCAGCCAAAGAATCACATCAAACCTGGCTTTGAGAAACTTGAAATATAAAAATGAGGCCATATTCCTTCTCCTTTTCCTTACCCATTTCTTTTATGAGATGTATAGTCCTATTCCCTAGGCAGGCGATGTGTTGGAGGGAAAGTTGATGGGCTGTTGTTTATGACAGGTTTTGTCTGAATCCTGACCCCATCACTTATTTTTGTTGCAGAGCAGACACCAACCCCTCTCAGCATCTGTTTCCTCATCTGTAAAATAGGGATCATAATATCTGCTTAGTTGTGTTATTGTGTGGATTAAATGAGATAATGAGAAAGAGATCAAGAGAGAGAGAGACAGAGAGAGAGAGAGAGAGAGAGAGAGAGAGAGAGAGAGAGAGAGACTGGATAGAGAAGGACTAGGAACATGGACTCTGGAATCAAACTGCCCAGCATCCAGTCCTGACTCGACCACTTGCTAGCTGAGGATCTCAGCCAAGTCACTTAATCCTTCTTTGTCTGCATTTCTCATTGGTAAAATGGTGATACTAGTATCTTCCTCATACGTTGTTGTGAGGAATAAATGTCGTAATATATACAGAGTGCTTAGAAGCCTGGCACATAGTAAGGGTTTGCTGTGGTTATGGAAATGGTGTTCACATAGGAACAGGTGAGCAGTGCAGGAGGTGTTGCTCAGCTCCTGTGTTGGTGATCTGTATAGGATGGTGTTCAGCACAGGATTGCTGTTAGAATTATTATGAAAGCAGTAGGTTTGACTTTTCTTGCTCATTTGGGTAGCAATAGCCGTTTGCCAAAGACCCTCTTTTGCTCAGAATTTCCACCAGGATCAGTCATGGATTTTCTTCATCCTTTGCTCCAGATTACTGTATCTTGTGTGTGTATGACCTCATCTCTCCTGCCTCTGATTAGGAGTGGCCTCTGCCTTCCTTTCCAGGATCATATCACAACTGTTCTCAGTGTCCCATTTCTAAGTGTGTAGGCAATGAATCCCGTTAGCTTATGAAGCTGCATGTTATTGAAACATGTTGCTCACCCTTCTGTCCCTTGCTTTCTTCATCCCTCCTTCCCTCTCTGCCCTATTTGTCCACTTATGTTTTATGATGCCTCCGTATAATAAGGGAACTTGAAAAGCAGCCCCTCTGGTATTTTCAGAGCTCTGTTTTGCAGGTAAAAGGCAAAGATTACTTTCTACCACACTATTAGAAGGTAGCCAGCACATAAAATCTTCTATTCATTGATTCTAACGGATTTGTGGTCCTTAAGCACCAGCCACATATTTCAGTACTTTAAACTGCCCCTTCTTCAAACTCTCTATTCCCTTGGCTATGTTACCTTTAGTTTATTAGGAACCGTGTAGGAGGTGAGTGAGAGGCAGTGAGTCACTCTTCCTGGAGTAAATACCACCCGGGAGTGTAAAGCTACATTTTACAAAGGCAGGGGGAGGGCTCACACTTTACTCTCTTCCAAACAGACTCTAGCAACTCTGGCCATTCAGAAAGAAGACCTGGCTGCAGGGAGATAAGGTGGAAGAGAGAACTGGGGAAAATGCACCTTGCAACTTATGACAAAGGAGTCTTTCCATTTCCTTGGTCTGCTTTGGAAAACAATGAGGTGGAAAGTCAAGAAAGGAAAATGTTCATGTTGAGAAAATGAAAACACCTTATATTTGTGAAGGATAGAAGGTTACTTATTGAGGGCTTAGGCAAATTGCTTAATCTCTTTGAACTTTATTTTCCATCTGATAAAATGAGAATAATATTGACAGAGCCAACTGAGAATTAAAATAATACGTATACATATATATACACATGTATATATACACTTTACAAATTATAAAGTTCCATTTAAATATAAGAAACTATGTTTTTCTTTCTTTCTTTCTTTTTTTTTTTTTTTTTTTGAGAGAGAGTCTCACTTTTTCACCTAAGCTGGAGTGCAGTGGCGTGATCTCAGCTCACTACAACCTCTGCCTTCCAGGTTCAAGCAATTCTCGTCTCACCCTCCTGAGTAGCTGAGGTTACAGGCGTGCGCCACCATGCCCGGCTAATTTTTTGTATCTTTAGTAGAGACGGGGTTTCACCATGTTGGCCAGGCTGGTCTCAAACTCCTGACCTTGTGATCCACCCGCCTCAGCCTCCCAAAATGCTGGGATTACAGGCGTGAGCCACCGCGCCTGGCCGAAACTATGTTTTTCAAGGTGCTTTCTAATATTTAATGTGTTTTGCTTTCTCTCATTTGTTAATTTAACAAATGTGCCAGGGACTCTGCAGGACGCTAGGGACATTGATATGGCTTTGCAAGAGCTCATGGCCTGAAGTGTGGATGTGTATATCAGTGGGGTGGGCTGTGTGTGGGGTTACAGACACATACAGAACACTTAAATACTTGGGAAATGCAGAGTATTAGGCTTCTCACGATTATCCTATTTTACAGGTGAGAAAAAAATGTTGAGGTGCTACAGACTGGACCTCAATTTGAGTAAATTTCTTGGCTATTAGTGTGGTCTTTACTACCTCATGTTTCCTCTTGAGTTTGGGCTGTAGTGAAGACCCAGGGGGACAGTGACTGGCTGGCTGTAGGTCTAGGTTGGGGGTGGGTGGTGGAGATGGAGTCCTTCTCCCGTAAGTATCTCCAGAAGAGCTTTCTAGTGTGTCCCAGAAGGAAAACAGCCAGAAAATCTTCAGCAACATAATCTCCAGAGAGCACTCCCAGCTGTAGCAGTCTCTGAAAACAGCCTAAAATCGGTCTCTGTCTCCAGGTGTAGTAACTCTGTAACCAGGTTGTTCTGAAGGGGCTGGGAGAAATGCCTCTTTAGGTGTCTCAAAAAAAGTAGATTCTCTAGGGATGCAGAGCTGGACTCCAAGTTGTGGCCCAGCTGGTTTCTAGGGAGTTAACATTCACCTATACAGTTATTTTTATGTAGTATGTGTGTGTGTGTATGTGTGTGTTACAGTTTTCTCACCTGTAAAATTGGCTCAATCATTATCTGCTTCAAACTCTCATTATCTCATCCTGAAAACTAATTTTTTAAAAAGCCATTTATTTATATGTCCATAATAGCACTCCTTACTTAAAAAATGTAATTATCACCATAGTAAACATTAGAAATTATGAGACCAACTTAAACTGCTCCTTCATTGTTTGATAGCATCACAAATAATAACTTTGTGAACATAAAGGAAAAACAAGATAAAGCATGAGATCAACTCAGAATTGCAACCTGCATCTTTGCTCATTCCAGAGAAAATTACGCTAACTTTATCAGTACAGTCGTGCATTGCTTAGTGATGGGGCTACATTTTGAGAAATGCATCCCTAGGAGATTTCATCCTTGTACAAACATCATAGAGTGTACTTCACAGATCTAGATGGCATAGCCCACTGCACATCTAAGCTATGTGGTATAGCTGATTGCTCCTACGCTACAAGCCTGTACAGCATGTTACTATACTGAGTAGTTAGGCCATTGTAACACAATGGTAAGCATTTGTGTGTCTAAACATTTCTAAACAAAAAAGATACAGTAAAAATATGGTATTATAATCTTACAGGACCACTGTCATATATGTGGTCCATTGTTGAGCAAAACATCATCCAGCGTGTGACTATAGTTTTCAATAGCAATGTAGGTGCAAGTCTTGTGTTTTGGGCCTGAGTTGGGACTGGAATGCTGTGAGTCCTGAATGAACGTAGTCTTCAGGTTTGCAAATGATACTTAATATTTGTTAACAATAAAATGCCAAGTGGGGATTAAATGGTAGATCTTTTGTGTATTATGTGCTAGGAATTCTATCCTTGCATCCTTCTAATGTTAGTTCTGGAGCCTATTTAGGCCCCATCTCAGACTCAGCTGAGTCTTAGAGAGTAATCATCGTCTTTTGCAAAGGGGTTTGAGAGGTCTATGGGCAGTAACTCCTGAGATCACCATCAGTGTAGGCTTGAAGCTATTGCTGGTCTCACCTTAGTACCAGTGCCCATTACTTTTGTTGATTTTTGGCTCCGTTTCTGTATTACAAGGGGCTGGAAACTTGTGCACTACATTTATTTTCTTTTTTAAAAATTATACTTTAAGTTCTGGGGTACATGTGCACAATGTGCAGGTTTGTTACATAGGTATACACGTGTCATTTTGGTTTGCTGCACCCATCAACTCGTCATTTACATTAGGTATTTCTCCTAATGCTATCCTTCCCCCAGGCCCCCACCCCCTGACAGGCCCTGGTGTGTGATGTTCCCACCTTGTGTCCATGTGTTATCATTGTTCACCTCCCACTTATGAGTGAGAACATGCAGTATTTGGTTTTCTGTCCTTGTGATAGTTTACTGAGAATGATGGTTTCCAGCTTCATCCACGTCCCTGAAAAGGACAAGAACGCATCCTTTTTTATGGCTGCATAGTATTCCATGGTGTATATGTGCCACATTTTCTTAATCCAGTCTATCACTGATGGACAGATGGGTTGGTTCCAAGTCTTTGCTAATGTGAATAGTGCTGCAATAAACATATGTGTGCATGTGTCTTTATAGTAGCATGATTTATAATCATTTGTGTATATACCCAGTAATGGAATCACTGGGTCAAATGGTATTTCTACTTCTAGATCCTTGAGGAATTGTCACACTGTCTTCCACAATGGTTGAACTAATTTACATTCCCTCCAACTGTGTAAAAGTGATCCTATTCTTCCACATCCTCTCCAGCATCTGTTTCCTGACTTTTTAATGATTGCCATTCTAACTGGTGTGAGATGGTATCTCATTGTGGTTTTGATTTGCATTTCTCTGATGGCGAGTGATGATGAGCATTTTTTCACATGTCTGTTGCCTGCATAAATATCTTATTTTGAGAAGGGTCTGTTCATATCCTTTGCCCACTTTTTGATGGGGTTGTTTGTTTTTTTCTTGTAAATTTGTTTAAGTTCTTTGTAGATTCTGGATATTAGCCCTTTGTCAGATGGGTAGATAGCAAAAATTTTCTCTCATTCTGTAGGTTGCCTGTTCACTCTGATGATAGTTTCTTTTGCTGTGCAGAAGCTCTTTAGTTTAATTAGATCCCATTTGTCTATTTTGGCTTTTGTTGCCATTGCTTTTGGTGTTTTAGTCATGAAGTCTTTGCCTATGCCTATGTCCTGAATGGTATTCTCTAGGTTTTCTTCTAGGGTTTTTATGGGTTTTAGGTCTTAGTCTAAGTCTTTAATCCATCTTGAGTTAATTTTTGTATAAAAATAAAGCCAGTTTTAGCTTTCTACCTATGGTTAGCCAGCTTTCCCAGCACCATTTATTAAATTGGGAATTCTTTCCCCATTGCTTCTTTTTGTCAGGTTTGTCAAAGATCAGATGGTTGTAGATCTGTGGTGTTATTTCTGAGGTCTCTGTTCTGTTCCATTGGCATATATATCTGTTTTGGTACCAGTACTATGCTGTTTTGGTTACTGCAGCCTTGTAGTATAGTTTGAAGTCAGGTAGCGTGATGCCTCCAGCTTTGTTCTTTTGGCTTAGGATTGTCTTGGCTACACTGGCTCTTTTTTTGGTTCCATATGAACTTTAAAGTAGTTTTTTCCAATTCTGTGAAGAAAGTCGTTGGTAGCTTGATGGGGATGGCATTGAATCTATAAATTACCTTGAGCAGTATGGCCATTTTCACGATATTGATTCTTCCTATCCATGAGCATGGAATGTTCTTCCATTTGTTTGTGTCCTCTTCTATTTCGCTGAACAGTGGTTTGTAGTTCTCCTTGAAGAGGTCCTTCACATCCTTTGTAAGTTGGATTCCTAGGTATTTTATTCTCTTTGTAGTAATTGTGAATGGAAGTTCACTCATGATTTGGCTCTTGGTTTGTCTATTATTGGTGTATAGGAAAGCTTGTGATGTTTGCACATTGATTTTGTATCCTGAGACTTTACTGAAGTTGCTTATCAGCTTAAGGAGATTTCAGGCTGAGACAATGGCGTTTTCTAAACATACAATCATGTCATCTGCAAACAGGGACAATTTGACTTCCTCTTTTCCTAATTGAATACGCTTTATTTCTTTCTCTTGCCTGACTGCCCTGCCCAGGACTTCCAACATTACGTTGAATAGGAGTGGTGAGAGAGGGCATCCTTGTCTTGTGCCAGTTTTCAAAGTGAATGCTTCCAGTTCTTGCCCATTCAGTATGACATTGGCTGTGGGTTTGTCATAGCCTACCAACCAAAAAAAGTCCAGGACCAGACGGATTCACACTTGAATTCTACCAGAGGTACAAAGGGGAGCTGGTACCATTTCTTCTGAAACTATTCCAATCAATAGAAATAGAGGGAATCCTCCCTAACTCATTTTCTGAGGCCAGTATCATCCTGATACCAAAGCCTGGCTCTTATTATTTTGAGATACATTCCATCAATACCTGGCTTATTGAGAGTTTTTAGCATGAAGTGCTGTTGAATTTTGTTGAAGGCCTTTTCTGAATCTATTGAGATAATCATGTGGTTTTTGTTGTTGGTTCTGTTTATGTGATGGATTTCGTTTGATTTGTGTATGTTGAACCATCCTTGCATCCCAGGGATGAAGCCCACTTGATCGTGGTTGATAAGCTTTTTGATGTGCTGCTGGATTCGGTTTGCCAGTATTTTACTGAGGATTTTCACATCAGTGTTCATCAGTGATATTGGCCTAAAATTCTCTTTTTTTGTTGTGTCTCTGCCAGGCTTTGGTATCAGGATGATGTTGGCCTCATAAAATGAGTTAGGGAGGATTCCCTCTTTTTCTATTGATGGCAATAGTTTCAGAAGGAATGGTACCAGCTTCTCTTTGTACCTCTGGTAGAATTCGACTGTGAATCCATCTTGTCCTGGACTTTTTTGTTTGGTAGGCTATTAATTATTGCCTCAATTTCAGAACCTGTTATTGGTCTATTTAGAGATTCAACTTCTTTCTGATTTAATCTTGGGAGGGTGTATGTATCCAGGAATTTATCCATTTCTTCTAGATTTTCTAGTTTATTTGTGTAGAGGTGTTTATAGTATTCTCTGATGGCAGTTTGTATTTCTGTGGGATTGGTGGTGATATCCCCTTTATCATTTTTTATCGTGTCTATTTGATTTCTTCTCTCTTTCCTTCTTTATTAGTCTTGCTAGTGGTCTATCTATTTTTGTTGATTTAAAAAAGAAACAGCTCCTGGATTCATTGAATTTTGGAAGGGTTTTCTGTGTCTCTGTGTCCTTTAGTTCTGCTCTGATCTTAGTTATTTCTTGCCTTTTGCTAGCTTTTGAATTTGTTTGCTCTTGCTTCTCTAGTTCTTTTAATTGTGATGTTAGGGTGTCAATTATAGATCTTTCCTGCTTTCTCTTGCAGGCATTTAGTGCTGTAAATTTCCCTCTACACACTACTTTAAATGTGTCCCAGAGATCCTGGTACGTTGTGTCTTTGCTCTCACTGGTTTCAAAGAACATCTTTATTTCTGCCTCATTTCGTTATTTAACTAGTGGTCATTCAGGAGCAAGTTGTTCAGTTTCCATGTAGTTGTGCGTTTTGAGTGAGTTTCTTAATCCTGACTTCTAATTTGATTGCACTGTGGTCTGAGAGACAGTTTGTTGTGATTTCTGCTCTTTTACATTTGCTGAGGAATGCTTCACTTCCAATTATGTGGTCAATTTTAGAATAGGTGCAATGTGGTGCTGAGAAGAATGTATATTCTGTTGATTTGTGGTGGAGAGTTCTGTAGATGTCTATTAAGTCTGCTTGTTGCAGAGCTGTGTTCAGGTCCTGGATATCCTTGTTAACCTTCTGTCTCATTGATCTGTCTAATATTGACAGTAGGGTGTTAAAGTCTCCCGTTATTATTGTGTGGGAGTCTAAGTCTCTTTGTAGGTCTCTAAGGATTTGCTTTATGAATCTGAATGCTGCTGTATTGGGTGCATATATATTTAGGATAGTTAGCTCTTCTTATTGAATCGATCCCTTTACCATTACATAATGGCCTTCTTTGTTTCCTCTGCTCTTTGTTGGTTAAAGTCTGTTTTATCAGAGACTAGGATTGCAATCCCTGCTTTTTTTGGCTTTACATTTGCTTGGTAGATCTTCTTCCATCCCTTTATTTTGAGCCTATGTATGTCTTTGCACATGAGATGGCTCTCCTGAATATAGCACACCAATGGGTCTTGACTCTTTATCCAGTTTGCCAGTCTGTGTCTTTTAATTGGGGCATTTAGCCCATTTACATTTAAGGTTAATATTGTTATGTGTGTATTTGATCCTGTCATTATGATGCTAGTTGGTTATTTTGCCGGTTAGTTGATACAGTTTCTGCATAGTGTCAATGGTCTTTACAATTTGATATGTTTTTGCAGTGGCTGGTACCGGTTCTTCCTTTCCATGCTCAGTGCTTCCTTCAGGAGCTCTTGTAAGGCAGGCCTGGTGGTGACAAAATCTCTCAGCATTTGCTTGACTGTAATGGGTTTTATTTCTCCTTCACTTATGAAGTTAGTTTGGCTGGATATGAGATTCTGGGTTGAAAATTCTTTTCTTTAAGAATGTTGAATATTGGCCCTCACTCTCTTCTGGCTTGTAGGGTTTCTGCCGAGAGATCCGCTGTTCGTCTGATGAGCTTCCCTCTATGGGTAACCCGACCTTTCTCTCTGGCTGCCCTTAAGATTTTTTCCTTCATTTCAACCTTGGTGAATCTGACAATTATGTGTCTTGGAGTTGCTCTTCTCAAGGAGTATCTTTGTGGTGTTCTCTGTATTTCCTGAATTTGAATATTGGCCTGCCTTGCTAGGTTGGGGAAGTTCTCCTGGATAATATTCTGAGGAGTGTTTTCTAACTTGGATCCATTCTTTCCATCACTTTCAGGAACACCAATCAAACATAGATTTGGTATTTTCACATAGTCCCAGATTCTTGGAGGTTTTGTTCTTTTCACTCTTTTTTTTTCTAATCTTTTCTTCTCACTTTATTTCATTAATTTGATCTTCAATCACTGATCTCCTTTCTTCCTCTTGATTGAAATGGCTATTGAAACTTGTGCATGTGTCACGAAGTTCTCATGTTGTGGTTTCCAGCTCCACCAGGTCATTTAAGGTCTTCTCTACATTGTTCATTCTAGTTAGCCATTCGTCTAACCTTTTTTCAAGGTGTTTAACTTCCTTGCAATGGGTTAGAACACGCTCCTTTAGCGTGGAGAAGTTTGTTATTACCGACTTTCTGAAGCCTACTTCTGTCAACTTCTCAAACTCATTCTCTGTCCAGTTTTGTTTCTTTGCTGGTGAGGAGCTGCAATCATTTGGAGGAGAGGAGGTGCTCTGGTTTTTTCAGCTTTTCTGCTCTGGTTTCTCCCTATCTTTGTGGTTTTATCTACCTTTGGTCTTTGATGTTGGTGACCTACAGATACGGTTTTGGTGTGGATGTGCTTTTTGTTGATGTTGATGCTATTCCTTTCTGTTTGTTGGTTTTCCTTCTAACAGTCAGGCCTCTCAGCTGCAGATCTGTTGGAGTTTGCTGGAGGTCCACTTCAGACCCTGTTTGCCTGGGTATCACCAGCGGAGGCTGCAGAACAGCAAATATTGCTGCCTGATTCTTCCCCTGGAAGCTTCATCCCAGGGGGGCACCCACCTGTATGAGGTGTCTGTCAGCACCTACTGGGAGA
Organism: Papio anubis; assembly: GCF_008728515.1. NCBI lineage: Eukaryota > Metazoa > Chordata > Mammalia > Primates > Cercopithecidae > Papio > Papio anubis. The sequence continues at coordinate 75,345,446 of NC_044980.1, forward strand.
TGTCTCCCAGTCAGGCTACACGGAGGTCAGGGACTCACTTGAGGAGGCATTTTGTCTGTTCTCAGAGCTGTGCTAGGAGAACCACTGCTCTCTTCAGAGCTGTCAGACAGGGACGTTTAGGTCTGGCGAAACTGTCTGCTGCCTTTTGTTCTAATATGCCCTGCCCACAGAGGTGGAATCTGGAGTCCGTAGGCTTTGCTGAGCTGTGGTGGGCTCTGCCCAGTTCAAGCTTCCACGCCTCTTTGTTTACACTGTAACCACAAAACCGCCCACTCAAGTCTCAGAAATGGCAGACCCCCCTCTCCCTGCCTAGTTGCAGCATCGCAGGTTGATCTCAGTCTGCTGCGCTAGCAATGAGCTAGGCTCTGTGGACGTGGGACCCGCTGAGCCAGGCACAGGAGAGAATTTCCTGGTCTGCTGTTAGCAAAGACTGTGGGAAAAGAATGGTATTTGGGCAGGAGTACCGTTCCTCCAGGTACAGACTGTCACGGCTTCCGTTGGCTAGGAAAGGGAAATTCCCCAACCCCTTGCACTTCCTAGGTGAGACGATGCCCCACCGTGTTTTGGCATGCACTCCGTGGGCTGCACCCGTGGTCCAACCAGTCCCAATGAGATGAACTTGGTCCTCAGTGGGAAATGCAGAAATCACCCGTCTTCTGTGTCGATCTTGCTGGGAGCTGCAGACTGGAGGTGTTCCTATTTGACCATCTTGGAAGCCTCCCTGTGCACTACATTTCTAAGACTCCTTTGCTAGTTTGCCCTTGGTTAGGTTCTGCTAAAGGAAGGCACAGCAGGAAATCAGGTGGCAGAAAGAAAGGAAGAGTCATTTTCCCTGCTTCCAGCATTGTGTCTGGCATTGGCATTCTCAACTGGCAAGATCATCTGTGTGCCTGGATTCCTGCTTAAGCAATTTGAGCAGCAGCAGCCACGGTGGTTGCTCCAGCAGCCTCAGAAGTACAGTGTCTGTGGGCTCCGTCTCTGGCTCCAGCAGTGGCAGCAACAGTAGCTGGAAATTTTGGGCCTCTTAGTTTCTATAGCATTGAGATGATAGGCCACTGACTTCCTGAAAATGGCAGCAGCAACAGCTCTAGCTCTTACTTTATTCTAGCAGTCTCAGCGACACTGCAGTTAAAGGCACTGTGTATCACCCCTTTGCCTTTTGCTTTTCTGGCCCTTTGGGTTGTAGAGGTTTTTTACAGTACCTAATCTCAGGATACCTTTACCTTTCTCATATATGCCCTCCATTCTTTTCAGCACTTTGGTAATCGATTCCTGTATTAAATTTCCACCACTTGAAATCAAGGTGGTTCCCAAGCAGACACTGAACTGATGTAGACCCTCAGACCTGCAGTAACTAGGTTTATACTTTTTTCCTCCTGTCTTGCTTTTATGGGATTTCCTACCCAAGTCTTTTCAAGTGATTTTCTTGTCTGTTCTTGAACCTTGTCCTCCTTATCTTGCTATTAGTCATGACTCCTTTCTGCTTATTTGGCCTGATTGAAGAGACATCTTGGATCTATTACAGTTAAGCTTTTTGCTAGGAATTATTCTGTCTTGCTTTATTTAGTCCTTTTTTTTTTTTTTTTCCTATTCTTTTCCTCTCCTCTCTCATCCCTTTCTTTCTTGCTGGCTTCCTTCCTTCTCTTTGTTGGTTTCTAATACTTTAGTCATTGTTATGTGTCATATACTTGCATGACCTCCTTAGAATAAATAATTTTTAGGCATTTCACCTGACTCTGTGTGTCAGCTTAGAATTGAGGACCAAGTTCACCTTATTCTTTTCTTTCTCATCACTGACAGGGTGGGTAGAGAATAGCAGATAAGTATAAAGTGCAGCAGAGAACAAATTTTAGGGAGAAAATCAATGAAAAATAAAATTTATTCCATTTCCCTTATAAAAACCATATTTGCTCATTTTTAAAAGTAGGAGACAGAAAGCTTAGAAGGAATTAAAAAATCATTGAGACAGTAAATGTTTTGTTTGTTCTCATTCCCTTTTATGTTTTTTGTGTGCATTTTGTGTAATTATGATAACAAACTTTGTATATTGCTTTTTTCACTTAACATTACAACAGTATTATTTATATATTCTCACATATTATTTTAAACTAATTTTAAATGAAGGTATAACTGACCACTGAAACTTTTCCAACGATGCTTATTTTTTAAAAAAACAATTCCCTTCCTATTGAATATTTAGTTTTTAGACAGATCCATCATATTGTTAATATTGTAATAAATGTCTTTGGCTTTAAAGATGTTCCTGTATTTTAAATTTTGCTCTTAATGAGGCTTCATAGATGTGAATTACTGGCTAGAACATAGAACATTATAATCCAAGAAACGGCACTTGGAGAATGGAATGTGATTCTTTCCTTTAAGTTTGTCCAACATGAGGCTACGGTAAAAGTTCTGAAGACAGATTACCTGTGGGCACATCTGGCACATATGGCTCTACCCCTCCCTTGTGACCTGGATTAAGTTACTCATCTCTATGAACCTCAGTTTCCTTATCTGTAAAGCTTTTGTAAAGTTGTCCCGAGGTTTAAATAATCTAATATCTATAAAGTGCTTAGAGTCATATCTGGCACATAGTAAACACTATATAATATTATTCAATGTTATATTATTAATATAAAACTGAAGCTATAAACAAGAAGCTGAGCTGAGATTCTGGAAGCTTTGACCAAGCTGATAAAAAAAGTGGATTGGAGGCTTTTAATGTGCCTCGGCCGCTTAAAAATAGTGAGATAGTGCATAAAGATCAACTCTGTGAGCTTTAATTCAAGAAGGAAAACGGGCATCCACCAGAATCGTGAAGGACACCCAGATCCTTGGGAATACTGGCAAACAGCCCCTGTGATGGCATCTGGCTGATACAAGTAACTGAAATCCCAGCATGTGAGAGAGGCAGTGAGCCTCCCTCTGTGACTCACCTTTCCACTGGGGACCCGAGCAACCCAGGTAGAGTGAGGGCATTTTGTTTCTCCAAAGCCCTGGAGCTAGCATGGCAAGTGGCTTGGAGGTGCTGTGAGGGAAAGACGCTGGGAAAAGTTGCAGACACTATCCCCAGACCTGGGACTGAAAGCAGGATGTCATTTTGAATTTGGGTGTATGCAAATTCTGTCATTCTTTGGTGACCCAGCAGCATGGCTGCTTAGGCATTTTAGTCTTGGGCCAGAGACTGGAGTGCCTTCTCTGGTGGGGTGGGGGCCTTCATAGCCAGAGCTGTGAAAAGCACCTCAGTAGTAGGTTGTGGGATGGTGCTCTCCGCCATCGCAGGCCAGGGATAGCAGGAGAGCTGCTACGGCTGCAGTTTCTCCTCAGTGATGAGATTTCCAGGCAGGGCCAGACTGGCAACCTGGAAGCTGTCTGCATGTGCCATTGCTGGTTGCCCCAGTCTGCTCCCTTGAGATCGAGGTGCAGTGGGGCCCTCTCTGCTCCACCCCCAGGCAGAAATGTAGGCATTTGGAACGCTCATTTACCTGGACCAGCAGCATGAGCCACCCCACCCTTCATGGACATAGACCCTAGTACAGTGAGGCACTCTCTGCTCCACACCCAGGCAGGTCTCCAGGCATTCAGAGCACCCATTCACCTGGATCAGCAGCTTGGCCCACTGCACACTTCCTGTGCAAAGGTCCTAGTGCAGGGAGGCCCTCTCTGCTCCAAGCTCAGGCGGATCTCCAGGCATTTGGATCACCTGCTCACCTCCATCAGCAGCCTGACCTGCCTCACCCTTCCTGTGCAGAGATCCTGGTGTGGGGCAGGGGGCCCTTTCTGCTACATGCCCAGGCAAATCTCCAGGCATTCAGAGCACCTGCTTGCCTGGTTCAGCAGCCTGGGTCACCCCAGCCCTCCTGTGAAGAGATGTTGGTGCAGAGGGTCCCTCTCTGTTGCACGCCCAGGCAGATCTCTAAGCACTTGGAGTACCCACTGCCCTAGATTTTAGGAGTTTAGGCTGCTCCCATCCCCATGTAGAGATCTTGAGGCCAGGGGAATTTCCCAGCTCCATGCCTAGGCGCAGCACTGGGAGCTTGGTGGCTGGCGCTGGATTCTCCCTTGGTGCTGGTGCTTGTGTCTGCCCTTTGCGGACCTGTAGGTGGACCTGTGTGGTCCTGCCCTACCTGTCATGGTCTCTGTTTCCCCAGGGCTGAGCAGGGAGCTCAGATCACTGTCTACTCCATGGATCAGCCCATTGCCTGAAACAACAAAGAACTTCCACCAGTAAACAAGGATCAATTATATACCCAGCTACATTGGCCATAGCCCACTCTTACCTATAAGCACTGTCTACTGGTTTGTAGGTCAGATTGCACAGCCCAATATAAAACCTGGTGAAAGAAGTGCATAGAGCTATAGAAGCAAAGCCAAAAGATCCTACACAGCATTCTCTACAGTTCCACTCCCTACAGAGGGAGGCAAAGGTAAAAAAAAATATAGAGAAAGAAAAAAAAAAAAAGGAAAAGTCTTGCCTGCATGAAAATAATTATGAAAATTAGAAGGGCAAGCATCTGCAGATGAGAAGGAACAGTGCAAGAATTCTGACACCATGAAAAATCTGAATGTAGTGACATCACCAAAAGATCACACTAGCTCTCCAGCAATGGTCCCTAACCAAAATGGAAACTCAGAAATAACAGATAAAGAATCCAAATCATGGATTGGAAGGGAGCTCAATGAGATCCAAGATAAGATTGAAAATCAACAGAAAGAAACTTCTAAAGGAAGTCTAGAAACTTCTGAAGGAAGAGACAAACATCTTAACAAGAAATCAATCAGAGCTTCTGGAATTAAAATATTCACTTAAGGAATTTCAAAATACAGTTGAAAGTTTCATTGATAGACTGGACCAAGCAGAAGAAAGAATTTTAGAACTTGAAGACTGGTCTTTTGAACTAACTCAGACAAAATTAAAGAAAAAGTATTTTAAAAAAGTGATGTAAGTCTTTGAGAAATATGGGATTTTGTAAAGTGACCAAACATATAAACTACTGGCATTCCTGAGAGAAAAATACACTTAAGTACATAGTTCGCAGACCCTATAAAGCAACCACATAATAGAAACTACAAAGCAACCAACTAATAACTTCATGATGGGATCAAAATCACACATATCAATATTAACCTTGAATGTAAATGGTCTAAATAACCCACTTAAAAGGCAGAGTGGCAAGTTGAATAGAAAAACAAGACCCATCCATCTGCTATCTTCAAGAGACTCATCTGACACATAATGACACCCATAGGCTCAAAGTCAAGGGCCGAAGAATGACCTACCACACAAATGAAAAACAAACAAGAGCAGAGGCCACTATTTTTATATTGGATAAAAGAGATGTTAAACCAATAACAGCAAAAAAGGACAAACAAGGATACTACATAATAATAAGGGTTCCTAAATATATATGCATCCAAAGTTGGAGTACCCAGATTCATAAAACAAGTACTTCTAGAACTACAACAAGACTTAGACAGCCACACAATCATAGTGGGGGACTTTAACACCCCACTGACCCATTAAACACATTATCAAGGCAGAAGGCTGACAAAGAAATTCTGGACTTAAACTTGACACTTAACCAGTTGGGCCTGACAGTCATCTACATAATGTAGATGTTGATGTGCTGTTGGGTTTGATTTGCTAGTATTTTGGTTGTCCACCCATCAACCACAGAATATACATTTTTCTCATCTGCACTTGGAGTATACTCTCAGATGAGCAGCCTAAATATCTTTAAAAAACCTGAAATCATGACACCATACTCTCAGACCATAGTGGAATAAAAGCAGAAATCAATACCAAGAAGATCTCTCAAAACCATACAATTACATGAAAACTAAACAACTTGCTCCTGAGTAACTTTTGGGTAGACAATTAAATTAAGGCAGGTATAAAAATTCTTTGAAATAAGTGAAAACAGAGACACAGCATACCAAAATCTCGGGGATGCAACAAAAGCAATGTTAAGAGGAAAGTTCATAACACTTAAACGTATATCTTAAAAAGCTAGAAAGATCTCAAATTAATAATCTAATATCACACCTAGAAGAACTGGAAAAATAAGAATGAACCCACCCCAAGTCTAGCAAAAGAAAAGAAATAACTAAAATCAGAGCGGAACTAAACAAAATTGAGACCTAAAAATCCATACAAAGCATCAGTGAACCCATAAGATGATTCTTGCAAAGCATAAACAGGATCAATAGAATACTAGCTAGGTTAACAAAGAAAAAACAGAGACGATCCAAATAAGTACAATCACAAATGACAAAGGTGATATTACAACCGATTCCACAGAAATACAAAAGATCCTCAGAGACTATTATGAACACCTCTGTGTACACAAACTAGAAAATCTAGAGGAAATAGATAAATTCCTGGAAACACACAATCTCGCAATACTGAATCAGGTAGAATATGAAACCCTGAACAGCAATGTTGAGTTCTGAAATTGAATCCATAATAAAAAACCTACCAATCAAAAAAACTCTAGACTAGATGGAATCACAGGTGAATTCTTCCGGATGTACAAAGGAGAGCTGGTACCATTCCTACTGAAACTATTTCCAAGAATCTAGGAGGAGGGGCTCCTCCCTAATGCATTCTATGAAGCCAACATTACTCTGATATCCAAACCTGGCAAAGAGTCAACAACAACAAAAAAAGAAAACTACAGGCCGATATCCCTAATGAACTTAGACACAAAGATCCTCCTCAAAATACTAGCAAACCAAATCCAACAGCACATCAAAAAGTTAATTCACCATGATCAAGTAGGCTTCATTCCTGGGATGTAAGATTTGTTCAACGTAGACAAATCAATAAATGTGATTCACTACATAAGAAGAATTAAAAACAAAAACTTTATGATCATCTCAATGGATGTGAAAAAGCTCCTGATAAAATCCAACATCCCTTCATGATAAAAACCCTCAAGAAACTGGGCATCAAAGGAACATACCTCAAAACAATAAGACATCTATGATAAACCCAGAGCCAGAATCATACTGAACAGGCAAAAATTGAAAGCATTCTCCTTGAGGACTGGAACAAGACAAGAGTGCCCACTCTCACCACTCCTATTCAACATAGTATTGAAAGTGCTATCCAGATAAATAAGATAAGAGGAAGAAAAGTCATGCAAACAGGAAAAGAAGAAGTCAAACTATCTGTCTTCATGGACAATATGACTCTATACCTAGAACACCCTAAAGACTCCCCCAAAAGGCTCCTGGAACTGATAAACCACAACAATAAAGTTTCAGGATACAAAATCAATGTACGAAAATTAGTAGCATTTCTATACACCAATATCATTCAAGCTGAGAGTCAAATCAAGAATGCAATCCCATTTAAAATAGCCATAAAACAAAATACCTAGTAGCACAGCTAACCAGAGAGGTGAAAGATCTCTACAAGGATAACTATAAAACACTGCCAAAAGAAATAACAGATGACACAAACAAATAGAAAAACATTCTATACTCATGGGATTGGAATAATTGATATTGTTAACATGGCCATACTTCCCAAAGCAATCTACAGATTCAATGCTATCTCATTCCCATCAAACTACCAATGTCATTTTTCACAGAACCTGAAACAACTATTCTAAAATTCATACGAAACAAAGGAAGAGCCCAAATAACCAAAGCAACCCTAAGCAAAAAGAACAAAGCCTGAGGCATCACATTACTCAATGTCAAACTGTACTATAAGGCTCCAGTAATTAAAACAGCATGGTAGTGGTACAAAAACAGACACGGACCAATGGAACAGAATAGAGAACCCAGAAATAAAGCTGCATACCTATAGCTATTTGATCTTTGATAAAGTTAACAAAAATATGCAGTGGAGAAAGGACTCCCTATTTAATAAATGGTACTGGAATAGCTGCTTAGCCATATGTAAAAGAATGAAACAGGACCCCACTACCTTTCACCATATACAAAAATTAACCTGAGATGAATTAAAGATATAAATGTACGACCTCAATCCATAAGTATTCTAGAAGAAAATCTAGGAAACACCATTCTAGACATTGGATTTGGGAACAAATTTATGACTAAGTCCTCAAAAGCAATTGCAACAAAAACAAACACTGTCAAGTGGGAGATAATTAAATGAAAGAGCCTCTGCACAGCAAAAGAAACTATCAACAGTTGGTGAACAGACAGCCTATGGAATGGGAGAAAATATCACAAACTATGCATCCAACCAATGTCTAATATCCAGAATGTATAAGTAACTTAAACAGTTAAGCAGAAAAACAACTCCATTAAAAAATGGGCAAAAGTCGTGGACACTTCTCAAAAAGAAGACATACAAGCAGTCAACAAATAAATGAAAAAATACTCCACATCATGAATCATCAGAGAAATGCAAATCAAAACCACAATGATATATAAACTCATACCAGTCAGAATGACTATTATTAAAAAGTCAGAAAACAGGCCGGGTATGGTGGCTCATGCTTGTAATCACAGCACTTTGGGAGGCCCAGGTGGGTGGATCACCTGAGGTCAGGAGTTCGAGACCAGCCTGGCCAACATGGCAAACCCCCATCTCTACAGGAAAATACAAAAATCAGCTGGGTGATATGGTTTGGCTGTGTGTCCCCACTCAGATCTCATCTTGAATTGTAGCTCCCATAATTCCCTCATGTTGTGGGAGGGACCCAGTGGGAAATAATTGAATCATGGGGGTGGTTTCCCTCATACTGTTCTCATATTAGTGAATAAATCTCACAAGATTTGATAGTTGGGAGGCTGAGGTGGGTGGATTATTTGAGGTCAGGAGTTCGAGACCAGCCTGGCCAACATGGTGAAACACTACCTCAACTAAAAATACAAATATTAGCCAGGCATGGTGGCACGTGCCTGTAACCCCAGCTACTCAGGAGGCTGAGGCAGGAGAATTGCTTGAATCTGGGAGGTGGAGGCTGCAGTGAGCTGAGATCACACCACTGCACTCCAGCCTGGGTGACAGAGCGAGACTCTGTCTCAAAAAAAAAAAAAAAAAAAAAAAAAAAAGAAAGAAAGAAAGAAAAAAGAAAAAAAAGAAAAGGAAAAAGGAAGTCAGAAAACAACAGATGCTGGCAAGGCTGCAGAGAAAAGGGAATGCTTATATACTATTGGTGGGAATGTAAATTAGTTCAGCCACTGTGGAAAGCAGTTTTGAGATTTCTCAAAGAACTTGGAACTACCATTCAACATGGTATCCCATTACTGAGTATAAATCCAAAAGAAAATAAATTGTTCTACCAAAAACACATATGCAATATTGCTGCATGTTCATTGCACAATAACAAAGACATGGAATCAATCTAGGTGCCCATCAATGGTGAACTGGATAGAGAAAATGTAGTGCATATACACCATGGAATACTACGCAGTCATAAAAAAAAATGAAATCGTGTTCCTTGCAGCATAGATGTGGTTGGAGGCCATTATCCTAAACAAATTAATGCAGGAACAGAAAACTAAATACTTCATGTTCTCACTTACAAGCAGGAGCTAAATGTTGGGGACTCACGGACATAAAGATGGCAGCAATAGAAACTGGGGATTATGGGGTTGGGTGAAAGGGTTGAAAAACTACTGGGTACTATGCTCAGTACCTGGGTGATGGGATTATTTGGACACAAGCCTCAGCAATGTGTAATATACCCAGTAAACAAACCTGTACGTATACTTCCTCAATCTGAAGTAAAAGTTAAAAAAAAGAAGTCTTTTTTTTAATTGTATGTCTTTTAGAGTACCAGTTCTCATAGAGGAAATCCAGGAAGAGTGTATCAGAGCTGTGGGAAGTACAGAGGGCTCAACTTGTGAAAGGTTTTATAGTTTCCAAAGTCTTTTGATGTTGATATTCCCAGACACCACCTCTCCCTCCTGCCCACATCATTCCTATGAAGTGTAGGTCGTATTTGGTCTATTTTATAGATAAGAAAGCTGAGGCTTAGAGTCATGGAGTGACTGAACAAAAATCCATAGTTACTAAGTGGAAGATTCATGACCTGACTTCAAGTCTTCTGCCTGCTATCATAACAGTTGATGACATTACAGAATGAGTCCAGACAAGGGGAATATGAATGAATTTATACAAATTCTCAAACAATTGAATAAAAGAGGTAATTTTAGGATAAATGACAGAAAATATTTCTATTTGCCTAACCCTTCAATGACAAAATTAATTGTCTCTAAATCCTTTGTGTGATGGCTACATCATGGGGCTGGTTTACCATAGGTCACATCCACTATGATTTTTTTTTTTTTTTGAGATGGAGTTTTGCTCTTATTGCCCAGGCTGGAGTGCAATGGCATGATCTCGGCTCACTGCTATCTTCACCTCCTGGGTTCAAGCAATTCTCCTGCCCCAGCTTCCCAGGTAGCTGGGATTACAGGCATGCACCACCACACCCGGCTAATTTTTTTGCATTTTTAGTAAGACAGGGTTTCACCATGTTGGTCAGGCTGGTCTCAAAACTCCTGACTTCAGGTGATCTGCCTACCTTAGCCTCCCAAAGTGCTGGGATTATAGGCATGAGCCACCACACCCAGCCTGCTATGATATATATGTATGTATGTGTGTGTGTGTGTGTGTGTGTGTATATATATATATGTTTTTACAGCAGAAGTTAGTGCTCCCAACTTACATGGGTAGTAAGGATTGTTCACACCTGATGTGTTTTATACTAAATTAGATACAGACCAAAGAGCTTTTATTAATTGCTAAAACTTTGAAACTTCATACCTTTTTGGGAGAATCGGCAAGTAGGAAAAGCATAATAGTAATTTAATTCATTAATTTATTTCATTAGCCTTCACACAGCACTTTGTATAGAGTGAGGCACAGAGTGTCTAGTGAAAGAACTAAAGGTGGCAAATGGAGAAGTTTTCCAGGCAGTGAATCGGTGCGTCTTTCCAGATTACCAGCAGCAGAGCCTGTGGTAGGTAACACTGCACCGATTCTATGCCTGGTTCTGTCTTTATGGAAGAGCTTAAAATTGGTTTTGGAAGAGCAAGTGTGTGGACATAAAGTTTTCATTTGGTTTCATTTTCCTGAAACCAACTTAATTCTGATGTGACCTTTCCAACTGAAATGCTGCTCCCCTGCATGGCCTCAGAGAGGCCCAGCATCCATCTGTGTTGTATTAAAAGGAAAGACAAACAGTTTTGGACTTCACATTCATGGTGGCTTAGCTTTCAACAGAAACGGAAGATTTAAACAAAAGATTTCTTGTAAGGAAAGCTTTTTCTCCTTTATTGTTAGATATTATAAAAATATAAGGTTTTCCTCAAGTTGGTGTCATTGCACTCCCACTCTTAATAAAAGAAAACAGAATAGAAAATTTAAATAGCCCTGTATCTATTAAAGAAATTGAATTTGTAATGAAAAACCTTCCCGTAAAGAAAAGGAAATAAGACATGACTTCATGAATTAACATTTTGCTTTCAGAAACTGGTTTGTGTATTTTGGCAGTTAAATCAAATTCTGCTAAACTCTGGAGCAAAATGAAGGTCCGTGTAATGGTGGCTAACTAGGGATGTGGCGATTCCCTGAATGGGGAGGCTGACTGTGTCACCCTCATAGAGGGGCCTATTCCAGACTTAGCTTACACATGGCTGAAATGCTCAACTAAAGGGTTGCTTTGTTCCATTTGGTCACTTTAGTGTGTGAAGATATAGTTCAAGTGTCCTCAGGAAAAAAAAAAAAGTGTAACACAAAGAAAAGTAGTAAATAGAAAATTGACATCCTGAACGGTGACTGAGTGTGTGAACTCCAGCCCTTGCCACACATAAGATTCAGTGAAGGTCTGGGTTTGCATGATCTGGTGGACTTCTGGAAGAGCTATTTTCTACACCCTTCATCCGACTTCAGCCTCTATGCTGAAAATGTCCACATTTAAAGTTCATTTCTTAGTTTTTCCCTCAAGATCCACTTTCCTGTGGCATATATTTTATCTGTCACAACAGACCTTAAAGTCAAGAAGTTTAAAACTGAAATTTTCATTTCCTCTCATACATTCTCTCTTGTCAGTAGTAGCATGTCCATTCTTCCGATCACCCACATTTGGAAATCTAAGCATTTCCCCCGCCATCACCTTCTTAGCCGACTTCCAGGCAGTTGTTAGGAGGGTAGAATACACTTGCATCTGCAGATCCTTGACATTTCCTGAGAATGGATTCCTAAGACTTCCAGAACCTATAGATATTCAAACAGTACTATAATAGATTTTTGTACCATAAATTGCAGCAAAATTAAACTTTGGCTACTAAAGACAAAGAAAATAAAACGCTGCAGCGCAGAGAATCAGCTGATCTTACTGGCTGAACGATTCCTTCTAATGTGATGTGCCTGAGCTAAGCTACCAACTTAGCAAAATGGTACATTACAGGGGGCCCTTGCAGATGTAACTTCTGGGCTTGCCTGAGTATTATGACTCTGAAGGTCCATGAAGTTTATTAATTTTGTTAGGCCAATATAACAAAGGCATTGCATGAAAGGACTCCAACCATTGCTCCAGCCAGCACAAGAATTGTTCAACAGGGGAGGCATTAAACGTCAACAAAAGTGGAAAAGGCAGTTAACTTGTGGTGTGAGGATATGCACAGGAGACACACAACTCTTAATAGAAATGAAAATAAAATGTTGAAACAGCCAGAAGCACATGCAAACTATTCTGTGAAGGACCTAATGATCTTGTTTCAAATTTTTGTTTATATCATGGTACTTTTTGGGGAGAAATTATATGCAAAATGTACACTGTGACCATGAGATTTTTGACTGTCTAGAGATGTGTTGTCTGGGAGTGGTAAGGAGCTACAAAACTATATGTTGTGAATTTTTGAGGTTGCTCACAAATATTAAGATCTATAATATTTCAAAATAAATATGCATATATCCACATATACATATATATATGTATAAACACACATACATAGATGTACTTATATGCTAAATGCATGTAGAACTCCTTGATTTTTTTGGGTGCTCTTATGTGTCACTGGTGAAAATTCTCAGTCAATCCTACAACCTAGCATTTGTGATGTGTATCAATCCTAACATGAAATAACTAAATTAATCCTTGGGCCCCTGTTTAGGCTCCCAAACATTGAAGATGTTTATTTTCCTTGCTAAAAGTTGAATTTAGCCCACCATTACACTTCATGAAGATTTGTAGATGGTAATTGCTTCCCAATTGAGTTGGGTTGGGTTTGAACCAATGACATTTGTGGTGAAAACTCTTTTTTTTTTTTTTTTCTGAGTCTCTTGATTCAGCTATTTGCCTGGTTAAAATCTCAAAGTTGAAAAAAATCTCTTGAAAATACTCTGTGGGTTGTCTTGATCATTAAGTTGCATGTCCCAATATAAAATCAATTTATAGAGCAGCTTTGCTAAGTGTCCTTTTACTCCTGATGTTTTAGAACAGTTTTTTTTTAAAACAAGTTTTATGGTAGGAATTCAGAATGACTTTCCAAATGTTATGTAAAGTGGGAGGCAGGATAAGTTATTTTAGTCTTGATATTTTATTTAAGTGCTGTTTTCTATAAACACTTAAAAGTTTATTGTGCAGAGAACTGAGTTTCCCAAATGAAGCATGGAGTAGTTCCAATGAAATTTACTGAGAATTTCAGGCCACTGTGAAATCTCAATGTCCTTTTAAAAATGGAAATATGAGAAAACTAGTGTCATGGTGGTCTTTAATTTTTTCCCTTTGGCCCGAGCATTTGCCATGGGAATAAAGAAAAAACAAACACAAGAAGACTTATTTTCTATGGCTTGTCAATATGAATATCAGAAGCTTGATTGATTTGTGTGGGGATCAATGAGGTCATGTGTAAAAGGCTGATGGATTTCTAGGCCTTGTTGCTTTAAACATTACATAAACCAGGTTATATCCTTCCCAGAAGCTGTAGTCTGGTTACAGTTCAAGGTCTCTGTAATTAACTCATGACCCAAACTTCTTTCTGGTGGAAAGTAGTGCTTTTCCTTTTCTCAGTAAGAAAGCACTCTGGAATGATGAATTTGGGTAGATCCACTGAACAATAAGGTCTTCCTAAGCTATTCTGTCCTATAGCTGCTGCTACCAGTGCTGACTCATAGCATCAACTCTGGCAGCGTTTCCTTCACTGCACCTTTCCATCTAATTGATTCTTGAATCTTCCTTTTTCACTTCCCCTTCTCTCCAGCACTCATATCCCTCCAGAGGCCTGCTACTCAATCCATCAGAAGCTCTGTAAACTCTATATTTCGTATAGATTCTGTCTGGTTTATCTATCTGTATTTTTGTTATCATCCCCCTTGTTCAGGACAAGGGTGTGTGTCTTTGCTTCTCTCCTGGGCCAATACCACAGCTTTCTAACTGGAACCTCTGTTTCCCCTCTTGTGCATGCAATCTATTCTTTCCACAGAGCTAGTTGTCTTTTTTCTTTTCTTTTTTTTTAATGTGCATTGTGGATGCAGCTGGTGGCCATTATCCTAAGCAAATTAACGCAGGAACAGAAAACCAAATACTGCATATTCTGACTTAAAAGTGGGAAGTGGGAGCTAAGCATTGGGTATACACAGACATGAAGATGGGAACAATAGACACTGGAGACTACTAGAAGCAAGGGAGAGGGAGGAGACAAGGGCTGAAAATCTATCTATTGGGGACTATGCTCACTCCATGGGTGATGGAGTTATTCATACTCCAAACCTCAGTGTCATGCAAAATACCCATGTAATAAACCTGCATGCAAACCCCCTGAATCTCAAATAAAAACTGAAATTATAAAAAAGTACATCAAATTATATATATCTCCTGCTTTCCACCTCCATTTAGCTTAAAATTCAAATTCCTTAATCTTGCAAGATTTAGATCCTGTCTCAATCTATGCCTCTTTCTTCTTGGACCACTGTGCTTTATCTACTCTGATTTCTTTCTTTTTTTTTTTTTTTTTTGACTTCTCAGAAACACTAGACTTAAATCTAGACCTGTGTACTAGAGTTTCTCTCTAACACACACTATCTCTCTGTTCTCAGCCTCCTGCCAGCCCCATATATTTATTTCATAGCTAGCCCCTCCTTGACATTCAGATCATGTCAAATGATATAACCCCAAAAGTCTTCCTTTGCCCACCCAGTATACAGTAGCTATCAAGTCACCCTCAGACAAATCATCCTATTTTGATCATTAACATCATAAGGTATTTTAAAATCTATCAATCATCTATTTATCTAATCTATCATGTATCTAATCATTATCGTTGTTCTTTTACAGAAATGGATTATTGTAAACTCCATGAGAATATGAATCTATCTTTAAGGTTCAGTGCCTAGAACTATGAGCTTGGTACATAGTAGGTGTTCAATATATGTTTGTTAATAAATAAATAAACTTGTAGCCTCTAGGCTAGTCATTATTCATCAAAGCTAGAAAGATGGGTTTGTTCATTTTTCTGCCAGGATCAAACAACCCTGTTATTGCATCTTTTCCCCAAAATACCTCCATTATTATCCTTTATTTTCCATTCTCACTCTGTGTCCTGATCTAACTCCATGTCACTTCCAGCCGGGAATATGTTACCAGCCTCCTATGTAGATTTTATAACCGTAAGCTCTTAATTCTTCAATAGATCCTGTTTTTATCATATTACTGCCATGAAAAAACATTAAAGTTCCTTAATTCCTTAACAAAAAAAAGATTTATTAAAACACTATTAAAAGTATGAAGGCAACATTGAAAGAGAACAAGGAAAAGAAATCACACTTAACCAACATGCTAGGAACACTGTCTTTCCTTTCTTAGTATTCATGTTCCAATCTCTCCATTCATGAGTTATTTTTACATGGCCATACATGTGAAAATAAGTGTGTACACATTTGTTTTCTACATTTTGCTTAATAGTTCATAAACAGTTTCATGTTACTTCATAGTTTCCCTATTTTGATTGTTATGGTCACATAATGATCTCCAGTTTTTATCCTGTCTTCTTCCTCTGGTCTTTCCTTCTCTCTCTCTCTCTCTCTCTCTCCCCCCACCCACCCCCGCCCCCCCGCCCACCTCCCTCTTCCTCTCTCTCTCTTTCATTTAAGGGATATCTTTAAAGAGTAGTACCCAAACTGAGGAAACCATTTTAGTCACATTTAGAGCATTACTAATTGTACCAAAAATATGGCATTCCTCTTTTTCCTAAAAATTGTGTAGTTCAGGACAGCATGAGAGGCACTTGTTGAACACTTTCTCTGATAAACATTGCACTAGACACTGTTGTTTACATAGGTTTCACATGTTACTTCTCTCTCACATTAGGATGCAGTCACTTTGACAATAAGCAAACAACGACCATGTTTGTGACATTCCCCTCCATATTGTCCACAGGGCTGAGCCATGTAAGGTGCTCAATAAATACTTTCAGATTACCTGCTCATTTCTTTGAAGCTGTTGTGAGCTCTTTCAGAAACTGTTCAGGGGACTGACATAATATTGCATGTTGCTTTCTTCACAAATGCCATCAACCAAAAGGATGGACATTGTTTTCCCAAGAGTAGAACAAGAAAGGGAAGCCGAATCTAGAAGGGAATTGAGGAAGAGTCAAGTGAATGAAAACGGATCACTTTAAACATAGCCTTTGACTTCCGAATTTCAAAGATCAATCTGTAAAAAGGACTCAGCACATCTTAAAAAATAAAAATTTCCTGAAAATGAGCCAAATCGTCTTTACTAATGTGAAAGTCTTCTATCAGTGCATCCTATTATTTATGGTGTATCCTGTCATTTACAGTTCTTCTACAAACAATATAGAGAAGGCAAACCACAAAGACTGCACCTGGAGCAGTTGAGTAAAGAGAACACGTCACATTATGAGAGGCAAGTAGAAAATTCCTAGGTCAGGGAAGCCTGTGGTCACCTGGTCTAGCCCTCTCATTGAACATTTGAAGAGTCTGAGACCCAGAGAAGTAAAATGACTTGACATAGATCATACAAGTAGGAAGAAGGGGTAGAAATAATGTAGGATACAAGTATCCTGACTTCCATATAAATGTTTTTTTAAAGTACGTTATACTGTTTTCCATGTCTTATTGGACAATAATTTCTTATTTAACAATAAAAGATGTATAGTCAGTCTAATCTAAAAATCTAAAATCCAGTAATATCTCATTGTTAAAAACGTCCTAGCTATGAATGCCAGGCCGATCTCAAAGCCAGGTATCAGACCTGGTTCCTATTGGGCTTTGAGAGTCCCTAGGGTTATTTGACCTTCATCATTGAAGCTCAGGAAGCAGACAAGGGCTGCCACTAATGGCTTGTAAAACAGAAGTGGCCCCACACTGTTGCTAAATAATTTACAACCTGAATTGGAAAGTGAGGCTTCAATAAACTTGAACTGTGAATACTAATGGCTGGATTTTTACAAGTTAGAAAACACCCAGATACAGTTGGGTGAACATTTAGAGAATAATTATTTATTTCATAAGTTTATACAAGTTCAGAGTGAATGATTGTCTCTTAGGGAAGCTGAGCAGCTGGGTTTTAGTATTTTAAACTGGACGACTGGACTTTTTGTCTGTCTATGGTATTAGTTTCCTCTCAGCTTTCAAATTAGATGATAGAGTAATCAGGTAGATTATGGACCAGCCAGACAGAAGAAATAAAAAATATATAAGATGATATTTGGCTTTTGGAGAAAGTTTTTAGTCAGACCTTGTAGTCATGTATATATTATCTGGTTTCCCATATCAATGCTTAGGATTTTCCTTTTTAAAATAAAAATTGTGCTGGGCATGTTGGCTTACGCCTATAATCCCTCCACTTTGGGAGGCTGAGGTGGATGGATCACTTGAGGTCAGGAGTTCGAGACCAGCCTGGCCAACACAGTGAAACCTTGTCTCTACCAAAAGTACAAAAATTAGCTGGGCATGGTTGTGGGTGCCTGTAATCCCAGCTACTTGGGAGGCTGAGGCAGGAGAATGGCATGAACCCGGGAGGCGGAGCTTGCAGTGAGCTGAGATTGCACCACTGCACTCCAGTTTGGGCGAGAGGGCGAGACTCCATCTAAAAAAAAAAAAAAAAAAAAAAAAAAAGAGAGAAGAAAAGAAAAAAGAAAAATTGAGTTCGTGAAGAACATGAAGAACAAAAGAATTAGTTTCTAATAGATTTGCTGATGGCTTTTAGCCTCTCTTTCTGAAGAGGGGCTAGCTTACATCACTTAGTGTTTGAGGTGGTCTGAGGTACTCAGAGGAGAGTGGTGACCTGGGATAAAGGCCCCCCTTTCTGCTCTTGTCACTGAGTGGACAGTCTAACCTTGTACAGGTCGTGTGATTTCTCTCCCCAGGCTCAGTTTTCTCATGAGTAAGTAGGGTATGAGCACTGATATTCCAGCATTCTCTGACCCATTGGAAGAGCCAGATCATTCTAGGCAGGCAGGTGCACAAAGCTGGACCCCAAACATCAGGATGACTCTGACTCTGAATCCTGGAGTACAGTAGGCTGTTGGAAGCTGGACTTCTCATCTCCTGGGCCTTAGAGGGAGGAAAGAGACTGTTATCCTATTGGCCCTTGGGAGAATGGTTTTCTCTTATATATCAATGTCTTGGTCTTGGGGATGCCAAGGATGGCTGTCATTGTCTTTTTTCTCATATCCCCAAAGAGTAAATATGTTCTGTTTTTTGGCTGATCATTCAGTTACATGATAGAGATGGAAATATCAAAGTTGAACATGCTTTTTGTTCCCCAAGGTTACTGATTAATGTTTTACATTATCCTCAAAGGCAATTTTTAAATTTAAATTGAAAGGAAGAACATGCTTTGTATTTTCACATTGTAGTCCTCTACTTTCATTGTTTTTCAATAGCTAATCTCTCTCATTGTTTTAGCTTCTTTCTTTATTTCACTTTGGTTTACTAGAGAAAATCTTGGTCTCCCACACCTCATATCCACACTTCATATGACCTTGAACAATGCTCACTGATGGCTAAAGAGAAGAAAATGTTTCTTTGCACATTGTTAGCCGCTAATTACAAAAGGTTTTTAGTCTAGGAAAGGCACTAGACAATCATTCTACAACTTTTATTTGAAGTTACGTATTAGAGAAACTGTAGCATTGCTCTAAAGCAGATCGAAGAAAACAGCTTCGTGTAGCTATTGAGTACATTTTGTCATTCAGATTTCATTTTCAGGACTGCATTACAAAGGTCTCCATTTAAGCTACTTTGCCTTCCTGGCAGCAGCTAGCTTATATCCACTAGGAATGGCAGTCCTGATAAAGTTAAATGTGCCTTGGATGTGGGGCAAGGTCAAGGGCTGGGAGAAGAGGGATATGGGGAGGTGACGGGGTAGATATTGGAGTTTCGGGACCAGAGTGGTCAAAGCAAACTGTATTAGTGTGCTAGAGCTGTGGTAACCATATACCATAGACTGGGTGGCTTCAACAACAGAAATTTATTTCCTCATCCTTCTGGAGAATGGAAGTTCAAGATCAAGGTGTTGACAGGGTTGGTTTCTGGTGAGGCCTCTCCTTGACTTGCAGAGGGCTACCTTCTTACCATGCCCTAACTTGGCCTTTTCTCTGTATATGTGCTCTGAGAGATAGAGGGGAGAAATCTCTGGTGTCTCTTTCTCTTCTTATAAGGACACTAATCCTGTTGAATTAAGTCTCCACTTTTATTACCTCATTTGACCTTCATTACCTCCTTAAAGACACCATCTCCAAATGCAGTCACACTGCAGGTTAGAGATTCAACATAACCAGGACCATATAGCCACCCTGGCCTCAACATTCCCTTGCAGTCGTGCAAAGGATGCCATGGCTCTGTCAGTCAGTTGTAACCTAGTTCGGGGGTAACAATCAGATGTGCTTATGTTGAAAAACCAAACCTGGGGGATAACCATACCCATGAAAGGGACTAAGGCCAGGTAGCCTTCAAAAGGCTCAGAAAATCTTCAGGATTGGAGAAATCCTATGTGAATTAGAAACCCTGGTCAGGCATGGTGGCTCACACCTGTAATTCCAGCACTTTGGGAGGCCAAGTCGGGCAGATAACTCGAGGCCAGGAGTTCAAGACCAGCTTGGGCAACATAGCGAAACCCCATCTCTACTAAAAAATATAAAAATTAGCCAGGCATGGTGGTGTGTGCCTGTAATCCCAGCTACTCAGGAGGCTGACGCAGGAGAATCACTTGAACTTGGGAGGTGGAGGTTTCAGTGAGCCAAGATGGCGCCACTGTACTCCAGCCTGGGAGACAGAGCGAGACTCTGTCTCAAAAAAAAAAACAAAACAAAACTTAACAAAAAGAAATTCCCACTCATTTCCTGATACCTACATGCCAGGAACCTCACCAAGCGACCATGTCAGTGGAGGTGAGCATTCTAGAATAACCACTCAGAACGTGCTGTACCATGCATCTAGTTCATCATGTTGCTTTCCTCCTATTTGCCCCAAGTTTGGGACATATGTTAATTTCAAATGAGGCCTTTTCATTGACACCAAGCTTTGTGGGTGACTGATCACCTCATTGAGAGTGAGTTTGAGATTTAGTAATTCATTTTAGAAATAGGTGGTGGGAAATTAATGTCTCCTTTAGAATATGTGGCAGCTAATTTATATTAATCATTATAGCCTGCTGAGCATATACGTCAAGGTCTCCTACAGCCAAGATGTTAGATACTGCTAATCAGTCTGTTGACATTTGGGAGATGGTGACAGTCAATCTATATTTGATGATGATTACTTCAGATGTATGATGCAAGCTTTTGTGTTTTCATCTAGATTTTTTAAGTATTACTGAAATTAGGCTATAAAAGTGCCTCTCCTTGCAATAATAAAGCCCTGTTTATATGATATTCACAGCACATTCCTTCAATGACCTTTTGGAGTAAACCTATTTCTGGAGGTTCAACATTACCTTAGGAAAACACTCTCAGAAATAAAACTTTGATCAGGCATTAATTCTTTGATTTGACACATATTTATTGAGCGCTTGTTCTGTGTCAGGCACCGTGCCTAGTGTTGACAAGAGCAGACAGACAACTTGCTTATTTTTGGAGCTTACATTTTCATGTGGAAATAAACACTGAGCAAACAAATCAATACACAAAAGAAAGATCCAACTATAGTTAGTACTATGCAGATAATTAAAACAGGGTGATTTGGAAGGTGGTCAAGGGATGTCTTAAATGCTTAAGGCACCAGCCATGCACCAATCAGGGGAGCGGCATGGCAGGCAAGGAGCCCAGCAGTCGAGAAGTTTCTACAGCTGGGACAAGTGTGGTGTGCTTAAAGAGCTGAAAGAAGGCCATTGTTGCTGGACACAGAGGGTGAGAGGAGAGAGTGATATAAAATGAGTTTAGTGATGGTGTTGGAACTAGACTCTGTAGAAGAAGTGGAGAGTTCAGATTTTCATCTAAGAACTATGGAAAACCATTTGAGGTTTTTGAAAGGTCACTTTTCCTGCTGGCAGAGAGAAAGGATGGGAGAGGGACAAGAGTGAAAGCTGCAAGACATGCCGAAGATTTTTGCAAGAGGTCAGGCTGCGAATGAGAAGAATGGTTTAGACTATGGTGGTGGAATTGAGACTTTAAAGAAAGTTATGGGTTTAGGTTGCATTTGGGTTATGTGTGGGTGGTTGGTGGCATCTTCAACTGAGCTGGAGAAGGCAGAGAGAGGGGCAGCATTAGGTGGGAGTAGGGAAAGAGTGGAAACCAGGATTTATGTCTTCCTTCATAGAAGGCATTCCTCCCCCAATGTTTGACATTTAAAAAAAATCTTAAATTGTTCTTTTCAAAATGGCTTGCTACTAATCAATACTCTTGCTTTAAAAAGCAATTTAAATGTATTGCCTGTGCTCAGGTGTTTTATCCTCTTTGTAAGGGTTAAGATTATTTTATCCAACTACACCTTGTATTCCCTGTCTACCAACATAAAATGACAAATGACTTCCATTGAAAATTCAATTAGAATGACATTATCTTTATTTATTAATTTTGAGAAAATTAATCTTTTTAATATGCTGTCTTCCCATAAATGAACATGAACATGGTGTATCTTTCCCTGTGTTCAAATTTTATGTCCTTTAATATAATTTTATAATTTTCTTCACGTAGATCTTGTGCTTTACTTGTTAAATTTATTCCTAAGTATTTTTTAGTACTGTTTCTATCTCAAACTTTTTTTTTTTAAAAACCATCTTCTTCCTTTAGGTGATTATGTATAAAATGAAGAAAAAACTATTTCTTTTTTTGGTATTTATCTTGTATTCTATGACTTACCAAATTTTCTTATTAATGCAACTAATTTTTTTCCTACCTTAGATTTTCTAGTCATTCAGTTATATCAACAAAAGAGACATTTTTATATCTTCTGTTCTATTTATACCAGTTATTTAATTTTTTGTATTTATTAGAACTTCTGAAACAATGCTAAATAATAATAGGAGTGACCAATTTTAATTGAAATTATTTTAGTGGTTCATCATTAGGAATGCACTGTTGTTTTTTGTTTTTAGTAAATTATCTTGGTTCTATTAATTTTATTCTACTGATAATTTTTATCACTAATATTTGTTGAATTTTATCAAATACATTTTTCAGTATTTATTGATGTAATATTTTTTCATTTTGTATGTATGATGGGTTATGTTGATAAAATTCCTGAATATGTTGATATATAGATTATGTTGATAATAAGTATTTCTTGGTCACATAATGTATTAATCTTTTGATATATTGCTGAATAGTATTTGCTAATACTTCATTAAGCTTTGATATATAGTTGGATAAATCAAACTGGACAAATATGAATAAGGACATAAATGAAAATGAAAAATAGATAAGGACATAAAGAAATATTAGGCCACGTGTGGTGGCTCATGCCTGTAATCCCAGTTCTTTGTGAGGCTAAGGCAAAGGGATCATTTGAAGCCAGGCATTTGAGACCAGACTGGGAAACATAGGGAGACCATCCACCCCATGTAAACAGAAAAAATTTAAAAACTAGCTACATGTTGTGGCACACACCTGTAGTCCTAGCTACTCAGGAAAATGAGGTGGGCGGATCACTTGAGCCCAAAAGTTGATGCTACAGTGAGCTATGATCATGCTACCACACTCCAGCCTGGGTGACAAAGTGAGAACCTGTCTCCAAGGAAAACAAACTCAAAACAACTTTATATTTAAAAATTTAAAATGCAGCTTATGAACTGGATTGAGCAGACACATAGAAAGACCCTTGCAACCCTCAAATATAATATACATTTTCAAAGTTATAATATTTGAATATTTATAAAGATTGATTTTGTACCTGCCTATGAATTTCAAAAATGTCAATATTTTACAGGCTACATTTTTCTTCATAATCGAATGAAATTAAAATGAATAGTTAAGTATGGTAAAAAAATACATATTTGAAAAATAAGCAGCACACTCCCTGACAACCCTTGAATCAATTTTTAAATCAAAATTATAAACTCTATAAAATCAATGAAAAGGAAAACGCTTTATACAAAAATCGATGGAATGTAATGAAAGATGGATTTGGGAAAAGTTTTGCCTTATGCGCTTTCATTTTTAAAGAGATGAAAAAATCTCTAGAAAGCACCATAAGAAATTAGAAAAAGGGCACAGATTTCCAGGATTTATACTTCATCACCTCTTTTTCTTTCCAATATCCATCTTTTTGTATTTCTGTGCCGTGCTTTAAAATATATCTTCCATATGGTCTTCCAGACCACTAATATTTGTCTGTAACTTCTCCTTCAATACATCCACTGGTTATTACAGTAGAAATTACAAGATGATTTTCTTTATATTCAGAAAATGTTCCTTTGTACTGTATTTGAATTTAAGTCCCCACAAAGAGCTCTTTCAATTTCTCTTCACTTATGCTTCAGCCATTCTACTGCACTGGGGTTCCATCCATTCTAACTGATTTTTCTCTGTGTTGAGCTGCCATGCAGTCTTCTGACTCGGGAGAGGAAGACAGATCAGACTAGGTAGTGGGGGAAAGTGAGTTGTGTCAGGGCTGCATGTTTTTTTCTTCCTTCCCCTTCCCCTTCCTCCTTCTCCTCTTCCCCTGTCCCCTTCCTCCTTCTTCCCCTTCTCCTTCTTCTTTAGAATTGTCTGCTCTGCTTTGACTTAATTACATCTTGTATTAGGCATTTTGGTTTGTGATAGACATAGCAAATGTGACCAGCCAGTTTTCACCAATGATGGAGGCAACAATGTTAGGGACACGGTAGAAATTAACAATGGGTACTAAGACGGTAAAGATCATAATACATACAAATGGCATTTGGAGGTTATGGAAGGTCGGTGTGTGTTAGATAGCAGGCAAAGCACCATGGCAAATGTGGAACTTGAGATGGCAGGTTATGAAGAAGGAAGGAATAAAGTAAATGGGTGGAGACAAGTAGTGTTATGGAGAACCATTAATTTCAGGCTAGATGCTCTTGATCCTAGAGCCTGAAGAATATTTCTTTAATGTTTTGGTTAGGTGTTATAAAATCAACATTTGACAATATTAGTAAGATGGCCTGAAGTGCAGTGGGAATGAGATAAACACTTCTTATGGGTTGCAGAGGAGGACTCCAAGGTGACTGTAAGGAATAAAACTTGGTAGCTCATGAATTCCATTATTTATATCTATCTTTTCCTGTTGAGAAACATCTATTTGATTTTATGCAGAATATAGTAGTTTTATAAACCAAAATGACATAGGAGAGGAGTTCATAGCAAGCCACTGTGACTGTTTAGTGGTGACTGGAAGCGGGAGCCAGCGAGGGGAAGTGGATCTTATCCAGGGCAGATAGGAAAAGAAAGGCACTTCTAAAGCAGGGTAAAAAGAAGCGGAAAGTGTGAATCCAAGGAGAGCCATTAATTACAGGCTCTAGAGATGCATGAGGACCACTTACTTTCCCAGGTTAAGGTTTGGTATTGAGCTGGTTCTTCGGCTGCCAGCTCCTTCTCTGATATCAGAAGGTTTTCATGAAAGGATATTGGTTTTCTTTGAAAATAAATATCATTTCACGTGTTCATATCACAGGAAAGAGAAAAGTATCAGGTCATAAGGCGTCAAAGGATTACCTCACCATCTGTCTTACTCTATGAAGGGTCTTCAAAAAGTTTACGGAAAATGCATATTTATAAATGCATGCTAAATTGTTATAACATGTTTGAACAACATCTAAGGCACTAAGAAGGATAAAATACCAGTTTAATAAAAGTCCCTCAGGAGGCTGAAGCAGGAGAATGGCGTGAACCCGGGAGGCGGAGCTTGCAGTGAGCCGAGATAGCGCCACTGCACTCCAGCTTGGGCGACAGAGCAAGACTCTGCCTCAAAAAAAAAAAAAAAAAAAAAAAAAGTCCCTATTAGAGCCACATACGTTCTACTAAAATTGAAGCAAGAGCAAACATCGAATTTATAGTCAATCTTGGGTGGAAGAATGATGAAATCTTCCTTGCTTTGCAGAAAGTTTAGGGGGACAATATCCTAAAGAAATCAGCTGTTTATAAATGGATAGTTTTAAGAGGAGACCATGAATGGAGCTGGAGGCCATTATCCTTAGCAAACTAATGCAGGAATAGAAAACCAAATACTGCATGTTCTCACTTATAAGTGAGAGCTAAATGATGAGAGCACATGGTCATATGGCAGGGAACAACAGACAATGGGGCCTATTGGAGGGTGGAGGGTGGGAGGTGGAAGAGGTTTAGGAAAAATAATTAATGGGTACTAGGCTTAATACCTGGGTGACAAAATACTCTGTACAACAAACCTCCATGACACCAGTTTACCTATATAACAAACCTGCACATGTGCCTCTGAACTTAAAATAAAAGTTAAAAAAGAGAAGGGATGAGACAATATTGACAATGAAGCCCACAGCGATAAACAATCTGCATCAATTTGCAAGGAAAAAATTAATCTAGTTCATGCCCTAATTGAAGAGGACCAACGACTAACAGCAGAAACAATAGTCAACACCACAGTCATCTCAACGGGCTCAGCTTACACTATTCTAACTGAAAAATTAAAGTTGAGCAAACGTTCTACTCAATGGATGCTAAACCCACCACACCCCGATCCACTGCAGACAAAATCAGAACTTTCCATGGAAACTTTCAACAAATGGGATAAAGATCCTAAAGCATTTCTTTGAAGAATTGTAAGAGGAGATAAAAGATGGCTTCACCAGTACAATTCTGAAGACAAAACACAATCAAAGCAATGACTACGAAGAAGTGAAAGTGGTCCAGTGAAAGCAAAATCGGACCAGTCAAGAGCAAAAGTCATGGCAACTGTTTTTTTTTTTTTTTTTTTTAGGATGCTCAAGGCATTTTGCTTGTTGACTTTCTGAAGAACCCCAAAATGGTAACATCTGCTTATTATGAGGGTGTTTTGGGAAACTTAGCCAAAGCTTTAGCAGAAAATCCCCCAGGAAAGCCTTATCAGAGAGTCCTTCACCGTCACAATGCTCCTGTTCATTCTTCTTATCAAACATGGGTCATTTTGCAAGAGATTTGCTAGGACATCATTAGGCATCTATCAACTTACAGTCTTGATTTGGCTCCTTCTGCCTTTGTTTCTAAATCTTAACGAGTTTTTAAATGGCTCCATTTTTCTTCAGTTAATAATGTAAAAAGACTGCATAATAATGTAAAAAGACTCTGTATGCATGGTTCCATTTTCTGGACTCCATTCTGTTCTATGGGCCCGTTTTCTATCTCTGTACCAATACCACATCATACAAATTACCATAGCTTTTTATTCTATTTTATACTTGCCCTTTGGTGGAGTAAGACCCTCATTTTGTCATTTTGTTCTTTGTCTTCAAGAGTATCTGTTTTATCTATAAACTATCATCATCTCTTCTTTTTTCCCCCTAGAAATTAAGGGACAATCAATCTGTCATTTTAAAAGAAACTGACCTAGAATTTAATCTATCGCTTGTTACTTTTTAAAATAATCTATCACTCTTTAAGATTCCTTATTTGTAAATAGGAAAATTAATAGTATCGTCTCAGACAATGGATGCTAGTGCATTTGAAGTTAGCAGTTAGGATTGCAATCGCACACTGTCTGGGTTTGAATTTCTACTCTCCCATTTACAAGATGTGAGAAACTTGAACAAGGTTCTCAATCTTTTGAAACCTCAGTTTCCTCATCTGTAAAATGGGGATAATACATTATTTTTTAAATATGAGATTATATATCAACTTAACACAGTATTAGTATATACATAATAAATAAATGTCACTATTTTGATTTGTTCTCTCTTGAAGTCATGAATCAAGATATGGAGGTGGGAAAACTAAAGGCTTATACAGAGGTTTTGTGTAGGAAAAATAATATGGCAAAGAGTGAAGAAAATTGGAGGAGAATAAATTAGAAAGGAAGATGGGGTCAGATTATAAAAGACGTTCAAAAGTTGGTGAACTTAGGGAAGAGAACAAACTGGTAGAAAACATTAATTATTTGGTTATGGCTTTTCGTATTTACTTATTTCTCTACTCACCCTGGTGAGATTTGATGATTATACCCACTTTATACATGACTCAAGCAACTTAGTCAAGTCATGCAGATGGTAAGTGTTTGAGCCAGGGTGTGGGCCTGTGTATGATTCTAAATCTTGTGTTCTTCTCTCTGCATAAGGAAGAAAGAGTTTGGGCTACATCGTAAATGTTTTAAAAAGAAAAAAAATGTAGTAAAAATAATGTTTCACATAGATGGATTCAGCAGTATGTGCAGATTGTCATGTGAGATGTGGCTGGGAAGTGGCAGTAGGGGCTCAGAGGTAGAAGGGCCAGGATGACTATTTCAGGCTTGTGGAGACAAGGAAATGAAGGCTTAGATGCAGGCAATGGCAGCAGGGATGGCAACAGAGGGCATGCAGTCTGTCAGATACTTGTCCTGCTTGTCCTTTGTGCCTTGTCTGGTTAACATTGGACTAAAGATATGTCACCTATTCAGTTGATGCCTTTTGATTCACGCAGCCTTTTATTTCAAGATTCCTTTTGAACTGGACTTTATTTGAAGTGTCTTTCAAAATTTTATTTTCTTCTAAAAGGCTAGCTTATAAGTGATTATTCAAAAAAAGAAAACAATTAAACTAAACTATACTAAATCCTAAAATATTACTAAATATTCACAGCACTAAAATCTGAAAAGTATTCATAATTTCAAGGAGGGTAAATTATAAGAAAATGAAAATTTGTGTATAATAGAGAAATACCTTTTCAATATTTTTCTTTTTTTTTATTATTATACTTTAAGTTCTAGGGTACATGTGCACAATGTGCAGGTTTGTTACATATGTATACATGTGCCATGTTGGTGTGCTGCACCCATTAACTCGTCATTTACATTAGGTATATCTCTTAATGCTATCCCTCCCCCGACCCCCTCCGCACAATAGGACCCGGTGTGTGATGTTCCCCTTCCTGTGTCCAAGTGATCTTATTGTTCAATTCCCACCTATGAGTGAGAACATGCGGTATTTGGTTTTCTGTTCTTGCAATAGTTTGCTGAGAATGATGGTTTCCAGCTGCATCCATGTCCCTACAAAGGACACAAACTCATCCTTTTTTATGGCTGCATAGTATTCCATGGTGTATATGTGCCACATTTTCTTAATCCAGTCTGTCACTGATGGACATTGGGTTGATTCCAAGTCTTTGCTATTGTGAATAGTGCCACAGTAAACATATGTGTGCACGTGTCTTTATAGCAGCATGACTTATAATCCTTTGGGTATATCCCCAGTAATGGGATGGCTGGGTCAAATGGTATTTCTAGTTCTAGATCCTTGAGGAATTGCCACACTGTTTTCCACAATGGCCAAACTAGTTTACAGTCCCACCAACAGTGTAAAAGTGTTCCTATTTCTCCACTCCTCTCCAGCACCTGTTGTTTCCTGATTTTTTAATGATTGCCATTCTAACTGGTGTGAGATGGTATCTCATTGTGGTTTTGATTTGCATTTCTCTGATAGCGAGTGATGATGAGAAGTTTTTCATGTGTCTGTTGGCTGTATGAATGTCTTCTTTTGAGAAGTGTCTGTTCACATCCTTTGCCCACTTTTTGATGGGGTTGTTTGTTTTTTTCTTGTAAATTTAATTGAGTTTTTTATAGGTTCTGGATATTAGCCCTCTGTCAGATGAGTAGATTGCAAAAATTTTCTCCCATTCTGTAGGTTGCCTGTTCACTCTGATGGTAGTTTCTTTTGCTGTGCAGAAGCTCTTTAGTTTAATTAGATCCCATTTGTCAATTTTGGTTGTTGTTGCCATTGCTTTTGGTGTTTTAGTCATGAAGTCCTTGCCCATGCCTATGTCCTGAATGGTATTACCTAGGTTTTCTTCTAGGGTTTTTATGGTATTAGGTTTAACATTTAAGTCTCTAATCCATCTTGAATTAATTTTCGTATAAGGAGTAAGGAAAGGATCCAGTTTCAGCTTTCTACTTATGGCTAGCCAATTTTCCCAGCACCATTTATTAAACAGGGAATCCTTTTCCCATTTCTTGTTTTTGTCAGGTTTGTCAAAGATCAGATGGCTGTAGATGTGTGGTATTATTTCTGAGGGCTCTGTTCTGTTCCATTGGTCTATATCTCTGTTTTGGTACCAGTACCATGGTGTTTTGATTACTGTAGCCTTGTAGTATAGTTTGAAGTCAGGTAGCATGATGCCTCCAGCTTTGTTCTTTTGGCTTAGGATTGTCTTGGCAATGCAGGGTCTTTTTTGGTTCCAAATGAACTTTAAAGCAGTTTTTTCCAGTTCTGTGAAGAAAGTCATTGGTAGTTTAATGGGGATGGTATTGAATCTATAAATTACCTTGGGCAGTATGGCCATTTTCACGATATTGATTCTTCCTATCCATGAGCATGGTATGTTCTTCCATTTGTATGTGTCCTCTTTTATTTCACTGAGCAGTGGTTTGTAGTTCTCTTTGAAGAGGTCTTTTACATCCCTTGTAATTTGGATTCGTAGGTATTTTATTTTCTTTGAAGCTATTGTGAATGGGAGTTCATTCATGATTTGGCTCTCTGTTTGTCTGTTACTGGTGTATAAGAATGCTTGTGATTTTTGCACATTGATTTTGTATCCTGAGACTTTGCTGAAGTTGCTTATCAGCTTAGGAGATTTGGGGCTAAGATGATGGGTTTTTCTAAATATACAATCATGTCATCTGCAAACAGGGATAATCTGACTTCTTCTTTTCCTAACTGAATACCCTTTATTTCTTTCTCTTGCCTGATTGCCCTAGCCAGAACTTCCAACACTATGTTGAATAGGAGTGGTGAGAGAGGGCATCCCTGTCTTGTGTCAGTTTTCAAAGGGAATGCTTCCAGTTTTTGCCCATTCAGTGTGGTATTGGCTGTGGGTTTGTCATAAATAGCTCTTATTATTTTGAGATACGTTCCACCAATACCAAATTTATTGAGAGATTTTAGCATGAAGGGCTGTTGAATTTTGTCAAAGGCTTTTCTGCATCTATTGAGATAATCATGTGGTTTTTGTCTTTGGTTCTGTTTTTATGCTGGATTACATTTATTGATTTGTGTATGTTGAACCAGACTTGCATCCCAGGGATGAAGCCCACTTGATCATGGTGGATAAGCTTTTTGATTTGCTGCTGGATTTGGTTTGCCAGTATTTTATTGAGGATTTTTGCATTGGTGTTCATCAGGGATATTGGTCTAAAATTCTCTTTTTTTGTTGTATCTCTGTCAGGCTTTGGTATCAGGATGATGTTGGCCTCGTAAAATGAGTTAGGGAGGATTCCCTCTTTTTCTATTGATTGGAACAGTTTCAGAAGGAATGGTACCAACTCCTCCTTGTACCTCTGGTAGAGTTCGGCTGTGAATCCATCTGGTCCTGGACTATTTTTGGTTGGTAGGCTATTAATTATTGCCTCAATTTCAGAGCCTGCTATTGGTCTCTTCAGGGATTCAGTTTCTTCCTGTTTTAGTCTTGGGAGAGTGTAAGTGTCCAGGAAATTATCCATTTCTTCTAGGTTTTCTAGTTTATTTGCATAGAGGTGTTTATAGTATTCTCTGATGGTAGTTTGTATTTCTGTGGGGTTGGTGGTGATATCCTCTTTATCATTTTTTATTGTGTCTATTTGATTCTTCTCTCTTTTCTTCTTTATTAGTCTTGCTAGCAGTCTGTTAATTTTGTTGATCTTTTGAAAAAAACCAGCTCATGGATTCATTGATTTTTTGGAGGGTTTTTTGTGTCTCTATCTCCTTCAGTTCTGCTCTGATCTTAGTTATTTCTTGCCTTCTGCAAGCTTTTGAATGTGTTTGCTCTTGCTTCTCTAGTTCTTTTAATTGTGATGTTAGGGTGTCAATTTTAGATCTTTCCTGCTTTCTCTTGTGGACATTTAGTGCTATACATTTCCCTCTACACACTGCTTTAAATGTGTCCCAGAGATTCTGGTATGTTGTATCTTCATTCTCATTGGTTTCAAAGAACATCTTTATTTCTGCCTTCATTTCGTTATGCACCCAGTAGTCATTCAGGAGCAGGTTGTTCAGTTTCCATGTAATTGAGTGGTTTTGAGTGAGTTTCTTAGTCCTGAGTTCTAGTTTGATTGCACTGTGGTCTGAGAGACAGTTTGTTATACTTTCTGTTCTTTTACATTTGCTGAGGAGTGCTTTACTTCCAACTATGTGGTCAATTTTGGAATAAGTGTGATGTGGTGCTGAGAAGAATGTATATTCTGTTGATTTGGGGTGGAGAGTTCTGTAGATGTCTATTAGGTCTGCTTGGTGCAGAGTTGAGTTCAATTCCTGGATATCCTTGTTAACTTTCTGTCTCGTTGATCTGTCTAATGTTGACAGTGGGGTGTTAAAGTCTCCCATTATTACTGTATGGGAGTCTAAGTCTCTTTGTAAGTCTCTAAGAACTTGCTTTATGAATCTGCGTGCTTCTGTATTGGGTGCATATATATTTAGGATAGTTAGTTTTTCCTGATGATTTGATCCCTTTACCATTATGTAATGGCCTTCTTTGTGTCTTTTGATCTTTGATGGTTTAAAGTCTGTTTTATCAGAGACTAATATTGCAACCCCTGCTTTTTTTTGTTTTCCATTTGCTTGGTAGATCTTCCTCCATCCCTTTATTTTGAGCCTATGTGTGTCTCTGCATGTGAGATGCATCTCCTGAATACAGCACACTGATGGGTCTTGACTCTTTATCCAATTTGCCAGTCTGTGTCTTTTAACTGGACCATTTAGTCCATTTACATTTAAGGTTAATATTGTTATGGGTGAACTTGATCCTGTCATTATGATATTAGCTGGTTATTTTGCTCATTAGTTGATGCAGTTTCTTCCTAGCATCGATGGACTTTACATTTTGGCATGTTTTTGCAGTGGCTGGTACTGGTTGTTCCTTTCCATGTTTAGTGCTTCCTTCAGGATCTCTTGTAGGGCAGGCCTGGTGGTGACAAAATCTCTCAGCATTTGCTTGTCTGTAAAGGATTTGATTTCTCCTTCACTTATGAAACTTAGTTTGGCTGGATATGAAATTCTGGGTTGAAAATTCTTTTCTTTAAGAATGATGAATATTGGCCTTCACTCTCTCCTGGCTTGTAGGGTTTCTGCCTGGTGATCTGCTGTTAGTCTGATGGGCTTCCCTTTGTGGGTAACCCGACCTTTCTCTCTGGCTGCCCTTAACATTTTTTCCTTCATTTCAACATTGGTGAATTTGACAATTATGTGTCTTGGAGTTGCTCTTCTTGAGGAGCATCTTTGTGGCATTCTCTGTATTTCCTGAATTTGAATGTTGGCCTGCATTACTAGGTTGGTGAAGTTCTCCTGGATAATATCCTGCAGAGTGTTTTCCAACTTGATTCCATTTTCCCCGTGACTTTCAGACACACCAATCAGACGTAGATTTGGTCTCTTCACATAATCCCATATTTCTTTTTCTTTTTCTTTTCTTTTTTTTTTTTTTTTTTGAGACGGAGTCTTGCTCTGTCACCCGGGCTGGAGTGCAGTGGTCTGATCTCAGCTCACTGCAAGCTCCACCTCCCAGGTTTATGCCATTCTCCTGCCTCAGCCTCCGGAGTAGCTGGGACTACAGGTGCCCGCCACCTCACCCGGCTAGTTTTTTGTATTTTTTTTTTTAGTAAAGATGGGGTTTCACCATGTTAGCCAGGATGGTCTCGATCTCCTGACCTCGTGATCTGGCCGTCTCGGCCTCCCAAAGTGCTGGGCATAATCCCATATTTCTTGGAGGATTTGTTCATTTCTTTTTACTCTTTTTTTTCTACACTTCTCTTCTCACTTCATTTCATTCATTTGATCTTCAATCACTGATACTCTTTCTTCCAGTTGATTGAGTCAGTTACCGAAGCTTGTGCATTTGTCACGTAGTTCTCATGTCATGGTTTTCATCTCTATCAGTTCTTTTAAGGTCTTCTCTGCATTGATTATTCTAGTTATCCATTCTTCCATTCTTTTTTCAAGATTTTTAATTTCTTTGTACTGGGTACGTAGTTCCTCCTGTAGCTCTGAGAAGTTCGATCGAGTGAAGCTTCTTCTCTCAACTCTTCAAAGTCATTCTCCATCCAGCTTTGTTCCGTTGCTGGTGATGAGCTGTGTTCCTTTGGAGAGGGAGATGCACTCTGATTTTTTGGATTTCTGGCTTTTCTGCACTGCTTTTCCCCCGTGTTTCTGGTTTTATCTGCCTTTGGTCTTTGATGATGGTGACGTACTGATGGGGTTTTGGTGTGGGTGTCCTTTCTTTTTGTTAGTTTTCCTTCTAACACTCAGGACCCTCAACTGCAGGTCTGTTGGAGTTTGTTTGAGGTCCACTCCAGACCCTGTTTGCCTGGCTATCAGCAGCAGAGGCTGCACAAGATAGAATATTGCTGAACAGCAAGTGTTGCTGTCTGATTCTTGCTCTGGAAGCTTCATCTAAGGGGTGTACCCCACCATGTGAGGTGTGAGGTGTTGGTCAGCACCTAGTGGGGGATGTCTCCCAGTTAGGCTACTCAGGGGTCAGGAACCTACTTAAGCAGGCAGTCTGTCCGTTCTCAGATCTCAACCTCCATGCTGGGAGAACCACTGCTCTCTTCAAAGCTGTCAGACTGGGACTTTTACATCTGCAGAGGTTTCTGCTGCTTTTTGTTTAGCTATGCCCTGTTCCCAGAGGTGGAGTCTACAGAGGAAGGCAGGCCTCCTTGAGCTGCAGTGGGCTCCACCCAATTCGAGCCCTTTTCAATATTTTTAGATCTATAGAGTATTTAGGACATTTTGTTAGTTCAGATGTACCAGTACTTTCCATTTGATTTAAAAAACAGAAGTTAGATTTTTAAGAGGAAATGAACACTTCCTTGGTTTGTAGTTCATTTTGATGCATGTGAATTTGCAGAATTTTTGCCCAGAAGAAAAGCAAAGCAAAATAAGTTGTGGTGACTACTCTTATATTCCCTATTGTTACAGACAAAAGCAAGGAAAATCTTGCTAGACTCATGTTGGTTTTAAATAGTAAACCTCCTATGGAGCTTCTGTAGTTAATTGCAGATAATAAAAACTAAACCAAAAACCAACCAAACAAATAAATTAAAAAAACTGCATTAAATTAAAACACGGATGCTAATAAAAGAACTTAATCTTTCAAAAACCTGTTAGTAGATTTCACACCACATTTAGTATGTTAATTAATTGAGCCATTTCCTGAAATAAAACATTTTTAATGTTCAGAATTATGAATGATTTTGTTTCTTCCTTTCTTTTATTTTCTTTTTGAGATAGGGTATTGTTCTGTTGCCCAGGCTGGAGTGCAGCAGGTGCAATTATGACTCACTGCAGCCTTGACCTCCTGTGCTCAAGTGACCCTCCTGCCTCAGTCTCCTGATTAGCTGGGACCACAGGCGTTGTGCTACCATGCCTGGTTAATTTTTGTATTTTTTGTAGAGGTGAGGTTTTGCCATATTGCTCAGGCTGGTCTCAAACTCCTGAGCTCAACCTTGGCCTCCCAAAATGCTGAGATCACTGAAGAAAACCAAAACCCTAGATTCAAAGGAGACTGAGATAGGAATAAAATGTAAGATAATAACTACATTTCACTTTCTTTTAAATAATATTATTGCAAAAGAAAATTAATAAAGACCAGAGACCAAAGATTGAGTTCTGAGTGGGGAAGTTCTGCTGCAGGTAGGGTGCCTGACTCAGCACTCAGAGCCCAGTCCCTGGGGAGGAGATTTGAGAAGTGGAAATGGCCAGCAGGTCTTTCAAAGCCAGAAGACCACCATTTCTCTCCAATGTTGGGAAAGCAAGGCCTGTGGGTGTTGCTGACTGGTTGGAGCTCTCTGGGCTCATATCTTAGATGAGCTCTGAGCTGACTGGAGGTGGGCTCTTGTGTAAGTGAGGAGTGTGTCTCACTCAGGACTCAGGATTCCAGCTGCCTCAGCCATGTAGGGGAGGGTCTTCACTCGGGAGAATGGCACCTTGCCTGGTCTGCCTTGCTGTTAGCTGGCTAAACAGTTGGTTGAGATTTGTATTATCTTAGTATTCCTTTGCATGAAACAGCAAACTTTGGATAGTTTCCACATTTGGGTAGAATCTGATTACTACCTATAATCTTTCATGTTTCTCTTCTTTTTTTTTTTTTCAAGGCAGAGTTGTAGCTCTGTCACCCAGGCTGGAATGCAGTGGTACAATCTTGCCTCACTGCAACCTCTGCCCCCTAGGCTCAAGCGATCCTCCCACCTCAGCCTCCCAAGTAGCTGGGACAACAGGCATGCACCACTACATACAGCTAATTTTTGTAGTTTTAGTAGAGATGGGGTTTTACCATGTTGCTCAGGCTGGTAAACCACCAGGCCTGACCATGTTTCTTTTTTTAAATTGGGTAAATGATATTTTTATTACCCAATTTTGTGACTATCAATTGAGACTATAAGCATCATATAGTTACAAGTCAATGAACAAAATTCATTGTCCATATTCAATGAACAAAATTTAAAAAATACAGATATGTAAATCTTTTGATTTTTTAAAAAATTATACTTTAAGTTGTGGGATACATGCGTAGAACGTGCAGGTTTGTTACATAGGTATACACGTGCCATAGTGCTTTGCTGCACCCATCAACCCATTATCTATATTAGGTATTTCTCCTAATGCTATCTCTCCCCTAGCCCTGCACCTCCTGACAGGCCCCAGTGTGTGATACTCCCCTTCCTGTGTCCATGTGTTCTCATTGTTCAATTCCCACTTGTGCGTGAGAACATGCGGTGTTTGGTATTAGTTTGCTGAGAGTGATGGTTTCCAGCTTCATCCATGTCCCTGCAAAGGACATAAACTCATTCTTTTTTATGGCTGCATAGTATTTCATGGTGTATATGTGCATTTTCTTTATCCAGTCTATCATTGCTGGGCATTTGGGTTGGTTCCAAGTCTTTGCTATTGTGAACAGTGCTGCAGTAAACATACATGTGCATGTGTCTTTATAGTAGAATGATTTATAATCCTTTGGGTACATACCCAGTAATGGGATGGGTGGGTCAAATGGTATTTCTAGTTCTAGATCCTTGGGGAATTGCCACACTGTCTTCCACAATGGTTGAACGAATTTACACTCCCACCAACAGTGTAAAAGCATTCCTATTTCTCCACATTCTCTCCAGCAACAGATAAGTAAATTTTAATAGTGACTATAAAAATCAATTGCTCCTCCTGTCTGTGGAATTCTTACACATTTTCACTTTCCTCAGGTTACTTCAGTCCAGATTCTGTCCCCTGCACCTCCTCCCCAACTCCCCTCAGTCTATTTTATCAAGGCTGTCCCATTTGATGCTCTACCTACGTTTACCAATGTTTAGCAAGGGTCAAAGCCAAAGGACTAGATCTGTGTAGTGGAGACCAAAATTTTTTTTTCCCACTGTTACTGGGATTATGTGCTAATAAATGGCACACAGCAAATAGGTAAATGAAGAGACAATTTCATAATTACAAATTGAAATGACTGCTGTGAAGGGAAAGATCCCGGGGCTATGAGTGGAGTAACTCTGTAATTCATTATCCAAACTGGAGCACTCTTGAGAGTGAAAGGAGGCATCATTAAGTATTATATTGGAACAGGAGGTGAAAACCAGGACTATGCCAGTCTAGTCAGGATCCATGGTCACCATACAGGGAACCTGACTTCTATTTGACTATACAGAGAAGAGAGACCCAAAGGATCAGAAGGACTCAGCCATGCAGAGTCTCAAAGAGGGCAATCTGGGCAGAGGAACAGAGAATCAAGAAAGTTTGTGAGTTTGAGGAACTGCAAGAAGAAGTGTTTGGAACAAAATGATCAAGGCATAAAGTGATGTCAGGTGAAGCTGAGGCCGGATCACTCAGGGCTGTAGATCGAATTATGCAGATTGGATTTTTTATTTCTAAATATAGTATTTGGCCAGTGAAATATTTTATTAAGCAGGGAAGGTGATAACATCTACGGTTTGTTTTTAAAAGATTATTGTGCTTATTGATATAGGAAGGCTTTCACAATTCATTAAAAGAAAAAAATTAGACTGCAGAGTTGTCTGCATAATATGATTGCATTAGTGTGTGTGTTTGTGTACATGTTAACGTATACATAAGCAAACAGATAGCAGACGGCCTGGGGTATACATGTGCCATAGTGGTTTGCTGCACCCATCAACCCGTTATCTATATTAGGTATTTCTATAGCAAAATGAGATTACCCATGCTTAAAAATTGTTACTTATCTATATTTTCTAAATTTTATTCATTGTATATGGATTATATTTGTGATAATATTTCTAAACCGGACAGAACCAAAACCAAAGGTTGCTTTGATTACTTTTGGAAAATAGGCTGGAGAAAAGTCCTGCATCTCATCTTCTCCCAGCTCTTCTGGGATGTTGCCCATCAATTATTCTTCCTCTAGACCACAGCTTTAACCTCCCTCTTTCAGGCTCATTTTTCTCTGCTAATGCTCACAAGTAGATTTGTCCTACTCTAAAAGAATCCTTCCATCTATTTCACCTTCTCCCTCTCTCTCTCTGCCAAATGTCTTGAAAAGGAGCAATCTGTATTCATTGCTTTCTCTTTCTGTCCTCCCATTGACTCCTTTTCAGTAAAGCTTTCATTCTCCATTCTCCTCTTTCCTCCAAGGTCACCATTGCCCTCCTAGTTGCCAAATTTGATGGCAATTTCTTGGTTCTTATCTTCCTGGAGTATCTGAAATGATCAAATATCATTTAAAAAATGTTTTACTATAGAGAATTTCAAATATGTATAAATATAGAGAGAATATTATAAACTCTCATATATTCTTTTGGAGAAATAAGGCAATCCTGGCCCTGACCCCTCTGTACCAATACAGAATAAAGTAAGAGCATAATTTATTATTGGGCAAGCACTAGCAGATTTATGTACATAAGACAGCACAAAAATGACTTCAAAGTCTGTACAGAATTTCACACAAATTTATACAGTAAAGTAGGAGAAAGAATAGCTAAACTCTTTCCATCTTCTTGAGAGATAAATGTTTGCTCCTTGGGACTGTCTGCTGTGTACTTCCTGGGAGACTACTGAGTTAATTTCAGAAATAGGTGCTTACAGTTCCAAGGGTCAAAAAGCCTACAACTTGACATTAAAAACCAACAGGTTGGGACTCTTTGGGGCGGATTATGTTTTCAAGGAGAGAAGAGTGAGAAGCAGCTGCCATGTCCTGATTTCATTATGTTACCCTTACAATCCATCATCTTGCTTCAGCTACGATCAGAGCATGGTCTATCTTGTTTCATATATACTTCCACTGGTTTCTTCCAGACCCCAAACTTTCCACCACTGTGTTGTAAACATTTCTGTATGAAACTTCTAGATATTATCTAAAATTGTTACGTGTAAATACAATACATTCTGTAAACTCCCCAAACATCAATACATTAATATAATCAGACATTCAATGTTCACATTTCCCCAGTGGTCCTATATTTTTATATCCCCCTTCTCTGGATAATCTAGAATATTCCTCATTTACCAAGGAGTTTGCATATTTTCTTTCCCTCTACCTTTGCTTCTGCTTGTTCTTCTGTCTGGAACATCCTCCTTTGTCTCTGCCATAGGTCACATAGGTCACCCCCCAGCCTTCAAGACCTACCTGAAATATCAGCATCCCTCTCTTTCAGATAGAAGGTAATAATCCTTCTTTTGAACTTTCACAGCACCTTTGTAACAGATATGCATCCTAGTCCATACATCCAGAGGTGCAAGAAATACCACTTTATTGCCTTTAATTTAATTTGATTTCAACTTTCAACTTTGAATCTATATCATAGGGCAGGAGTCCCCAACCCCTGAGCCACAGACCAGTACCAGTCTGTGGACTGCTAGGAACCAGGCCACACAGCAGGAGGTGAGCAGCGGATAAGTGAAGCTGAGCCCTGCCTCCTGTCAGATCATCATCAGCGTTAGGTTCTTATGGGAGTACGAACCTATTATGAACTGTGCGTGTGAGGGATCTAAGTTGCATGCTCCTTATGAGAATCTAATGCCTGATGATCTGCCACTGTCTCCCATCACCTCCAGATGGGACTGTTTAGTTACATGAAAACAAGCTCAGGGCTCCCACTGATTCTACATTATAGTGAGTATGTAATATTAATAGAAGTAAAGTGCACATTAAATGTAATGCACTTGAATCCTTTTTCAAGTTGAAATCCCAATATCTTCATCTCTAAAGAGGAGATAAAAATGTTTCCCAGCTCAGGGAATTGGTATAAAGATTAAAGAAATTAATATTTGTAGTGTGCTTAGAAGCCTTGCACATGGCATCACATAGGTCAATAAGTAAAATATGAGGTAAATTGCTACTATTTCATTTTAAGATGCGACAGCTTAACATAGAAAAGTTAATTGCCCAGGTTCACATGGCAGATAAGTGGGAGGGCAGAGAAGGGATTATAACTAAGTTAAGCAATTGAAATGTCTTATGCTAACTAACTTTATTTAAAAATCCTTAACCTTCAAGCCATATAAATTATGCAGTAATTATCCTAATAAATTGTTAGTCTCACGTCCTTGCAAATAACTGGCTTTCTAAATACAAACACAATTTGCTTCCCTTATATATAATTGAATGACATTTTCTTCCAAATTACACAATCTCTTTTCGTTGTTTATAGGGTCCTATTATGGAGTGAATCTATACCTAATTATAGTTGTTTGCTATTTCAGGATTTGCTTTTTTGACTCAGTAGATTTCAGAATATAGACTCATTGGGTATTTCAGCGTGTCACTTTATAGAATTGATATGGACCGAAAGTTTTTCATTCCACATGAAAAATTTCATTCTAGTCATTAGATTTGACTAGTCACTATATTTGGTTTGCACATGCAGCATGATCAGCATTGCTCTGATTTTGAGAATTCCCACAGCTGTTACTTCCTCGCTGCTGAGCGGGATGTCAGCACCCTTGCAATGTCTTCTCCCTTTAATAGAAGATTTAAAAAGAAGAACTATGATGTTACCAGCCTATATGATAATCTAGGTATATTAGTCTGCTGAGGTGCCTTTAAAAATACTATATATGGAGTGACAACAACATATTTCTCACAGTTCTTGAGCCTGGAGAGTCAAAGATCAAGGTGCCTACTGACTTGTTTCCTGGTAAGGGCCTGCATCCTGGCTTGCAGATGGCCACCTTCTTGTGTTCTCACGTGGTAGGGAGAGAGCGCTCTCTCCTCATCATAGGAATGCTACCCTCAAGCACTCATTTAACTCGAATTGCCTCCCAAAGGCCTCATCTCCAAATACCATCACATGGACAGTTAGGGCTTCAAAAGATAAATTTCTAGGGGACACAATTCCATCTACAGCACTAGGTGTCAGGAGTTTATCATTTAGAGAATTAACAAGAGCAGTAGATGAATACATTATTGGTCTCTCAGAGCCCTCTCAGCCATTCAATCCATACAGCACAAACTTGCAAAATTTACATTTGAAGTGAAGGCTGTATGTGTGTGAAATGTGTCAGAGATCCCAAGAGATCATTCATTTGTTCGTTCATTTTCTAACCCATGATTTTTAGTGCTAGGTGCTGAATATACTCAATGACCTGCTCCCATTGACCTGGTACAGCTTGCCATTTTGTTATTATATGACATTGATTTTAACCAAACACTCAGCATTCTTAGAGAAGATACAGTACTAATGTAAGTGCCTAATTTGCATTTAAGAGAGGTATCTGAAATAGACTTACATGTATCTTTTTTTTTTTATTATACTTTAAGTTCTAGGGTACATGTACACAATGTGCAGGTTTGTTACATACGTATACATGTGCCATGTTGGTGTGCTGCACCCATTAACTCGTCATTTACATTAGGTATATCTCTTAATGCTATCCCTCCCGACCCTCCGCACAATAGGACCCGGTGTGTGATGTTCCCTTCCTGTGTCCAAGGATCTTATTGTTCAATTCCCACCTATGGAGTGAGAACATGCAGTATTTGATTTTCTGTTCTTGCAATAGTTTGGTTGAGAATGATGGTTTCCAGTTGCATCCATAAGTCCCTAAGAAGACACAAACTCATCCTTTTTTATGGCTGCATAGTATTCCATGGTGTATATGTGCCACATTTTCTCTTAATCCAGTCTGTCACTGATGGACATTGGGTTGATTCCAAGTCTTGCTATTGTGAATAGTGCCACAGTAAACATATGTGTGCACGTGTCTTTGGCAGCATGACTTATAATCCTTTGGGTATATCCCTGTGCAATGGGATGGCTAACAAATGGTATTTCTAGTTCTAGATCCTGAGGAATCTCGCTTACGCCTGCTCACAATGGCCAAAACTAGTTTACAGGTCCCACCAACAGTGTAAAAGTGTTCCTATTTCTCCACCTCTCCAGCACCTGTTACTCTGGATTTTTTAAGAGGATTGCCATTCTAACTGGTGTGAGATGCACTCATTGTGGTTTTGATTTACTTCTGATAGCGAGTGATGATGAGAAGTTTTTCATGTGTCTGTTGGCTGTATGAATGTCTTCTTTGAGAAGTGTCTGTTCACATCCTTGCCCACTTTTTGATGGTGGGGTTGTTTTGTTTTTTTCTTGTAAATTTAATTGAGTTCTTTGAGAGTTCTGATATTAGCCCTCTGTCAGATGAGTAGATTGCAAAATTTTCTCCCATTCTGTAGCTACCTGTTCACTCTGATGGTAGTTTCTTTTTTGCTGTGCAGAAGCCTTTAGTTTAATTAGATCCCATTTTGTCAATTTTGGTTTTTGTTGCCATTGCTTTTGGTGTTTTAGTCATGAAGTCCTTGCCCATGCCTCTATGTCCTGAAATTTTGGTATTACTCTAGGTTTCTTCTAGGTTTTATGGTATTAGGTTTAACATTTAAGTCTCTAATCCATCTTGAATTAATTTTCGTATATGAGGCAGCATCCCAGTTTCAGCTTTACTTGGTATGAAATTTCAATTCTTCCCAAAGCACCATTTATTAAACAGGGAATCCTTTTCCATTTCTTGTTTTTGTCAGGTTTGTCAGAAGATCAGATGGCTGTAGATGTGTGGTATTATTTCTGAGGGCTCTGGTTCTGTTCCATTGGTCTATATCTCTGTTTTGGTACCAGTACCATGGTGTTTTGATTACTGTAGCCTTGTAGTATAGTTTGAAGTCAGGTAGCATGATGCCTCCAGCTTTGTTCTTTGGCTTAGGATTGTCTTGGCAATGTATCTTTCGCATTCCAAATGAACTTTAAAGCAGTTTTTTCCCAGTTCCCCAGAAGAAAGTCATTGGTAGTTTAATGGGATGGTATTGAATCTATAAATTACCTTGGGCAGTATGGCCATTTTCACGATATTGATTCTTCCTATCCATGAGCATGGTATGTTCTTCCATTTGTATGTGTCCTCTTTTATTTCACTGAGCAGTGGTTTGTAGTTCTCTTTGAAGAGGTCTCTTTACATCCCTTGTAATTTGGATTCGTAGGTATTTTATTTTCTTTGAAGCTATTGTGAATGGGAGTTCATTCATGATTTGGCTCTCTGTTTGTCTGTTACTGGTGTATAAGAATGCTTGTGATTTTTGCACATTGATTTTGTATCCTGAGACTTTACTGAAGTTGCTTATCAGCTTAAGGAGATTTTGGGCTGAGACGATGGGTTTTTCTAAATATACAATCATGTCATCTGCAAACAGGGACAATTTGACTTCTTTCTTTTCCTAACTGTCACTCCTTTATTTCTTTCTCTGCCTGATTGCCCTAGCCAGAACTTCCAACACTATGTTGAATAGGAGTGGTGAGAGAGGGCATCCCTGTCTTGTGTCATCAGTTTCAGCGAAATGCTTCCAGTTTTGCCCATTCAGTATGATATTGGCTGTGGGTTTGTCATAAATAGCAGTTATTATTTGAGATACATCAATAATGAATTTATTGAGAGTTTTAGCATCAAGGCTGCTGAATTTTGTCAAAGGCCTTTCTGCATCTATTGGAGATAATCATGCGGCTTTGTCTTTGGTTCTGCTTATATGCTGGGATTACATTTATTGATTTTGCACATGTTGAACCAGCCCTGCATCCCAGGGAGCGAAACCCACTTTGATCATGGTGATAAGCTTTTGATGTGCTGCTGGATTCAGTTTGCCAGTATTTTATTGAGAATTTTTGCATCGATGTTCACCAGGGGTATTGGTCTAAAATTCTTTTTGCCACCCTCTGTCAGGCTTGTATCAGATGATGTTGGCCCTGTAAATGAGTTAGGAGGATTCTTTTTCATTGATTGGAACAGTTTCAAAGGAATGGTACCAACTCTCCTTGTACCTCTGGTAGAATTCGGCCAGAATCCATCTGGTCCTGGACTATTTTTGGTTGGTAGGCTATTAATTACTGCCTCAATTTCAGAGCCTGCTATTGGTCTATTCAGGGATTCAACTTCTTCCTGGTTTAGTCTTGAGAGAGTGTAAGTGTCCAGGAAATTATCCATTTCTTCTAGGTTTTCTAGTTTAATTACGTAGGGGTGTTTATGTATCTTCTAGATCTGCATAATCCCAAAGAGTGGAAGCTATCATCATAGTGTGAATTTAGAGACCTAGAAATATTTCCTGACCCCTACAGGTGACAAACTTGACTGAAATGGTATTATTCTATCATCGTACCACAGATGCATTTTTAAAGGCATTTTTGTAGACAAATAACTTGTATTATGGAATGCTTCTTTTGTACCTGATAATATACTAGATACTGGGAATACCAAGTGAACAAGACAGAGAAATACAAGACAGATACTGGGAATATAAAACTTCCTGCCCTGAGAGAGCTTAC
The DNA here is from genome assembly GCF_008728515.1 of Papio anubis. Taxonomy (NCBI): domain Eukaryota; kingdom Metazoa; phylum Chordata; class Mammalia; order Primates; family Cercopithecidae; genus Papio; species Papio anubis. The sequence continues at coordinate 75,389,730 of NC_044980.1, forward strand.
ATTTGAGGAGGCTAGGAGTGAACAATTACAAATAAACCAATAAATCAAAAAATAAATAAAATTGTAAATAGAGTAGGAAGAAAATAGAATGCAAGGATAGCGTGAGTAATCAAAGATGTCCTCTCCGAAGAAGTAAAATTTAAGCTGAGATCTAGAGTAAAATGGAGTAATTATGTCAAGAGCACAGGAGTAAGTGTTCTAGGCAGAAGAAACAGAAAGCGCAGAAACCTTGATGGAGAGAGAGACAAGAGTTTGTAGAAGTCCAAACTACAGATGATTATGGTTTGAACTAGGGAACTAGAGTAGTAGTAGTGATAAGGAAGAGAAGTGGAGAGTATAAGAGTTTTACATATGCAATAAGATTTTTATGGCAGGAAAGTCAGGTCTTGATGATTTGGATTTAGGAGTGAGAGATGACTCCTAGGATTTTGGTTTGGCAACTGAGTGGATAGAACTCCTTTTTACTGTCAAAGGGAATAAGTCAAGAAGATCCATGTCTAGGGAGAAAACCAAGAGTTCCAGTTTAAGTTTGAGAAACCTCTGGACAATCCGTGAGATGTCATGTTGTTAAGTGGATGGATGAGTCTGGAACCCAGAGTAGAGGTCTGGGCTATAGAAATAAATTAAAGTGGTGAGCATGTGACTGCTATTTGATGTCATGAGAATTAATGGAGTCACCTAAGAGGAGGAAGAAAAGGAAATAGAAAGGTGGCCCAAGATAGAACTCTGAGGACCCATTTAGAGATAAGAAAGAGGAAAAGATGACACCAAAAGAGACTGAGAATAAACTGTTACTGAGGGAGGGAATTTAAAAAGGGGAAGCGGGGGGGGAAGGGGTGGAGCATGATAGCAGAGCTAAGTGAGGTGATAGTTTCAACATACAAAAAATGTCCAAAACAAGAACATTTTAATTAAGAGAGAAGGCTAGATGTCAGATTGGGAATGGGTTTAAGGGTAAAGTAGGACTTTAGTTTCTGACAGTATAGCAGACTAAACACCAGAAACCTGGTCCCAGTAAAAACAAAAGGAAAAAAATTCTGGATAAAAATTTTTTTTGAGAAGCTTTATAATTATGTAACTTAAGTGGCAAGAAAATAAAATCCTCATATATGAAATGGACAAGGAAGCATGAATTCAGAGAGGTCAGTAAATCATCTTGGACAAATGGAAGTCTTGGGTGGGATGAAGTTTGAGTTTTTGGGAACACCTATTCCAGCCTAGGGCTGATCTAAGGTGGGATAATAAATCTAAGACCCATGCACCAAACTGAGACTACTGAATGACAATCCCTTCAGAGGTTGAGTTTAAAACAAATCCCACTCCACAGAAAGCCATAGCAAGGAAACGTGCCTTCTTAGACTTGCTTCCGAATAAATGGGGAGAATGTCTACTTTTGAGAATTTCCAACCACAAGACCCCCATTATGTATGCTTGGAGAAAGAATTTATGCTATTCTCAAGTAGCTCAAAAAAACTTGAAGCTGAAAATTTAAAGTAGTGTTCGATTGGAAATATATTTCTTTTCCCTTCCCAAGCTTGGCAGATGCAAATACAACTAAACTCTGAAAAACAAAAAGTTTTAAAGAATTCACACAGATGAAGGTCCAAATAATTAAATTCACAATTTTAAAAATCACAAAACATCTGAAGAAATAAACTACCAAAAGCTAGAAACAACAAATTGTAGAATCAGACATAAAAATACTATAGATACTGGCTAACTCAGATTCAGTTGTATACATTTACTTGTTTAAATAAATATAGAATTGAAAATGTTAGCAGAAAATAATAAATTATCAAAAATTACCATACAGATTTGAAAAAAACCATAATTGAAACTAGACACTCAATAGACATATTAGACACAACCAATTAGGGAATTAGTTTGGAAGATAAATCTGAAAAAAAAAAAAAGCTAGCATTCACAACAGGGATAGAAAGAGGTGGAAATATGAAAGAGATACTAAGTGACATGGAAGACAGAGAGAGATGGTCTACTATATACTTAATTGGCACACCAGAAAAAAAATAGAAAAGATGATTAAGAGAAAATCTGCAAAGAATTACACCTGATGATTTTTCAAAAATTAATGAAAGATATGAATTTACAGATTTAAGAAATATAAAATAACATGTTTATCTAGAAAAAGTTTAGTGAAGCTGCATAAAATCTAAGAGAGATCTTAAAAATATATTAAAAATATGAAAGACAAATGAACTACATTGATTTATAAAACAATAGTTTTAAGATTTAATTTGTAGAGTTAATGAAAAACAAGCTGAAATGCTGAAGAAAATAAATCATGAAAACCAGGAGGAAAGATTAGGTGTAAAGCATACTAAATTCCTTGTATTATTTAACAGGACAGAAAAGTAAATAACTTATACCATTTATATTGGATTGTGTATGTATATTAAAATTTGTAAAGCCATCAACTAAATGAACGTAAGAGGGTATATGTGTTTTGAACAATAGAAAAAAAATGTAATTTATACAAAAAAGTAAGAAAGTAAGGCAAGAAACCAAGAAAGAGAAGAAAAATGAATGCAGAAATGTTGGGACAAAAAAAAAAAAAAATCCCTAAATAGGTAGTAATAAATCTGAATATATCAATAATAATAGTTATAAGGTGTGCTCTCTATTAAAAAGTATAGATTATCAAGACTGGATTTTAAAAAATCCAACCATATGCTGCTTGTAAGATCATATCTAAAACATAAAGACCAGAAAAGTTTTAAGTAAAACGACAGAAAATGATAAATGAAATAATATAAATAATATAATAATAATATAAATAATAAAATGCAAACCAAGAGAAAGTTGGTATAGTTTTATTGTAGAAGATAAAATCGACTTCAAGATAAAAAGCACTATATAAGTTATGAGGTCATTATATAGTGATAAAAGTTTTAAATCACTGATAGGAGGATTGTGATATGCTACCCATATCCCTCTTCAGGATTAAAGGACTTATCATTTCAATTGCTGTGAGTGTCACCAGCAGAGAGCCCTCAGCTGTCAGTTTCTTAAGAAGACTGGGGCCTCCTCAACCAACTTCACACCCACTTTCCAGGCAGCTCGAAACAAATGACTGATAGACCAACATGGGGCACTCTGAATGGTCAATCAGTCTTTAGAACTCCCCACATGTTCAATTAAGGCATTCCATTGAGAATGCATCACATCTTGACTTCTCTCTCTCTGGTCAATCCTGCTTCATTGCATTTCTTTCTCCCCTCCCCCCCTCCCCCCCTCCCCTCCCCTCTCCTCTCTTCTCTTTCTTCTCTCCTTCTTTTCTTTTCTGTTTTTCTTGAGACGGCGGCGTCTCGCTCTGTCACCCAGACTGGAGTGCAGTGGCGCAATCTTGGCTCACTGTAACCTCCGCCTCTCAGGTTCAAGTGATTCTCCTGCCGCAGTCTCCTGAGTAGCTGGGACTACAGGTGCGGGCCACCACACCGAGCTAATTTTTGTATTTTTAGTAGAGATGGGATTTCACCATACTGGCCAGGCTGGTCTTGAACTCCTGACCTTGTGATCCGCCCACCTCGGCCTCCCAAAGTGCTGGGATTACAGGTATGAGCTACCACACCCGGCCTTGACTTTTTTTTTGAGACGGAGTCTCACTCTGTCAGCCTGGCTGGAGTGCAGTGGCGCTATCACTGCTCACTTGCCAGCTCCATCTCCCGGCTTCACGCCATTCTCCTGCCTCAGCCTCCTGGGTAGCTGGAATTACAGGCGCCCACCACCACACCCAGCTAATTTTTTGTATTTTTAGTAGAGATGGGGTTTCACCATGTTAGCCAGGATGGTCTCGATCTCCTGACCTTGTGATCCACCCGCCTCGGCCTCCCAAAGTGCTGGGATTACAGGCCTGAGCCACCGCGCCGCCTTTCTTAATAAACATCCTGTATGCTAATCTCTGTCTCAGCCTTGGCTTCCTTGGAAACCCAATCTGCAACAAATGGTATCTGAGTGGTCAAAGAAAACAAACTTGGGAATGAGATTTTGGAACTGTATCATTCACTCTCAGCTGGTCCTGTAAACTTTAAAACTGAAGGTAGGTGGAGCACAGATAGCTCCAGCGATAAAATAGCAAATGGTTTAATTGTTAGAACTTTCTGTGGTGGAGAGTTGGAATGATCTATCGATGGAAAGAAATGCACTAGTTTGCATGATGTTTCTAGCACTTGAAAATTACGGGAAACTAGTAACTATAAGGACAATGGAATTGGATGACCATTGCTAAGCTCAACTGATGCTCTAGAGAAAACAACAAAAAGATGAGAACATTTAATTGACAAAAGCTAAATGTGAAAGCCAGAGGGTCTCCTTGGTAACATATAAAGCAACAATTCATCTCCTACAGTAGAAAGGCAGAGAAAGCCCAATACTTAGTTATGAAATTAGTAGAGCTCCAAGGTGAGTTAAACATCCAGCTAAAATATATCTGGTGTGGTAGGACTTCAAAACAATAGAGGCATGGTGTTCATATATATTTCTTTGGACCCGAATATTACAATGAGTGGCAAGGTTGGAGGGGCTGCTACAGTAGCCTGAGCCACAGAGAGTTTTGGAGATGGTTAATAGAACATGAGATCCCCAGGGGCTACATAGACGGGAGCCAACAAGGACATGACAGAATGTGTACTATCAAATGAAACCAACGACGAACAATCAGGAGGCTGAGGGCATGCGCCCCAAAAGTCATAATCCCTTGCCCAGCTTCTGGACAGGAGCCAGTGTTTGAATTCAGAACCCACCGAAAATCAGTTTTAAAGGAGTCCAGAAAAGGTTTATTCCCGATCCATAGTTAAAAAACCACTAGTCGAGGAACGTGCTTTTCACTATAATCAGAGCAGCAAACCATATGCTTTAGTTTTCTTCAAAAGAGCCGTCGGCACATTCTGAATCACTTTTTTGCCCTTTGGACAGCCCTAAAAGAACATTTCTTTAGAAAACTGTTTCTGAGGTGCAGTCTGGAGGTTTATTTTAGATGTGGCCACCTGTGTGAGGTGCAGGGGTTATTTTAAAATGAGTTCTTTCATTTGTCTTTGTGGGAGAGAGGCTACTCCAATCAAAATGACATCACATTCATGGGGCACCTGTGAAACTGTGCAGAGGTTGGATCAAGTACAAAAGAGTTTATTTTCCTTTTTTCTTTCCTATGGTAGTTAACTTGATTTCTTCTTTCCATAAATTCTGTAATTAGTTTAATAAAATACACAGCAAACTGTGAGTGCTCTTTTCTATTATTGCATTGAGTCCATTTGTATAGTTAAATTCAACTAACCAAAAAATTGCATTTTGTGCAAAAAAAAAAAATTTAAAGGTTTCAGAGCAGCTAGAAAATACTTAAAAGAAGATAATTTTAAAGCAGTAAAGATTTCTTTGATAATTCTCATGTTCACATTCATTGCTCTTAAATAAAACCTCCCGTGGTATTCTGCAGGCAATGAAGAAAGCATAATCCCTCTTTATTTTTATTTCTGTAGCATGTGAAGTTTTACTACTGAGGGTGTTAAGCTTTTTTTTTTTTTTTTTTTTTTTTTTTTTGACAGAAACAAGAGAAGAGATTTAGTATTAATTATTGCTGTGCCCTAAGGTTAATCAGACAGCTGGGGACTGTCCCCAGATTAATGCAAGAATATAGTACTTTCCAGGAAAGGCTTAATTTTTCTTTTGAAAGAGAATCTCATGCAATAAACAGAAATAGTGCAGGAGGTCAGAATTTCAGATCGATTATGTGGTCAGATTCATTACTGACCCTTCAAATGACTTCAGGTTAAGTTTCAGTTATTCTTAAGAGGTAACATTCAACAGCTTCCTTCTTCCCTTCCTTCTTCCCTCCCCTTCCCCTGCCTCCCCTCCCCCCTGCCTCCCCTCCCCCCGCCTCCCTTCCCCTCCCCTCCCCTCCCCTCCCTCCCCTTTCCCTTCCCTTCCCTCCTTCCTCCTCTCTCTCTCTCCCTCCCTCAGTTTTCCTTCCTTCCTTCCTTCCTTCCTTCCTTCCTTCCTTCCTTCCTTCCTTCCTTCCTTCCTTCCTTCCTTCCTTCCTTCCTCATTTTTTTAGCCAAACTCACAAGAATGAACCTTCCTTTCTTTCTCTTTCTTTCTTTTCTTTTCTCTGTTTCTCTTTGTTTTCTTTATTTCCCTTCTTTCTCTCTGTTTTCCCTTCTACCTTCCCTTCCCCCCCTTCCTTCCCTCCTCTTTCTTTTTTTTCTTTTCTTGCTTTCTTTCCCTCCCTCCCTCCCTCCCTCTCTCTCTCTGTCTCTCTCTCTCTCTTTCTTTCTTTCTTTCTTTCTTTCTTTCTTTCTTTCTTTCTTTCTTTCTTTCTTCCATCTTCCTTTTGGCCTTTCAAGTTTCAGTTATTATTAAGAGTTAAAATTCAACTCTTTCCTTCCTTCCTTCCACCTTCTTCTGCACCTTTTACTTTGGCAAAGTGTGATTTTGCATATGTGATGCAAGCTCTAAACCATTTCAATTCTATAAGACACTTTCTAGTGTCTAAAATGTGACTACATAGTGGAGGTAGAGATCAAGATGATGAAAAAGGGAGGGAGCAATGAAGAAAGAAGGGGGCAGATAAGATAAATCAAGAAAATGAAAGAGAATGTAGAGAAGAAAAAAAGAGAGAGAAAAGAAAGAAGAGCAATAAAGGGCAAGGAAAAGGGAATGGTGGATTAAGTATGCTACTTGGAGAACGAGTGAATGAGAAAATAGACCTGGTCTTTATTTGAGGTTTGATCTTCTGCAATTGGCTGCTACTTTCTGTTCTGAGTCTGATAATTTGTAAAAGCAGCCTTCTTTGAGGTGGAAAATAGACCCCTCAATCAATTATATGGTCACGACTAGGATGACGTTGAGAAGATGTGTATTAAACAGAAACAGGAATGGATTCTGATTTTGTGGACCTAAAGCTTATGCCATTTGGGTGATCCTCATTAAGAAAAATAATTTATAATTACTAATTCAAAATTAGATCTAAAAATGAATATTTATTTACAGTGAGAAATAGCCAAGTATACAAACTTTAAAAGCTAATACCACGAATGTCACAAACTCCAGAAAATAACATATGTATATTAATTAACTGCCTGACACACCTCTATAAGAACTTTTTAATCTACATTTTTGACTGCATACACTGAACTGCATCTTCATATAACAATTTTGTATAGAGAGAACAGAAAGATGTCTCAGGTTCTAGCATGGTTAATTGAATTTTTTTTTAAATTTACCATTTACAGTTTAGAAAAGTTTCTAGTTTCTTTCTGCCTCACATATTGTCATTGGTGATGTCACAAAAAATTTTAAAGTTAAAATACAATTTACATATAGTGAAATGCACAAATATTATGTGTATAGTTATATGAGTGTTGAGAACGGCATGAACTGGTATAACCTCTATCTCTGTCAAGATATAAAATGTTTCCGATACTCTACAAAGATCTTTTACATTCTCTTCCCAGTCAACCCCAAGGCATTCCCCCTGAAAAGTCAACCAGTATTTTGTTTCACCATAGATTATTTTTGCCAGTTTTAGACCGTCTTGTAAATGGAGTCACAGAGTATACATTTTTTTATGTGTCTGGACTCTTACTCAGCAGAATACTTCTGAGGTTTATCTATGTTATTGCATGTATCAGTAATTCATTTCTTTTTATTGTTGTCTGTTATTTCATTACATAGATATACCACCATTTGTTTATCTGTTTTCTTGCTGATGACTATTTGGATTGTTTCTAGATTTTAGTATTGTTACAGTTACTATGTATGGCTACATAACAGTGATTTAAAATATCATTTATGTTGCTCATGAATACGCAACTGGGGCAGGGCTTAGTGGGGATGGCTTATCTCTGCTCCATTCAGCATTGGCTGAAATGTCCCCAAGTCTTGGACCTGAAGTCTTCTGAAGGCTCACACATTCATATGTCTGCTGGTTGATGCTTTCCGTTAGCTGAGATTTTGGCTGGAGTTGTTGGCCAGGCAATTCAAACAACCTCTTTATGTGACCTTGTGACCTCTTTTATGTGACCTCTCCTCAGAAGTCATAGCAGCACTTCCAGCATTTCCAGAGCATTTTCTTTGTCGAAGTGGTCATAGAGTCCTGCCCAGGATCAAGGAGAGGAGAAATAGACTTTACTTCTTGATGGGAATGACCGTTTATAGAAGTGTGGCTATTTAAGCAATACATAATCTATCTTAGCTATGATAAGCAAAGATGCCCCCCCAAACATTTTTGTATGGGTCTCTGACAGTAACAAAACTGGTTTATATTTTCTTTAATATAATTACTTATTTGCTAAGTGTGATGATTTATTTTATGTGTCAGTTTGACAGCACCACAGGGTACCTTGATTAAATTTTGCTTGCCTTGTGTCTATCGGATTGTTTCCAAATGAATTTAACATTTGAATCAGTGGACTCAATAAAGTAGATTGCCCTTTTCAATATGGCTGAGCGTCACTCAATCCTTGAGGACCTGAATAGAACAAAAGGCAGAGGAAGGAGTAATTCACCACTTAATTTCCTGCCTCACTGCTTGAGCAGGAACATCTTATCTCATGTTCTCCAGCTCATGGCCTGGGGTTTACAACATCAGCTCCTCTGGTCCCCAGGTCTTCAGACTCAGACTGAATTACATCAACTGTCTTCTCTGGGTCTCCAGCTTGCAATTGGTAGATAGTGGGACTTAGCCTCCATCATCATGAAACTACCTTTGCAAAGATTATGACAGTGAGAGAAATCTGACATGGCTGGCTCTATCTTGCTTCTAGCCTCACGGGCTGGCTGTCCTCACTTATTCCTGGGAGTAGGCCAGGCTAACCATGGGAGGAATTGAGTTTATAGTTTAAAGCAAGGATGATAAGAGCCCTTCCCAAAACTAAACTGCCTTTGTAAAACTAATGAAAGTACACAAGGTTAGGATTATGAGAGACACCTGAATTCTGCTAAGATCTAGGCACACTTAAACAATGACCAGCCATTGTTCCAGAGGTTATGAGATTTGTGACTTCTCTGATTGTTCATATAGATGATATCACTATTGTAGAACCTGAGATTGGTCTTTTGAGATGTTTTTCAATCTTTTACATTCTGGTAATTGACTAACCCCACCAGGACACATGATGGTGGCCCCCTAATCAGAGGCAGACTCAGTGCACGAGGACCATTTTCTACACCCCTGTGATTACATCCCCAACCAATCAGTAGCACCTGTTTCCTAGTCCCCCTGCCCACCAAACTATCCTTGAAAAACCTGAACCTCTGAGCCTTCAGGGAGCCTGATTTGAGTGATAACTCCAATTTTCCCACGTGGCAAGCCTTGTGTTAATTAAACTCTTTCTTTAATGCAATATTATGTTCTGAGTGAACTGATTTTGTCTGTATAGCTGGCAGGAAAGCCCTTTGAGGTTACTACAATCGCATCAGCTGGTTTCTTAGAACAAATATCTCTCTCTGGTGCATCTCTTCCACCATATACACATATATACATATATGTGTGTGTATGTGTGTGTTTCTCCTACTGGTTCTGATTAATCCAGGAAGTAATTGATTTATCTGTGTGTAACCTATCTCCACTGCTGCTGCTGCTCCCACCCTCTGGGTCACTCTTCTCACCCTGCTGGGGATCCAACCCCTCACAGTTGGCAATCCTCCTGTGTGGACACCTCTTCATCTCTCCCAGCCTCTGGTTCTCTGTGCCGGGTCCTACCCCCACATGGATGTCCTTCTACCCTACTTGTGCTGTGACACCCTTACTGGGCCTCTTCTCCCCTGGGACGCACTCTTTTCCCTGCTTAGGCTCTGACACTCTACACTGGACTACACCGAATTAAGACAATGGTCTTTACTGATTGCCATTAATATATCTTACTTTTGTGAATGGAATATGTGTGACTGTATGAACAAATTTCTAGATTTCTCTCAGGGCCCTGAAAGGGGCCATGCAAGTGAATGACCCTTTCATTATTAATACTCCTTCCTGCCATAAACATTGTTAAAGAAGAAATGGTTGTGGCTCATACTTTCTGCTTCTCACATTATTTCTATGACACATTCGTTTTGTAGTACTTGATTCTGCACATACTTAGGCCATTTATATATACGGTTGTACATCAGTATCCATGGATGATTGGTTCCCAGACATTCCTTGGATACCCAAATCCACAGATGCTTAAGTCCCTGATATAAAATGGTGTTGTGTTTGCATATAACCGATGCACATCCTCCCATATACATTAAATCATTTCTGGATTACTTACAATACCTAATACAATATCAATGTTATGTAAATAGTTGTTATACTGTATCATTTAGGGAATAATGACAAGAAAAAAAGTCTATGCCTGTTCAGTACGGACACAATTCTTTTTCTAAATATTTTCCTCCTATGGTTGGCTGTGTCCACAGATGCAGAACCCATGAGTATGAGGGGCTGACTGTGTTTGGCACTGCCTCGGAATGTCCTGCCATCTTGGATAGAAAACAACCCTGTTTCTAACGTTTTTCCAGTTTACCATTCGAATATTTTACTTGACTTTTAACCATATTATGAATTAATTCAACATTTATTAAATTCAAGGGCATTTTACTCCTGTGCTGAGGCTATAGGGAATCACAAAGAAATAGATGGTCTGGGCTTTGAGTCACCTACAGTCTTGTTAGAAAGTCAAGAATAATATTAACAGAAGCCTCTAAGGAAATAAGTCAATAGCCTAGAGGAAATATATTACCATACACCTATACATCAGGGTTCTGACAATGTCGTAAAAAGGGGATTTATCTGAGGAGAATTTCATAGGGAATTTCACATAGAGCTTTCCCCCCCCCCCCCCAGAGATAAACAGACTTAGGGAAACTAACATAAAATATTTGGCTACTTGAGTCTAGCTCCACATGAAGACAACACCAACTCCAAGCCTGAGGGGCATGAAAGGGAGGTAGTGTGGCTAAAGCCTGCTGGCTGCATTGCGGACAAAGGCTGCCCAGCAGGAACTACAGTCTTAATTGGCGGTGTAGTCCCTGCAAGGATCACAGCATCAAAGTCGAACGAGACTCAGGGAAGAAATATCGTGGCACCTTTCTCTACTCACTGTCAGATATTCCAGAAGCCAGAAGGCAAGGGAGCCTGGGTGTGCCGTCCTTATGGTCAGCCCCCTCCACTCCCTGTACATAACAGTGCAGAAAACGTAGAGCATGGCTGTTGGGGGTGGATGGAGAAGAACCGGCATTTAACATTTCCTCATTTCTTTTTACCCTGTATATGAGTATTATATTCCTGCAGTAACAAATTATCGCAAATGTAGGGGCTTAGAACAACATAAACTTATTACCTTATAGTCCTTGAGGTCAGAAATCTAAAACTGGTCTCACATGACTAAAATCATGGCAGGGCTCTGTTCCTTCTAAAGACCCTAGGGGAAATCTCTTTCTGTGCCTTTTTCAGCTTCTAGACACTGCCTTTGCCCCTTGGTTCGAGGCCCTGTTCCTCCATCTTCAAAGCCAGCAACAACAGGGTGAGTCCTCACACTGCCATATCTCTGGTTCTCCCTCTTTCTTCTCCCTCTTCCACTTATAAGAACCCTTGGGATTACAATGGGTCCACTTGGATAGTTCAGAATAATCTCCCTACCTCAAGGTCATTGGATTAACAACCTTAATTCCATCTGCAGCCTTCAGTCCCCCTGTGCCATGCAACCTCACATAGTCACAGGTTCTGGGGATTAGGGTGTGGACACATCGGGGGGATTGTTACTCTCCCTGCCACACACTATTAGTTCAAAGAAATTTCCTAGGAATATTGTGACTCTGCTTTTGCCTCACAGTCTTGCAGATAAGGTAATGATCAAGGACCCAACTAACTACACTTTGAGGATTGTCACATACCTCCTCTCCTGGTGTTTGTTATTAAATGAAACGTAAAGGTGTCACTCGTGGGGTGGGGAGAGTCACAGATCTGCAGGAATTCCATTTGAACACAGCTTTGAATTAGAGAATTTGTCAGCTGTACCTTCAGTTGGCACTCTGTGATGTTTCAGGTTCTGGCCTTAGGAAAAGATCACATGGTAAGGCAATCCTCTTCAACAGGCATTCAGACAAGTCTCTGAGGGAAGACTAGCCTATATAGTGAGTTCTGTGTCTTACCAGCCTGAGGGAAGGAAATCTGCCCTAACCACTTCATATTTGTACTTTCAGGGACTTAAAACTTCTTTACAACTTACTCATTCATTTGAGGGCTAAAGAAAATGTCCATTTTGCCCTGAGGGAAACTGGACAGGCTCGTGGTAGCCTTTGTCTATATTCCTAACTGACGGTCCCTAAGTTGCCCAGGCTCCATTAGGGCAACTGACTGCTTCAGATTGAAGCTCAACTAACTGGTGCATGCGTAACATCACACTGTATATGTTAAAGTCTTCAAAACTTTATGACAGGCACCATAAAAATCAGCAGTGAAACTTTTAAAGCCCACTAAGGAAAACTGCAGAGTTGCCTTTTATTTGTTGATCAAGAAAAAGAATTTGTGGCCTACGAAGTTGGATTTTCCTGGCTAGTATAGGTCTACCATACTATAAATGTGATATGGATTAAATGGAAGCTGATTGGTATTTGCTGAATTATAGTATTAGGTAGTATAACCTTTTCTTCAGGTATACCTTCAATGGAGAAATTATCCTGAACCTTTGATTAGATGGGTGTTGGGAATTTTAAGAGGGCCCTGTAAAGAATATCCTTTGAACAAACTGAGATTAAAGATAAAAGAGGAAGGCAAATGGAAGGCTAACTAGTACAGCAAGTGTAGCTCCTTTAGCGCATGTGATACATGGAATAGTGGTTAGAGCCTGGATGCTAGCACCACACGGACTACATTTGAATCCTAGGCATGCAGCTTCCTGGCTGCGTCATCTTAGGGAAAATTACTTCCACTCTCTGTGTCTCATTTTCTTTAATGTAAAATGAGGGTCACAAGAGTACATCTACACCTGATCACTGTAAGGATTAAATACATTTATATGTAAAGCCCTTAAAGTTCCAAGAGGAGAAAAAAATGCCTGGCGTGTTGTAAGCAGTATGTATTAGCTATCATTGTTATTATTATTATTTCAAAGGGTAGATTGGAAGATATGCTTCTCTTGGTAGGAAAGTAATCCTACTATTACTGAATTCCAGAATTAATGAGATTAAACATCCCCTAACCCCCATTGGAGTCATGGCAGGCCTGGACCAGGCTGGCCTTCATTGAGGAAGGCCTACTCGGCTGAAACTTGCAGCAGAGAGGCTGGGAAATTCCTCCCACTGCAGGAAGCTTGCTCTCAAGAGAACAAAATAAAGTAGCTAAACTGAGCATGCTCTGTTTTTTCTTCTCAGATTTACAGATAAGATAAGTTAGTCTATGTCCTCTGAGATGAAGTGAACAAAGACAGGGCGGCCAGGAGTATTTGGAAAATACCTCCCCTCATAGGAGAAGAGAAAAAATGTTCCTCACGGCAGTTAATTTTTTCCACAGGATACTGCAAGTTTCCTTTTAATTGGAATTAAGAGAAAACCAATGTTATCATAAGTATAACATGGATTTTTAAACTTGCAACTGGAAAGAATTGGAGGAGCAGGCTTCAGGCTTAGAAGGTGCAGGTATTTAAACATTTTTTAAAAACTCCTTCTGTTTCTTTCTTATTCCTGTTTGTCTTGTTTATGTTCATTTTCTCCTATTGCCAGCAAATTTTCTTCACATGGCAAGTAAGAAGGTCTTTTAACTCTGTGACACAAAAGTCAAGACCCCTTCAAACTGGAAAACCCCGAGCAGATTCTCTGATTGGTCAACTTGTCACATGCCTGCCTCCGAACCAATTCCTTGGCCAGGAGAATGGTCTGGCTGGGTCACCTAGCATCTCCCTGTGGTCAGAGAATAGTGTTTTGTGGTTGACCCCTCCACAAAAATCATGCTAAACTTGGGAACCTTTTAGCTATTTCTGAGGTTCCTGGGAGGGTCCCAGGTCTTCCCCTCTCTGCTTGCATTGTACCTGGTACAATATTGAATAAAGGAGTGAATAAATGAATGAGTGAATATTACTTGGCTATCTCTGACTCTATCAATAGTTTTTATATTTTAGGCTATTTGTTATCTATTTTCCTAATCTCTAAAATGTATTTTGAAATCTACTTTTCTGGATCTTTAATAAATAGTTATAATTATAGCCTTTGGTGGGGATTTGTGGAAATAAAGATTATGCTTTCTAATATGTCTTGCAGCAATCAACTAATCATTAGGAGCATCTCTGAGTTCCTGGAAATCCTTAAATCAAGGGAGCAATTTGGCCAGATAAAGAGTGAGAAGAGGCCAATGTAGTTCAATGTAGTTCAGAAACAATGGATTTTTTTTTTTTTTTTTTTTTTTTTTTTGAGAGTCTCACTCTGCCACCCGGGCTGGAGTACGGTGGTGTGATTAATGGATTTTTAAAACTTATTTATATTTGAGTCCCACCAGCTTCCCATGTACTCTTTGTTCAAATATACTTTTGTGCCATTAGATAAGATAATGTTCAACATATTATTTGATAAGCAATAGACTGTAATGCTTAACTTAAATCCTCCCTTGCAAATGGAAAGGAAAGATTTTTTTCACCCTCTGATTTGGATATGAGAACAGAGTCAGAAATTAAGAATGGCAGGGCAGGTGGTTTACTTGAGAACACAATCCTAGGGAGCAGGAGTGCAGGGAAGGAAGTGAAATAATGCAGGAGAAAATTTTGGCCACTGTTACAGGTGACTATTCCTTCTAGGGACACTTATTAAATGTGTCTGGCAGCGCATTCTCCACTGGCTAAGGCTGGCTCCAAGGGCATTAATTTTTCTCTCATTCCTTATGTGTACACATTTGAGTTCCAAGTACGTTTTTTTGAGTAGCCTGCCCTGGGATGCCAGAGAAATTCCAGATAGGAGGAAGAGGTATGCCATGCAGGCCCAAGCAGAGGCTCTGTCCAGTTGTCCTTGTTGAATCTGGCCAGAGACTGTGCTGCCCTAGTTGCCATAGCAGCAGCTGGAATAAGAGGTGGAGTGGATCAGGAGGACTTGGAAGTGGAGCATTAGAGGTGTGTGATGTGCTGATGCCTTCTGCTGTACATTTCTCTAATGAATTTATGTAAAGTCAGCAGCCTGCCTCCTGACATTGTTAAAAATCTCCCTCACGTTCTCACCTACAACTAGTGTGTATTAGCCAGGGAGTATAGTCTTAGGCAGGGGCTATGCATGGATCTGGCTCTCAGAACTTCTTCATAGGCTCTTCCCTGAAGTTCCCAGAATCTAACAGTTACTAATTGGCTCTTGTCTCTTCTAGTCTGTAGTAGCTGTGATGGTTGATTTTATGTGTCAACTTATCTGGGCCTCAGTGCCCAGATATCTTGTCAAATATTATTCTGGATGATTCAAGAGTACTTTTGGATGAGATTTGCATTTCAATTTGTGGGCTTTGAGTAAAGCAGATTGCTGTCCATGATGTGAATGGGCCTCATTCTATTAGCTGAAGGTCTGAATAAATAGAAGGTTGACCTCCTTTGCCACTTCCAAAGAAAGAAGGAATTCCCTGGAAGACTGCCTTTGGACTCAAATTGCAACTGTTTCCTAAGTCTCTAGTGTTTTGGGCTGCCCATCAGATTTTCGACTCACCAAGCCTCCACAGTTCCAAGTGCCAACACCTTAATATCAATATCTATCTATCTATCCATCTATCCATCTATCTATCTATCTATCTATCTATCTATCTATCTATCTATCTATCTATCTATCTGAAAGCTTTGTAATTCATCTGGAGAATGATTTGCCATATTTACACACACACACACACACACACACCCCACACACACACATATATATTTCTCTCTCTATATATATATATAGATATATCTATACATTATCTATCTATCTATAGAGAGAAACAAATATATATATTTTCCAAGAAGAAAAACCATAATTTTTTCCAAGAAGTATATTTTCTTAGAAGATTTTCCAAAAAGGACTGTGGCATGTTGGGTTGAGATAGAAGCTGATGTCAAACAAGGATGATAGAGGTAGAAATAAATAGAGTGATGTTAATTTGTCGATGGTCTGTTCTTCAGAGTTATAACTATGTTTGCTTCCTCTGGAGGAACCTATAACTGCAGGGGCTCAGACAGAAACAACGACTCGTTTTATCTAAAGACCACTAAAGGACCTTGGACTAGGTCTATCTATCTACAGCTCCCTAAGACTGGCAGAAGCCCAGTTCAAAATCATATGCCCCACAGGTTGCTGGCCACTGCTTCACCTGTTAGCTTTCTAGAGATTGTTTATAGCTTTAGCTCCTATTCTGTGTTAGCTTGTAATAGCTTCACTGTATTTCAGATTTTACAGACATGTCAAAAATGGATAGGTCATGTTGCTTTTGGAACAGTTTACCAAATTCTGCTATTTTATCTGGGATTTCCATAGAGACTCCTTCAGACAGGAGCCTGTGTACTTGGTAATGTTTGCTAAGCAAGTTGATAGAGTTGATGAACTCAAGCTGCCAATTCAGAAAGTCTTTTATTTTCTTTGTTCGCTTGGATACAAGGTGACTTTCATCTAGAGCACACACAGTTTTCGGGAGCTTTAGAGCCTGTGATTTCTGCAAAGTAGTTATTTCAACAAATGGCTTTGAGAGCCTGAGCTAATATGTCCTTTGACAAGATGGTAGGAAAACATATGCTGATATACGTTGGGGTCAGATTCAGCTCTGTGAGGGAGTAACCTTCTTTGTCCGAAACTCTGCCTGGACAAAAGTATCTGTTATTTGGCCTATGGTATAACCATTAAAGAGAGGTGGCTTCAGAGTCAGAAGGCTGTGTTTGAATAACTGAGGCATTTTGTGATTTTTGCCTAGCCCTGTTACTGTCCAAGTCCTCAGTTCCCTTATTTGTAAATTACAGACATGAACAGTACCTGATCTGTTAGGTTGCTGCAAGGATTACAAGAGACTATGCACATAAAGGGATGCAGCAGATGTTCCCAGAAGTTCCCAGTTCATGAAGCCCTCAGGGTCTCAAGCCAAAAGAAATACCCAAGAGTTCCATTTATTAAGTGGTTAGGTCCATGTAACTTAATACATGTTTATGTCCCAACAACTTAGTGGCTTCTTTAAAAGATAATATATGTGCATTGAAATTAAAAATATACATTTCATTCTTAACCATAATTTCTTATCAATGTGAGGTATGTGTCTATTGGGCACTGACAAATTTCTCAGACAAAATCAGATTGGACATTGCTGCTCTCACTTCCTGTTCTGCATTGATTTTCCAGTGCCACTTGCTTTTTTATCACAGTGTTTGTGGAACACCCAGCTTCACGAAGATTTAATGTCATCCGAAAGAATGTAGCATGATCTAATGTTGAAACTGTTAACTTCCTCCAATTAGTAGCTCATGCGGCATTCTGTAGATGGAGAGGATCACGATTATAATGTAAAATATCCTCCAGAGCTCCTTTGAGCTCACTATGATGACCTGAGGCAGGATACTATTTGACCACCTCAGGATGACACAGTGTCTGGCACTTTGATATCCCTTCTGGAGTCCACCTTTCCTACTCCAGTTGCATATGTTCTTAAAAGTTCTGGGCTGGGCACAGTGGCTCACACCTGTAATCCCAGCACTTTGGGAGGCCGAGACAGGTGGATCACCTGAGGTCAGGAGTTTGAGACCAGCCTGATCAATATGGTGAAACCTTGTCTCTACTGAAATTACAAAAATTAGCAGGGCATGGTGGCAGGCGCCTGTAGTCCCAGCTACTCGGGAGGCTGAGACATGAGAATTGCTTGAACCCGGGAGGTGGAGGTTGCAGTGAGCCAAGATCGTGCCACTGCACTCCAGCCTGAGTGACAGAGCAAGAATCTGTCTCCAAAAAAAAAAAAAAAAAAAAAAGAAGAAGAAGAAAAAGTTCTTCTGGGTGATTTATATGTGCAACATGCCTTGTTGTGGAGGGATGACATTTTAGCAAACACAATGACAGACATATGTAATCTGATTAAATCATCATTACTCAGTATGGGTAGCTGCTTTGCATAGCACCATTCTGGATGTCCTTTTTGCCTGTGTTGCACTCCTGAGAACACAGCATGAATGAAGTCCCTGGGAGTACAGAGTGGAGACCCCGGAGAATAGGGCTATGGGCATGTTGCTAAAAATTTCCTATGGTTTTTCTCATTTTTTCCTTTAGAATACCTTAATAGGCTTAGGAGAAGCAATATGGCTTAATAATAAATTTGTTTCTGGAGATATAAGGGTTGTGTTAAAATGCTGGCTCTGTTGCTTAACACTCATGTGATCTTGATAAAGTTGCTTAAGTTCTGAGTATCTATTTCTCCATCTACAAAACGGGTTAGTAATAGTCACCTATCTCACTGAATTCTCAGGAGGATAAGTTATTGAATGCATATGAAGTCCTTAGAATAGTGCCTGACACCTGCTAAACATTAGCTTTTTTTTTTTTTTAAATAAGTACTATTATCTTTCTTTTATATATTATTATTTATAATAGAAAAATTAAGGCTTTAGAGATATTAAATAGCTTGCTAAGTTTTATGGCTGGTAAGCAGTGATGCTGGTGTTTGTCTTTTTACAAACAGCGTTCTGGAGGGAATGTTTTTCTCTAATTTGACAGGGCTAACTTTCACCTTCTAGATAAACAATTACAGCTTCAGGGTACCAAAATACCTTATTATTTAAACCCTTATGATTTAGGGAATGTATAATCCATTTCAAAGTCTGTTATCAGCTCTTTTTACACATAGCTCTTTAATTTCGCCAACCTGTGTGGCTCAATAGTAAACCAATACAACAATGTTATATTGTAACATTTTGCCATGACCAGCTTATTTCTTTACTTAAGGGAAGTCCAATGTCTAGTCTTGTACTTTCCTCTCACGCAGCAAGACTACCAAGACCAGTCAAAAAATTATGGCATGTGCATATCTAGTTTCACTATCCACCTTAAGAAACAACAGTGAATGATCTCATTTTACACAATATCTTTTAACCAAATGGCTATGCTGAAAAAATGGTAAGAAGATTTCAGACTTTTGTCTTGGAGGAGAGAGATAGAAATATGCAAAGCCTGAGCCCTTTAGGCAATACCATGGATACATTATTTCAGGTAGTCTTACCTGCAGAAAGAGCCTGAGATCCTAATGCTTAGGGTGGGACACTGGGACAGGGATCTGAAGGAAAGGGAAGGACAGGGAAGAAGAGGAAGAAGCAGTAGACTTTTTCTTCCATAATTAGCTGAGTCTAGCTTCATAGGCAGCCATTTAAAGGGGAGAAAACACAAGAGAAAGGCTACTGACATTTACTGATTCCCTATGCCAAGTATTGTCCTAAGCATTTTTCACTTCTTAACCTTTTATGTTCTACAAAATAGTACTGCAATATATATACTATTAAGCAGAATATACTGTTGAGGAAATCCAGAAAGCTCAAGTAAGTCGATTAAGATGCAGTGCTTGCTCACAAGTGATACAGCTGGGGTTCCAAAGAATCTCTGCCCCTGCATTGAGTTATGGAGTACTTGAGATGACTATTAAAAATGTTCCTATTTATGTTTGTTTTAATATAGCCAGTTGTGTGTGAATTTGTAAGAGTTAATTATGTTCTGACTTCTCAACTCTGAGTTAAGTGACATGACATTGGTAGCTTGAAATCAGCCAGCATTGTGTCTCAGTCTTCTTGGGCTACAGTAAACACCACAGATCTGTGGCTTAAACAACAGACATTTATTTATCATAGTTCCAGAGGCTGGGAAGTCTCAGACTAGGAATTGATTTGGTTCCTGGTGAGGGCTCTCTCCCTGACTTGCAGACAGCTGCCTTCTTGCTATGTCCTCATATGGCAGAGAGTGGAAGCAACCTCAATGGTGTTTTTTCTTAGAAGGGCACTAATCCCATCATGATGGCCCTACCTTTATGACTTCATTTAAACTTAATTGCTTCCCAAAGGCCCCATCTCCAAATACCACTGGCTGTTAGGGCTTCAGCAGGTGAATTTTAGGGGGAAACAAATTATTCCATAGCATGGTGGCAGCTTTAAATTGCATATTTACACTATGGAAATTGACAAACATTGCTTGACTTCCTGGAGTAATATACCAACCTTTTCCTTGGGATGATGCATAATAGTAAGGTTTGGGATGGGAGAAGGGTATGTTTCTATATGGTAAAAAAATAAAAAAAATAAAAAATAAAAAAAAAAAAAGAGAAAGGCATCTGTGGAAGGACACAAGAAAAAGAAAAATACTGGTGAATTATCAGGCAGATCAATTTTAGGAAAAAGATTTAGGAAAAAGCAGGGACAAATGCTGCAGATGAAAGTTGAACAACTGAAAATTGATTCCCGTGAAATTATTATATAGGTGCTTGCATTTACCTTGGACAATCTTTGTGTAACCCCAGAGATATGTGTAATCTAGTTTGAAGACTACCAAAGAAAAGATCTAGTATTGGCCGGGTGCGGTGGCTCATGCCTGTAATCCCAGCACTTTGGGAGGCCGAGGCGGGTGGATCATGAGGTCAGGAGATCGAGACCATCCTGGCTAACACGATGAAACCCTGTCTCTACTGAAAATACAAAAGAAGAATAAATAAATAAATTAGCCGGGTGTAGTGGCGGGCGCCTGTAGTCTCAGCTTCTCAGGAGGCTGAGGCAGGAGAATGGCGTGAACCCGGGAGGCGGCGGAGCTTGCAGTGAGCCAAGATCGCGCCACTGCACTCCAGCCTGGGTGACAGAGTGAGACTCTGTCTCAAAAAAAAAAAAAAAAAAAAAAAAAAGAAAAGATTTAGTATTAAAAAGAAGAAAGACACAATCCCTTTAAGTAGCTCACAGTGCTCACAGTGTAATGGAAGGGATAGATAAGGAAATAGACTATTCAAATATGGTATAAATCATGTTTCAGAGTCTCGTCAGGTCCGTTCTACACGAGGTGAGAAGTTTGCAAGGCTCAGAGGATATATTCATCCACAGCATGTTACCCTCCCTTTGGGTCATGGTCAGAATACCTGGGATCCTGGAATTCCAACTCTGCACAGCCTCTTTCCTGGGCTTGTCCTCCTGGGGACACTTGTGTGCACCTGCTAGGCCTGAAGGGTGGGGAAGGGAGAGCTGTTTGTGTGGAATGTGGGTAGAGGGTAAAATTGAAGACCGGGATATCTACATATGGACATGAGTCATCTGACATGCTGGATGAAGCCAGGGGTGAGAGGATAAAGGAAGAGGACTCTGGGTTAGGGATGGCTCATTGTGTGCAGCCAAGTGCTGGCAAAGAACAAAGAGCCTGAGAAGGCTAAATTTGAACCAAGCATTTCACGTTATGAAAGTTTATTCAAGATAAAGAAAGAACATATTTAATGGCTTGTTAGCTGGATTTATAGATTTCAAATATTTAGGTACATAGTATGTGTACCTCCATTTCTACTCTTACTCTAGACTCCAGCAATGTTGAAGTGGGGAGTTTGGGGTGGCTACATAAGTTTTAAAGCATAATATTTCAGAGGAATAAAATAACCATTGAATTTCACAAAGATTAGGAGCAGTCAGACTAACAGAGATTAAGGTTGGAGAGAGGGAAACAAGAAACAAGAAACAGGAAAGGCAGGCAAAAAATGATAATTAATTAATATGATGACGGTGAGAATAAAGAGGATGGATGAGTTGAAGAAATATTTAGGATGTATAATCTACAGATCTTACCTGTGACGTTCAATTACTATTCAGCTTGAGATACTCCAAAATCAGTTGCCTAGTTGGGAAAGGATCTCAGGAGAAGAGTCGGGGCTTGAGCTATGAATTCAGGAGTCATAAGTGTGTGCAGGGGTTGCTGAAGTTATGGGTGGGGAGTGGGGTCCCTTGAGAGGTGTGTAGCATAAGACGAGGAGAGCCCTAAGACCAGATCCCTGGGAAGCACCATTTAAGATATAAGTAAAGAGAGAAGAGCCCTTGAAGAATGCTGAGAACAAATGGCTAGAGAGTACAGGAGAAACCCTTAGGCTATGGTGTTGGAAGCCAAGAGGGAAGCATCTTTAGAGGAGAAAGGTCAACAGGTGCAAATGCTGTAGAATTGCCACATAAAATACATATGGGATAGTGTCTACTGAATTTGGCAATATCACTTTGATTTAATCTGCTTGGTAAATATTCTTAAATGACTATGTATTGGATATCTGAAATAAAGTAAAAATGTGTAACAAAAAAATGACACAAAACATTCACCACCATGTAGGACTATTTTCTCTAGGATGTAAATATAGCCATATTCTTCTAGTCACATTGAACTTAAACCATCATTACTTATAGCCAGGTACTTGCCACTGGCCAAGAGCCTAGCACAACTTAAGTATTGTGGAGATGTTAATATCTGGAAGCATGTTGACTTTTAAAGAAGGGGGAAAGAAGATAAAGTAAAAACAGATGAATTTGTGGACAAAATTTTCTAAAATGTCATGTCAATCAGTGACGTTTGAATAATAGAACAGGAAGTCTAAAAAATTACTAAATTCTTCTCAATTAAAGACAGCCAGAACCACTGCAGTCTTATACTACCTGTCCCTCTTTTACTGAGAAGTCTTATGGGATGCTTGCTTTAATAAACAAAATGCTACCAAATAATACCTCAACTGAAAGGGCATCATGATTATATGTCAAAATCATTTGGCCAAAGAGAGAGAGAAGAATCTCAACAAGTATTCCCCGAATCTGAGACATAAACCTGTTCCCCTTTATGATACTATGGTCCTGGTATTGAATTATGTGTGTATTTCTGCCTCCAAATCGTGGTGCCCACACTTCTTTTTGAACTGCTATTCCCTGCCAAACCCTGTCCCACGCATTCTGCACAACCCGCAAAAATCTCACTTCTTCCAAAACTTCCTTTCCAGGCTTGCCCTCTGATGGCATATTCTGCTCATTTGGCTTTCCTCATCGCCTGCTTTTTGATACCTTGCGAACCATTACCCTACATTTGTCATTTATTTGGACTCTCTAATCTCCCTTGTCATCTCCTCTGTTTTCTACAGTACCTATTACTGTGGTTAGGAGATTCTAAAAAAATATTTTTTGAAGGAATATATGATCAGCACAGGACAGTAAATATGCCAGATGAAAGGTGTCCTTGCATAGGTGACATGAACAAGGGCTACTTGTTCATGTCTTAGAAATGAAGAATCAACGGAATGTTAGATCAGAAGGGGCCTGGTCTAGTTCTAAGTTCAATTTTTGACTTTAGTTCAATGTTTGGAGTGAACATGTTGTGAGGAGAGCTTTGAGGCCTGTCCTTTATGTCTAGGTAGGTGGAACTGTGAAGACTGGGCCAGTCAGTCCCCAGCCTCTTGCTCTCACATGCATTGCTTGCTCCTCTTTGTGAATGCCGGATAAACTGACCTTGTGGACTGCATTTTTCAGGCTTCCAGCTGAGTTCAGCTGGGAAGAGGCTGATGGGAGATTGGAGGGTGGGAGAGAGGAGCCAGAGTGGTTCTATCTCCTCTATGGCTCCATATCCTGCTGGACAAGCCACTGTGGCTCCATTTTTACTGGCTTTCGGGATCTGACAATCCTATGTTCACCCTTGAGTGGTAGTGTTTATTATGTTGCTAATCTCTGAGTGCCTCACTGATTCCTATTTGGTTTTCTTAAAAAACATTTTTAGGAGGCCATTGATTTGGACTGTGCTTCTGTACTAGGTCCCAGTAGGACAAACCAAATGGAGTCACTCATGCTAAAGAGTTCCATGTCACTAAGCTGAAATGAAATTATTTGTCTGGCCTTCCAAGAAATCAGGAGAGAGAGAGGGATAGACAGAGGGAGGGAGTAGCCAAATTCCCAAACCAGCCAGTTTTAGCCAATATGACAAGGAAGTTCCCTAGTTTCCTCTGCTATAACCTTTACAAGAAAAGTTACTTTGAAATGACCAAACTGTTTTTGTTGTTCTTGTTGTTGTTTTTCCTTGTTTCTGCTTTCTTCAGCCTTTTCTTTTCTCTAAATACTCACTGCCTTTGTTGCAGAGAAGAGCTCTCTGAACCTCTCCTGGTTCTGAGGGTGGCCGGACTCATTAATTGTTCTTTGCTTAAATAAACTCTGTTAAATGTGTTTTGTCTAAAGTTTTTCTTTTATCAGCTTCTATATTATGCCTTCACTGAAGAATCAAATTTCTTTTATTAAATTCCCTTGTTTGAAAAATGTATTAAATATTTCAAAGGTGGAGGGGGGTTTGGAGAAGAAGAAAAGCACAGAGAAACGAATGGTCTCTTCAAGAAAGAAATATGGGAATAGGTTATTGAAAACAACACGTGCAAAAACATTGACAACAAATTTGAGACTTCACTAGAATTACCAGCAGAAAAAAGATTTTATCGTTGGAGTAATTTGAGAATCGATTTCTCTGCCTGAGCTCAGTGGAGCCAGAAAGGAGACAAAGGAGAGCTTGTGATCTGATGGAGATGAGCTGGGAAAATTGACTTTGGCACTTTGGCCCAGGGAAGGAAATGAACCGTGCATAAGTAGTAAAAAGGGAGTCAGCTGCTACTTGGATGAGTCTTGATTTTAACTTAGTGCCACTGACAGGTCTTTGACATCGTGGGAAGTTTCTACCTACACAAGATTGGCAATGCAGTGGACCGAATAGCCATGAACAATTATTGGTGACAGAGCAGAATTTCTAGATTGGCACCCTTTTGCCTTATTTGTTTATAAATCACCAGTAGGTACATTTCTCTCATAGAAAAACTCCTACATCTAAAGATGGTCTTTAGGCTGTGTAATTTCCCTACTGTGGCCAATTTCAGTGCCTGTATCAATTTTTTTCTTTTTTTAATGAAGCTATGAGTTGATGTTCCTTGAACTGGAAAATGAGAGTATGCCAAGGGCCCTAGAGACCATACTCCTAGAGAAAAGAGAAAAATATTCTAATGAAAACAACAACAACATAAAAGAATCTAATTTATCCCTTTCTCTAACCTTATTTTTTCAACCAAAGCTAAGACTGTAGAAAATTAAAGCAAATTCTTAATCTGAAGAAGGATACATCACAGGGTGATTTGGAAAATGTAGCCAAGGAGATCAAGTCTGGGAACAGACTGATTTTCAATTAGTTGAAAGCATTTATTCTTTGCAGATTTTCTAGGAAATGCCGCCTAGACATTGGTTCTTTCAAATCCTTTTGTTTTCTGATTTTCCTAGGGTTGAGAGTGGTTTGCTGGTTGGATTGGGATCAGGTGGGCTTTTGTGATGTAAATGGAATGTTAGTATTCTGCCAAAGACAACCTTTGCATTATTTGATGACATTTCCTCAGGATACTCCAAAGGAAGTCAGAGGCCCCCAGACTTCTACATTGAATTGGGGTGGCACCATTTGTTCACATTTTGAGAGAAATCAGTCTTTGCCCCTAAAGTCAAAGCTGTTCCAGTTTTTGGACACTGATTAGCAAGGAACTTTCCAGAAATCACATCTTGTTTTGGTATTTTGCTTCTATCTCTTATTTATTTATTTTGTAAAGGCTTTATTCAAAAGCTAGATGAGGTGGCAAGTGCCTGTATTCCAGGCTACTCTGGAAAATGAATAGTCTCTCCAAGAAAGAAATATGGGAATAGGTTACTGAAAACAACCCATACGAAAACACTGACAACAAATGTGAGACTACTACTCTGGAGGCTGAGGTGGAAGGATCACTTTGAGTCCAGGAGTTCTTCCCTCCTGGGACCACACCTCTAAAAAAAAAACAAGAGAGAGAGAGAAAGAAAGAAAGAGAGAAAAAAAAGATAAAAAGAAGCTCTATTCAAATGCTTCACAAACTTTTCTTTTGACCTCTTTCGACTGAATTTTTATAAGGAAGATGTATACAAATATATTATTTTCTGTATATCTTACATAAATTTTTTTTTCTAATTAATTTGCAACCTGCAATGTGATTTCAAATACTAATACAAGGCTCAAGACCTTACTAATAGCAACAGATTTCCAATTTACCAATAATTTGGATTTGTATATTATGACATGTCATGGATTTCAGGGAAAAAAATCTTTGCATAAATTCTGAAAGAACAGGGACCCAGGACTGTAGCTCAATGAAAGTGGAAGTGCTGAGGGCAGTGTGTTTCCATCCTTCCTTCTCTGTGTGCTTGCTCTGAGGCTGGAGGCTCCGGGCTAGGCAACAGGGATCTGGAGCTAAGGCTCTTAGACTCTGGAAGTTCATAACAGAGACAGAAAACAACTACAATATCAATTGTTTCCCTTCTTAAAGTCTCAGTTTCTTCATTGCTTACATGGATCCTTGTGAAATAATTATAATAGTAATAATAGATAACATTTATTGAGTATTCCTTCCTTGTAGTGTTTTAAGCATTCTTCGCGTATCAGCTTATTAAATCTTCCAAATAATCCTACAACGTATGTCCTTCTGTTCTGCCTCTTCTCTCTTTTCTCTCTCATTCCCAAATCTCTTGAATGCTGATTACTTCTCTGCAGAGTGACTCCTGGTCTCTCAGTTCAGTGGAGTGACTTCAGGTTATTTTTCATTGTGGGCAATGACTTCTCCAATCCATGTAATTTCCACAACTTACCTGTAAGTTTGGAAAGGGAGCAAGCATGCAGAACCTCCCCTTTCTGGCAGCAAGTCCTCAAGCATTCTTTTTAAGGGGCTTTGTGTCCAAAGAGGTGATGAACATACTCTTGGATTTTGTTATCTGTTGTCTGTGGAAGTGCCCTGAGTACTATATATAACTGTAAATGAAACTCAGCTTGCAGCTATCTACCTTACAAGCCTACACAGCATTTAATCTCTTTTCATCTCTTTTGGGAAAACTGTGCTTTGAAAGCTCCCATCTCTCAACAGGCCATCCACGGCCACACAAGCTGTCTGCCCACCAGACTGTGGTCTCTTCTGTTGAACAGAAGGCTGACCAAAAGCTGACCCAGCACAAAGCCCAGCTTTCCACACCAACAGTTACTATTAGCTAGGCTCTCAATTACAGTATCAACTTCCTGAAGGAAGACTAGAAGAGAATCACTCTCCTCATTTCCAGATATATCTGAAACAAGGGCACAATGGTAGTCATTAACCATAAAGATAAGGTTAATTTGCTTTCCTTCTAAATTTGAATTCTAATGTAACCATTTAAATAGTGCCAACAATGGAAATAAACAGAAGGCTGAGTTAAACCACAAATGCACAGGCCTGTATCATTTGGCAAAACATAAGAGCTAGCAGTATTGAAATCACGGCATTGAAGCTGACATGTAAAAATGAGAATTGTAGGACAATTTGGGGCCAGCAGAACAATTTATCAAATGGTACCAAGGGGACCCTAGAGATAAGAATGTGTCCTATGTGAAATAAGGAAGTGTGATGTCATAATATTACTTAGAAACTGAGTACTTGAAATTCTTCTAGCCCAAATCTCCTCCCTTGTACTCCACATTCTGCAAAGTTTTGGAGTTTTGAGATGTATGTTGGGAAGAACCCCCAAAGTGCACATGAGTTGCCCAGAGGGAAAGAGAGGAAGGTGATGTGGTGGGAAGCCAGTAGGAAATGGCTCTGCCCTTCAACCTGCCCTGGGTCACTGCTGAAGAACAACAGGGCCTTTCTTCTGCCTGGCATATTTTCTACACATTTTCGTAACCCTAAATTATATGCTACTCTTAATCCTACACAGTAGAAATGGACAATGATTTCTAGAGGACTTCTCTGCAAATAAACGAACAATGTATGTGTGTATAAAACACAGCATTCTGCATGAAGCTTCACACACCTCAGTGTGAGCTGGCCTAGTTCCTGTGCTTTGGCCGAGTGCTTGTGCAGTCTACTACGTGTACTAGGGGTGTTGTGTGGTGGTTAGTGTAGCTAGTAGGAATTGTGGTGGTGACATTTGGGGACAATCACTTGCAGTTGTATAGCTCCATGCAAAATGTTTAGTTTGTCTCTACCTCAGTTTCATTATTTGTAAAATGGGTGTGATGATCTCTACTTCATAGGGTTATCCTGAGAGAGTGTGTGTGTTTATCTATTTTACTTGCAATATGTCTAGTAATTATTAGTTCTCAACAAATAACTGTCACACTATTATTACTGAAAGCCAGCACTGCCCCACAGACTTAGAGTCTAGGGGAGGACATAGGATATTTATCTGTGAAACAGTGAGCAAGCAGGGCTTTTTTTTTTCACCTTCTTAAACTGAAAGTCATTTTTCTCATTTTCATTTTCCTGTGTCAGTTTGTTTTCCTAAGGATGGATTGCTGGGTAGGTGCATGGTTCTCTTGTAGGCACAGGACTAGAAGTGGAAGATCTAATTATCTTCCCATTTCTTGTTGGCTGACCTTGGCCAAATTCCTTCACTCCTTAAACTCTCCATTTTTTAAATCTGTAAATTGAGAATAATACCATAGTTCTTTATTTGTGAAGTCCAAAGAGATCATGAAATACTTGTTTCCTGCAATTTATTATAAAGCATAAGGCTTTATTATGTTATGGTTATTTATGAATGTGTCTTGCTTCTCACACTAGACAGAAAGATTCAGAACATACTGACTTGAACAACCAGTTTTCAAAAGCTATAAGCTAGTGAAGGAAACCCACTATAAAAATTACAGTAGAGCAACTATTATTAGAGAGGCATTTCTAGCCCACCATTTTGTCCACTGAGGCTTATTGCCTTTTTCCACATAAATTGTTTTGATTTTTCCAAAGAAAATCCAACAAAGGAGAAAATGGACTGTTGGTATTATCAGGGAGAATTTCCAATGTCCAGGACTAGGAAGGGCAAACAATCAACAGTAATGACAGGCTCAAGGTACCCTCTTACTGGGGTGAGTTTTGAGTTATGATATTATATGGGGTATATTTATCCTCCTGTTCCCAGAACAACAACAAAAAACCCAAACCAAAACAAAGAAAAAAAGCAACCAATCACCAACCAACCAAACAATCAACAGCTCCCCTAGTCAATATCAGAGAAGCCAAATATGAGTATTTTTAAGTTGCTGCTCCTTGGATGGCACAGAATTAAATCTCTCTGATGCTTAGGTCAAAAGCCTTCATTTATGGACAACCACAGTCTAGGACTCTGACAATGTGTGTTTGGTGCCCTCACACTGGGCTCCCAAGAGAAACCAACAATGCTTATTGAGTAACTGTAGTATAGTCCTATAAAGACTAGGGATGAAGTTTCATTCTTTCTTATTACCACCTCCTGGGATCCTAACAAGGATCCTTATTTGGGGTAATCTAAATCTCAAAGTTGATTAGTTCTTTGGAGTGATATTTTGTTAGGATGTGTAAGGGTTCTCGTTTGAAAAATATAAGCAACAGTTATTTACACATAAGATCTAAGACATCTACAAACAGTATGTTTGCCTCTAGCCACATTGCTCAGGAAAACTATTAACCATTTTTAAATATACAGTTGCCCATGTAAGAAGCCTCTTGATTACAGATTCTGAGAGACTACCCTTGTGACTTTGATTGGGACTCATATTTGAAACCATAGAGTCTTAAAATGCCTTCTAATAAACAGATGTACTGGATTTGTGTACTCCAGTGTATTAGCCCATTCCCACACTACTAATAAAGACGCACCTGAGACTGGGTAATTTATAAAGGAAAGAGGTTTAATTGACTCACAGTTTGGCAGGGCCTCAGAAACTTATAATCATGATGGAAGGGGAAGCAAACACGTCCTTCTTCACATGGCAGCAGCAAGGAGAAGTGCAGATTGAAGAGGGGGAGAAGTCCCTTATAATACCATCGGATCTCGTGAGAACTCACTATCATGAGAACAGCGTGGAGGTAACCATCCCTGTGATTCAATTACCTCCCACCTGGATCCTCCCATTACACATGGGGATTATGGAAACTACAATTCAAGATGAGATTTGTGTGGGGACACAGCCAAACCATATCACCCAGTTTCAGCTGTTCTGTAAAACATGAAGTTATTCCTCTAAGCTTCCATCCCCAGGCCTTCCAAAGTGAATTTCCTCAAAAATCCTTAGGTTTTAAATTAAGGCACATCATCCCAGACATATTGTCTACTCAGTTCTTGCCACATAATGTGATAACTTCGTTTCTATTTATGTAGATTTCATGAGTAAAAGGACCCAGATGACAATGGTTAAAGAGCATACCTGAAAGATCAGTTTCAACAAAAATGACAGAATGGATTAATATGCAACAAAGGGTAGCTGAACAGCTACTATATGCCCAAGGCAGTGGTGGAGAATTTCACATTATCACACTTTAGCCATCTGTGAAGGAGGCATTATTATTTTTGCTTTACTGATAAGAAATATAAGGATCAAAAAAGGTAACTTTTCCAGTGTTACATTGCTGGTTAATGATGTAGCTAAATTATTAAATTTTATCTTGAATCCACTGTTTCTGGAGGAAATAGTTTTGTTTTCTTTTAAATTTGTTTGCTTTTATTGTGGTTTTCAAGAAGCACCTCAGAGATTCCACCTTGTCCTTTAGGCAGTACTTGAGGGACTTAGATTGATTGCTTCAGGACACTGTGACTAGTGAGAGACATATGCACAACTACTTACATTATGATAAATTTTTCAAATGGAGAGTCTACTTTGTGGCTACTTTCAATCTATATTTTAGAAAACATTTTTTTTTTTTGGCTTCTACATATTCCTGTATATATGTTCAGCAGCAGGGCAGATTCTTATAAGAAAGGCAATCATAGCTTAGCTTTTGAACTAATCAGTAAAAAAATTTCAGCTCTAGTCCAAAACACTATCATGATTTAATTGTAGATAAAATCCAGCATGCCTAAATGAGGCCACTTGAAACCCTGATTTTTTTTTTTTTAACGTTGTGAGCAGCTGTTTTTTTGGTTAACTGATTGTTTTTGAAAGAAAGTGTATTATCATATGATGAAGAATTTTCTTCAAAAATGGGATAATTTCCTTCAACAGTTCACTAATATATATAATGTTTAGCAAAAGTAGCATCATAGAAAAAGACACTTGTATTTAAAATTCTATTTAAAAGGCTCTGGAGATATTTCCTGCAATATTTAATAAAACTTTGATTTGAAAATTAAACCAACATACTGTTTGCTTAGTTAAGAGTGCTTTTCTATTTTTGCATAATTTAAGACACTGCAAGAAAGATAGGATTCTTGAATCTAGAAAATAAATTCCTTTCCCTTGAGCCAGTCTCATTTTGGTGGTCAAAGTGCCTTCCTCATTTCCCTTGTGATTGAACACCAAAGGTGCCCTCAAGGTCATCACTCTATGTGGGACATTAAAAGTCACAAGTATATAAATAGAGAGCCAAAATCTTGTCTAAGTGTTTTAGGAAACTTCAGAGTCTTTCCATAGGCTAATTTATCATCATTTCTACTAAGTCTCACCAAATGAAAGAGCACAATGGATGACGATGAGAATCTACAGAAGTGTAAGCCTGGTCTGGGCAAAACGGTGAATTTACCCAAGTTTATCCTGGGTTCCCCCCCTTTTCCTTTTCCTGCACGCCCTACCCACTGTGATCAGTTACGCAGTTGCCCCAACATTCTTCCACTGAAAAGTCTTACCCTGAGTGAAGCCCAACTTTTCCATCTCCTTTTGTCCAACAGGAATCTTACATGCATTGAATACCTTCAAGTCAGATACTTGACATTGTTTTATCCTTTCAACAACCTCAAAGTAGTGTTAGAGGACATTGTTTCCATTTTATACACAAGGCTTATATATATTAAACAAATTTCCCAACTCATATCAGTAATGATTAGTAGAACTAGTGATATGGACCCAGGTATGTTTGGGTGACATCTCATATGCTTAACACCATAAAATGCTGTTTCCCAGTCTAATTTACTAGTTTGATTTTTCTACTTCTTTAGAGGTCAGCAAAGTGAGAATGACTCACAAACCAGCTCCAGATAATGTATTAATGGCTGATATCATCAGTGGGAGCACGGAGGAGGGCCACCATTTGTCTGCAAGTATTATAGTTCTTCCTCCTGAGGTCAGTCATTCTTGCCCTTGGGTGATCCTACCCTTGTAATGAGCCTTGATCTCAGGAGGTGAGCTTTTGGCCCTTCACCCGGGAGAAATTTCATCTTCTCACTTGTCCCTTCAAGGGTCCTTATTTGTTGAACATCCTAGCTCAAAATATATTCCTCTCTGATAATCTTCATATGTTATAAGTAGCCTTAAATACCCTAACCAAAGTGATAGAATTGTGTAGAAATTTTAGGTATAGGACAAGGGAAACATTGCTTTTGTCCTGGCTCTCCACCCTGCCTCCCAAGCCCATCTCCTCCCAAAGAAGTGACCAACATCACTTGTGTACAGAGTCAGCCCTTGCATCTTCCTTGAAGTGTCATCAAACCTGATCTCCCTGTATTAATCTTTTCATGCTGTTGATAAAGACATACCTGAGACAGGGTAATTTATAAAGAAAAAGAGGTTTAATGGACTCACAGTTTGACATCACTGGGGAGGCCTCACAATCATGGCAGAAGACAAAGGGAGCAAAGGGACTTCTTAGATGGTGGTGGGCAAGAGAGTAGGAGAGAACTTGTGCGGGGAAACTCCTCTTTATAAAACTATCAGATCTTGTGAGACTTATTCACTATCATGAGAACAGCATGGGAAAGACCCGCCCCCATGATTCAATTACCTTTCATCGGGTCCCTCCCACAACATATGGGAATTGTGGGAGCTATAATTCTAGATGAGATTTGGGTGAGGACACAGCCAAACCATATCATTCCACCCCTGGCCCCTCCCATACCTCATGTCCTCATATTTCAAAAGCAATCATGCCTTTCCAACAGTCCCTCAAAGTCTTAACTCATTTCAGCATTAACTAAAAAGTCCATAGTCCAAAGTCTCATCTGAGACAAGGCAAGTCCCTTTAGCCTATGAGCTTGTAAAATCAAAAGCAAGTTAGTTACTTCTTAGATACAATGGGGGTACAGGCATTGGGTAAATACAGCCATTCCATATAGGAGAAATTGACCAAAATGAATAGGCTACAGGCACCATGCAAGTCTGAAATCCAGTGAAGCAGTCAAATCTTAAAGTTCCAAAATGGTCTCCTTTCACTCTATGTCTCACATCCAGGTCATACTGATATAAGAGGTGGGTTCCCATGGTCTTGGACAGTTCTACCCTTTTGACTTTGCAGGGTACAGCATCCCACCTGGCTGCTTTCACCAGCTGACATTGAGTATCTGTGACTTTTCTAGTCACATGGTGCAAGCTGTTGGTGGATCTACCATTGTGGGGTCTGGAGGACTGTGGCTGTCTTCTCACAGCTCCACTAGGCAGCGCCCCATTGGGGCCTTTGTGTGGGGGCTTCAACCCCACATTTCCCTTCTGCTCTGCCTTAGCAGAGGTTCTCCATGAGGGTCCTGCCCCTGCAGCAAACTTTTGCATGGGCATCCAGGCATTTCCACACATCCTCTGAAATCTAGGCAGAGATTCCCAAACCTCAATTCTTGACTTCTATGCACCTGCTACCAAGGCTTGGGGCTTGCACCTTATGAAGCCATGACCCAAGCTGTACCTTGGCCCCTTTTAGCCATGGCTAGAGTGGCTGAGATGCAGGAAACCAAGTCCCTAGGCTGCACACAGCAGGGGGGCCCTAGGCCCAGCCCACGAAACCATTTTTTCTTTCTAGTCCTCTGGGCCTGTGATGGGAGGGGCTGCCATCAAGTTGCAAATTTTCTGAACTTTTATGCTGTGTTTCCTTTTTAAAACTGAATGCTTTTAACAGCACCCAAGTCATGTCTTGAATGCTTTGCTGCTTAGAAATTTCTTCTGCCAGATACACTAAATCATCTCCTTCAAGTTCAAAGTTTCACAAATCTCTAGGGCAGGGGCAAAATACCACCAGTCTCTTTGCTAAAACATAGCAAAAGTCACCTTTATTCCAGGTATCAACAAATTCCTTATCTCCATCTGAGACCACTTCAGCCTGGATTTCATTGTCCATATCATTCATTATCAGCATTTTGGTCAAAGCCATTCAATAAGTCTCTAAGAAGTTTCAAACTTTCCTGCATTTTGCTGTCTTCTTCTGAGCCCTCCAAAGTGTTCTAACCTCTGCCTGTTACCCAGAGACATTGGATGGGGAGGCCTCACAATCATGGTGGAAGATGAAAGAAGAGCAAAGAGACTTTTTACATGGTGGCAGATGAGAGAGAGAGAGAGAGAGAGAGAGAGAGCGCTTATACAGGCAGGCTCCCCTTTATAGAACCATCAGACCTCGTGAGACTTTTTCACTATCATGAGAACATTATGGGAAAGACTCTCCCCCATGATTCAATTACCTCCCACTGGGTCCCTCCCAGACATGTGGGAATTGTAGGGGCTACAGTTCAAGATGAGATTTGGGTGGGGACACAACCAAACCATATACTCACCCAGCATCAGAAATTAAGTAAAGGTAGAAATGTGAATGTGGCAAAGACAGTTAGTATGAGCTAAAGATTTCCTGTGCTTTTCTAAATCACCTCAGTCCCTTGCAGTTAAGTTCAGATGATGTGACCAGTTTGGGCCCATAGGCTATGAGTACAAACTAAAATTACTGTTCTTCCCCTATCTCTCACTCCCTGCTTAAGGAAAGGTGGAGAAACCTAGATCCCTGAATTCCCATATGAAGGAGCAAGAGCATGGAAAATTTGTACTATCCACATCAGACTTTACTTGAGAGAGAAAAGCATCTTTGTTTTGTTAAGCCACTGAGATTTTGAGGTTTGTTACCGGAGCCTATCATGTTCTGGAGAACATGGCGATTTTTGTGTGAAATGTCCTCCTTATTCTCAGGTTATCTGCACTATGAACTGACCTTGCAGAAACAGATGTTATTTGAAGGAAAATCCTGACTACAAATTTGGAATTTGTTTAAGCTTCACAATGGCAGTCTTTGAAAATGTTCAATCAGTAGTCTAGCTTATATTAATATTTAGGTTATTGAGGCTATTGAGTATTGAGGAACAAAATTAGTTGCAGTCTTAGAGTACAGGTAATAACTGTCATTCACTCATAGATGCTGTGATTTTACCCATTCCTGCAGATAGCTGGCAAAGGCTGATGTTTGACATGTAATGCAGTATTGCAGACACCGCTTTTCCATGTTGAAATGGTGTGGATGATAGAGCTGCTATTTAATGACAGATGCTACTATGGCCTGTAATGAGTAGTTCTGGCTTTGGCACTAGCTTCTCTTCTTTCTCAGGGATTTCCAGGGTTAAAGTAATAGATATTCTCTGTATTATTCTTCCAAAGGCAAGAACAAAACAATAGATCACTATAAAGGAAGTTTACAACATTGTTCCCTGGGCCATTTGGCCAGGACATTCCTGTGTGTTTGACAGAAGGTTCTGCCTGCCTCTCTCAGCCTCCAAGCTTTGTGTCATGCTCCAAGGAACATGCAGATGGCAAAGATGCCAGATGCCCCAAACACATTTTTCTGGGTTGAAGATGTTTAGAAAATTGCAAGCAATATTTTTTGTGTGTTTTTTTTTTCTCTTTTTCTCCATTAAGTTTCATCTTAATTATTTTTATTGGTTAAAATTATCTCCTTCTCTCAAATTGGAGATTTCTATTTCTAGAAGTTTTTCCCTTAGGCATTTGGCTTTTTTTCTGTGTCAGTTTTCTCTGTAATAGTTTTAGCCTCATCTCTCAAGGCATGTCTTGTCTTCTATGAGGACAGTTCTATGTTGTCTCAGCAGGGCCAGCTTTTGAACTCATTGCCTTGTTTGCATTGAGGTTTACCGCACCAACATTTGCTGTCTCTTCCTGTTTTGTTTTAAAAAGTATTTTAACATTTTAGTTGCCTCCACTGGGATCCAGTTAGGGCTCCCTCATGTGTGTCTATTCCAGCTGCATTATAACCTCCATCCTGCCCACTCTCAATTGACTCTCAGCTCTAACTCAGGTTAGAACCTGAGGTTAACTCACTCAGGTTCCATCTGTTGTGTTTTTGGAGGGAGGCAACTAAAGCAAATCTCAAAGGTGGTTGGTCACCTCAGTCTCCAAATTCTGTACAGTAGCTGAGAAGTAGCATTACTGTATTTTGGAACCATCTAAACCCTGACTCTTTTGAGGGCTATTCAGGAATGACACTGATGCACATTTTAAAGGTAAGGAATTAACAACTCTTATGAAATGTTATGAAGCCTCTCAAAGGGCTGAACGGACTTGATACCATTCTAAGATGGGGGAGACACTATGTTACTTTCGAATAATACTTTTATCATGCTTTATCCGTATTTCTACACCTTCCTTAGAGTGGTCCATAACCCAGACTCTAAGTTCACAGGGAATGTCTGAAGAAGATAAGTGATAGCTTTCTTGATTTAGCTGTTTTAATCTATTGCTTTAGGACAATATGTTAGGAGATAGACCACAATGATTTATCAAACCTCAGTCAAGAATGGACTACAGTAAAGTCATATGGTAAAGGGGGGATTAGATTCCAAAGGCAGTGAGTAAGTGAAAAATCACATAGAGACAGAATAATTCTTGGAAAGCTTTAAGAAAGATTCTCTGTTGGAAACCAAGATACAGCCAGTTTTCCTTCTGATTTTCAAGCAGATGAGCACCAGATGAAGAGGCTGGCTTGTATTTTGCAGCCATGCTGTTTCAAAGATATGTGTTTTTGTAAAAAATTATCCAATCACACTGAAGGGAAAAGTGGATTCACCTCTTTCATCTCTGGGGCATTTTCTCATGGAATAGAAGGCAAGCAAGTTTGTCCTCAATTGCAATCTCAATTGCAAACTCAGTTTGTATGCCTAATTTGTATGCCTAACTTTCTGTAACTTAAATACACATGCTGATGTGGCTCCAAGGTAGTTTCTTGAAGAAAGGGTTGTCAGTTCCACTTTGGAGAGATAGGAGGGAGATCCAGAGTCCATCCTGTTAAATGTCAGTAGCACGAATAGCGGAAATGCTATAATGAAGGAATTAAAGAGCATGTCCTCAGTGCAGAGACAAGACTCCCATCTTCTCAATGAATCTTTATTCTTAGAGAAGCTTCTGAGATGAGAAGGAATGAGGCTTCTGTGGAGAAAATTTCCAGTTAACTTTACTGGAGTTGAAGCTCTAAGTGGATGAACTGTTAGTACTTGCCAATTCAGGAGGGGAACTGAAGGGAACCCTCTCCTAGTCTGAAGAGCTCAGGCAGGTCTGTGGCTGCCTGAATCCTGGAGGACCCTTGCATCCCACGATGTCAGACTTCCAAGCAGGTTATTGTGAGGAAACACCAGCAGCAACGGGGGATCTCAGCATTGCAATACCTGCTCCGGAAAGATTCTCTTTCTTAGAGTTTTAAAGGTTATTTGGCAAAGTTTTGCTGAAGGAGTGTGCTAATTTTAAGCTACTGTAAGTCACTTTGGAGATTTCCACTGTAGCCAGTAGAATCTTTTTAAGTACTTTCCCTTTCACCCAGAGTAGTTGCAAGTGGCTGTCCTGAGCAACCAAGAAGAGACATTTCTATAGATTTCTGGGTAGGGACTTGAATGAAAGAAACCTGGTCCCCTTGTCCAAGGGCATTTCTGCCATAATGTGGGCAGAGGAAACAGGATGTCTATGAATTATGTCCTCTAGACCTCATCACTGGAGGGTGTACCTGTGAGCCTGCCTCATACACCAAGTTGGGATTCAAGCCCTGACCAGAAGTGACTGCCATTTCTCTGATGAAGAAACTCAAGATACCAATATAGTCAGTGAGCTTTGATTGGTTGACAAATCGGTAGCGTGGTTGCCATGTGGCCTCTAGGTCACATTTATCTAGTAATGCCAGGGAGCAAGTTTGTGTGTACAAATTCCACATTCAGGAAAACTCTCCAAATTTAATCATGTGTTGGGACACCCCAGATTTGGTTTTGGATTGCTTCTAAACTTGGATGAATAGTGGAGGAGCCACAACAACTCAGTTTTTTTTTTCCTTTGCAAAGTCAGGTGACGGAGAGTGGGCTGGTGGAGAGCAGGTGGGTGTTGGGTGTGGACTAGTCTAAGATGTATTGCTGGGCTAGTATTTTATGAGTCTATGATGGGCAGCTCTCTTTGCGTAGAGTACAAATGAAATGTATTCTGAAACATGTTCTTTAATTAATGGCACTTGCAGGAGTATTTCTCTGTTGATAACTACAATTCTGTATTTTGGACTTCAGTAAACAAAAAGAGCCATGTGCTCTTTAATAATCTTTGTACTATTTGATTTCTGATGAGCAATGTGGCTCCAGAGCTGGGGTCTGTGAGCTCTTGAGGGCAAATATGTAAATTAACTAGCTGAGGCCAAGTTGCAGAAGAGAGTGAGTAATAGTGACTGAATACTGACCGTGGACCAGGCATTCTATCAATTGCTCTACCTGCTTTGTTTTATTAATGCTAAAAACAAACCTAGGAGTTTGAGAATATTTTGATCTTGTTTAATAAATAGTTGTGGTGAGGCTTAGAGAATAATTTGTCCAAGCTCACAGAGCTAGAAGGTGGCAGGGACAAGATTTGAATGCAAGTTGCTTATTGCTGAGAAGGCTCTTTTAAACATAGTGTGATGGTCTGTTGACTTTTTATGTTTATTCCATTAAACTCATTTCTGCAATGCTTTGGGAAAATTGAAAATATCTTTAAAAGCTACATGTGATAAATGTTTTAAAATTGCCATCTAAAAACAAGCATGTAACTTAACCAACCATTAAAAAATTTATATAAACTTACTGCACAATAAAATGTTGTTCCAATTTTAAATTAAACAGATTAAAATAAATATCCAGTGTAATTCCCAGAACTGTCAGCTACTCACTATCTGTTCAGTCAATTAAACATCATCAGCTATTTGTGTACTCAAGAGTTTTATTGAATTAACCACCAGGCTTTTGGTGTTTTGATTGTTACTACAGATGCCACTGCTTTGCTTCGCTCTGAGAACTGCTGTCAGAAAGAGGCAATCACACACAACTGAACTGGTGGTCTCTTCGGAGAAAAGACTTGTAAATGGAAGACTGGCTTATTACTAATTACTTTTGATAAAGACTGCAGACAGCAAAACTTGCCTCTAACATTCTCACACATAATCTTTCTCTGCATGCATACGTAAAACCTCAAACAAAAGCCAATGTCAACAACAATATTCCCAGATAGCTTATTTCTTTCACAAAATGTCCAGAAGCCTCGAATAGCTCAGTTTTTCACACCTGAGTTGATACATTTTTTAAGGATGGGTGAAAAGCACTGAAGGGGGCAGATCCAGAAAGGTGCGTGTGAGGCTAGAAGGAAGAGTGATGACTTCTTATGTTTGTATTTGCTTTTCCTTCCAAATAGGTTTTGTTTGTGGGGACCTATTTGGGCAACCAAGACGTCTTCTTAGTTTTCATGGTATGGCAAAATACTAAAATTTTCTTACTCCTGAGCAGGAAGAGTTGTCATAAAACACATTAAGGACATTTTTGGTTTTAGTCTACCCTAGTTTAACGTCCTCCTATTACATACCCTAAAAGCCAGCCCCCACCCTCTCCATGGGCTTCAGGATATCACTTCCATCTGTTAAGTTTCTGATCAGGCTTTTGTGAGATAAGACAGAGAAAGCATTCTCAACATGAACCACACTTCCTTATGAATCCGCAA
The DNA here is from genome assembly GCF_008728515.1 of Papio anubis. NCBI lineage: Eukaryota > Metazoa > Chordata > Mammalia > Primates > Cercopithecidae > Papio > Papio anubis. The sequence continues at coordinate 75,429,363 of NC_044980.1, forward strand.
TAGCTTAGGAAGAGAAGCTTCATGTTCTTAAACTTTATAGATGTGTTTCCCAATCCTCCTCTGTCTTTCCCATTGTTTCAGCTGGCATAAGGCCTCTCCTGTCTTGCCCTGGCTGCTCCTGCACTGATTTTCTCACTGCACTGGCTGGTGAGCGTGTTAACTATCGTGAGAATAAGCTGCTCCCTGTCCTGGCACTGCTTTTTGAAGAAAACATTTCCTTCCCTTGTGCAAGCCAAGGAGTTACTTCCGTGGGGAGAAAGCTGGAGTGCTGATTGGAAACATGCGTTATTGCTGGTTTAAATTTGGCTTATTTGCAACAGACAGAGATTGGGAGAGATAGGAGAATGGGCTTCTCCTGGTCCTGAGGTGGTTCCCACATCTGCTTCATATTAGGTGCACTGTGGAGAAAAGACTTTGAAATTAACTTTAGTTGTGGAATAATAAGGTAGGCTTCTTAGTGTGGGGGATTGTGAATGATTACCCTCCAAAATGAAGGGTTGACGTTTCATCCTCTGGGTACTTTTTCCAGGGTGGTTTGGCACTACATAGAAACTGGAGAGGTGTCCTGCACCCTCTCTATTCCCAGTGGATGAAGGTGCTATACTACTTCCTCTTCCTCAGAAGCCTAGAGTCTGGCTTTCAGGGCATAGAGTGCACAGCCATCTGGAGTCATCACCTCCACTTCCCTAGTCCTCTGGGACCTATAGCAACCAGGGGTATTCTTGGTGACATGTGCAGATTTGTGTCTACTGGGGATGAGGCAGACCGGCTGCTGGTCTTACCTGTTCTAGAGTCTTCAGGTGCCGCTTTAGAAATAGTCACTGTAGCACAGGTCTGCAAAAAGAAAAGGATATATTTTAAACACTTTTTGACTATTTTTCTCATCATTTCAGATCTCAACCTCTTTTGAGATAAGCCTCATAATCTGAAGAAGACACCCAGACACTCATGAGTAAGTTATTCTCTGTATATTGTCATTTCTCATTGAATTGTTTTTATTTTTCTCTCCTCGTATTGAATGTAAGAGCTGTGACAGCAAAGCTCTTGTTACTGTCTTGTGTTCCCTGGTCCTAAGCAATGTTTGGATATTGTAAGCAATTTGAGATCGAAGGTTAACTGAGTGAATCAAAGAACAAATGAAGGGAAGTCTCTACCAATAAAGGGTACTTCTGGAAGCTACATTAGACCCTTAGATTCTTGACAGAGAGGACAATGGCACTGGGACAAAAGCCCTGGAGTTGCGATAGATCAGTCTGACCCCTCTGAGGTCAGCTTAACCAATATCTTGGGATTAGGCAGGAGAAAGACTAGACAGAAGAAATTAGAAGGTCGATGACCTTCCAGCCTACTTTCAATAACCATGATTTGGGGAGCTTTTACATTCATTAGGATCAGCCTCATCAGAGAGCTTCAAAATAGAAACAACAATCATCCATTGTGTGCGGTGTAAGTTTGCAGGCAGAGGCCTCAATTAGTTCTCTTCTTTAATGACCATCTAATTCTGCAGTTCTCTGATTTCCCCTCATTAAAGTACCCCTAGATAGTTGATTTGAGAGTTGTTTTAACTAGTCTTTTTTTATTTTAAGATTCTGATCAGAAAATCACTCAGATTATCCCAGGAAATGAAAGTTTATGGTAAAGACAGATTACATTTTATCATAAGAATTTTTACATTGCTATTTTATATTTGCCCTGCTATAGAGTGAGGAAGGTAACCTCTTCATGCCTCATGAGAGGAGAAGTTGTAATTGAAATCATTTCTGTTGGTCCTTGTGGAAATGGAAGAGGGAGACAGTCATTCCACATAAGAGAACCCATGACAGGTCCAACCTCTGCCCCCTGAAGACAGGGATGTCTCCAAGCTGTACTTGCATTTCTGAAGCAGTTATGGAGCGAAATCTCACCACAGGGGGCTGTGACTAATCACAACCCTTGTGACTAATAACTCATTTTTTAAAAATATTATCCCAAGGAGAAAACAAAGGGGCCTTTTTGAAAGAACTTGAATAATGTCTGTCTCAAAGAATTCCAAACCTTTTATTTGCTAACTTATAAAAAGTCTAATTAATGTGATGCTAATGATAATCAAGCCTCCCTAATCTTTGAATAAAATTATTTGAAGTTTCTTGAGCTTGCATATAATCCACCATGGCCTCTCCAGCTTCTCTGCTGGTAATGACTGTAGACCTCCAAATCCTATGAGTAATTGACTTACTCTTTTTTCTAATTCAAAAATTCCAGGCATTCAGAGTATCTTATTGGTCTTCCTCATTGAGTTGCAAAAGAACATGGCCTAGATTCCTACTTATGGGCCAAGTGGCCATGTTGTTCACTCATGTTGGCTTTCGTGAGGCTGGCCCTGGAGATGCCTAAACAGATATTTTTCCTCAGAAGAAGTCATGCACATGGCAGTGATTCAGAAGCTTGGCGTGTTCAGTACAGGGTAGAATCAGAAACCTGGCTTGTTTAATTCTGTTCATTCTCCCATATCAACTTATGAAAGAATAACGTGGAAGAATTTAGCTTCTATGGAAGCTGAAAGCAACTTTGGATAGTATTTAGATGACCCTCCACATTTTAAAGATCAGGAATCTGATAAACAAATGTCCTGGCCAAGATCACAAAGGCAATTAAAGGCAGAACCAAAATAATTCAGGTAGACTCACTCGAAGAGTGATGACATAGCTCTGGCAAACTATCTCTGAAACATTTGCTCCCCATATCTAACCCCTCCCCATTTTCTTTGGTAAAAAGCAGAGTTTAATTTCCAAATAAGTACATTAAAATCATAATTAGAAAACCAAGTTAGAAGGCAATAAATAATCCAGTATTCTGGAAGGTTTTTAAATGTTTGCCTCATCTATTTTGTGAAGTGAAAATAACTTTATCCAAATTGTGGTAATGTTTTTTAACGTTGTTTAGACCCTTAGACTTCTCACTATAAAATTGGATAATATACCCCTGACTGATTAAATGGAGGAAGAAAAGATGAATATTAGTGGTAAACCCCAAGCTCTCATTTATTTTAGAGAGATACATGAGTTGATAAAAAGAAACAATTTGTAGAACAAAGACGCACAATTCATTGCCTTCAAGTACATAAAACAAATAGAGCCAGGCCAACAAATTTATCTAATGGTGTTTTTAAGGAAACTCATTTTAAGTATTTAATTAATATACTATTTAATATGTTATCTTTTGTGGTCATCAATTTTGCTTTTGGAGTATATATAAAATCATCCAGAAATGGGGATAGGGTAAAACTAACTTCATTCCAGACCTTGTTCTAATGAATAGCAATTTTTAGTATGCTCAGACTTAAAAGTTTATATAGTTTTGAATATTTTGGTTTTAAAATCGTGTATTTTGCTGACAGATCTCAACATGCTTTAATTTAATCATTAGATGAGTGTCATTATTATCTATGGACCACATTTTGCTGATGGGAATCTGAATCTCAGGACAAAGAAGGAAGGGGAGGGTGCTGTTCCCCAAACACTAATTCTAAACTGACTTAGGAGATCATACCCTGCTCTTTCCATTTACTTTTCATTTAGTTCTTCAGGAGTTTGGAATAGAAAAGTGGGAAATAAAATATGATAAGGACAATTTATTATTAGACTGTAGATATTTTAAAGGAAAAGCAGCCCTTTATACTTTTTGACCCTATGACATATATTAAAAATCAGGAAGAACAGCAATGCCCTGTAAATTGATATTTAGGACCTATATGATTCATGACCACTCTAGTTCAGGAACAACTTAATATCTACTGGTAAACCTCTGGAAAACAACAAGGCCAACCCTATCACTTTTTTCCTAGTTGTGGGTTGCTGACTTTTCATCCTTAGTCTTTTAGGAAAATTTAACTTTGTTGAATTTGCTTTGACGGGTTAGCTTGATGTAACTGCATTAAAAAAAATCACAAGCAATTTAATCACAAGAAATGGAAGAGGAAAGAATTCCCTAATGGCTGTTGCTGTTACAAAGGTAGTCATAGCAGTTTTAAAAATAGTTTTTTTCTTTTTTTTTTTTTTTGCCATTTCAGACAGTCCAAAAAAGAAAGGGGCCTGCTGAGTATATCACCAGGGAGCTAGAGAATGAGACAAAGAATACCAGTGATACATGCATTAGTTTCTCTTGGGAAACCCAGGCTGTTTTAAGAAGCCATGAGCTTGAGGAACCTTGGTGAAACCACTGAAGAAAAAGCTTATCAATATTAGAGGACATTGTAAAAACTCTTTGGAGATATTTATTTCACCCTATTAGAAAATACTTTATTAGATTGAGTCTACTTTATGTGTAGGGTCAATGGAACCAGTCTCATCCTTCCTTCCCTTGTCCTCTTTAGACAGCCCTCAGGACTGACTCCAACTCGAGTCATTACAGAATATAGTTACGGGAATCTCAAAAGGAATAAAAGCACTAATATCTAACCATGCTCCCTAATACAGTTTGCATATTTGTCCTCACCTAAATATCATGTTGAATTGTAATCTCCAGTATTACGGGTGGAACCTGATAGGAGGTGATTGGATCATGGGGGTGGATTTCTCATGAATGCGTTAGCTTCCTCCTCTTGGTGCTGTCCTCACAACAGTGAATTCTCACAAGATCTGGTCATTTAAAAGTGTGTGGACCTCCCCCTGAACTTTCTTTCTTGCTTTTGTTTTTACAATATGAAGTGCCTGCTCCTGCTTCACCTTCCACCATGAGTAAAAGCTTCCTGAGGCCTTTCCAGAAGCAGATGCTAGTGATATGTTTTCTATAAAGCCTTCAGAACTGTGAGCCAACTTAATCTCTTTTCTATATACATTACCCAGTCTTAGATATTTCTTTATAAGAATGCAAGAATGGCCTAATATAGAAAATTGGTACAAGGAGTGGGGTATTGCTATAAACATATCTAAAAATGTGGAAGTGACTTTGGAAGTAGGTAACAGGCAGAGGTTGGAAACGTTTGGAGGGCTCAGGAGAAGACAAGAAAATGAGAGAAAGCTTTGATTTTCTTAGAGACTGGTTAAATGGTTGTAACCAAAATGCTGATAGTGATATGGATAGTAATGTCCAGGCTGCTGAGGTCTCAGATGGAAATGAGGAACTCATTGGGAACTGGAGCAAAATTCATGCATGTTATACCTTAGCAAAGAACTTGGCTGCCTTGTGCCCCTGCCCTAGGGATCTGTGGAAGTTTGAGCTTCAGAGTGATGATTTAGGGTATCTGGCAGAAAAACATTTTTAAGCAGCAAAGTGTTCAAAATTTGGACTGGCTGCTTCTAACAGCTCATCCTCAGATGCAGGAACAAATAAATAACTTGAAGTTGAAGTAATATTTTAACAGGAATTAAAATGTGAAGTTTGGAAATTTTGTAGCCTAGTCATGTGGCAAAAGAAGAAAAAACATTTTTAGGACAGGAATTCAAGTAGACCATGGAGAAACCACTTGCTAGATATTTGCATAACTAAAAAGGAGCCAAATACTAATATCCAAGACAATGGGAAAAGACTTCAAAGACATTTCAGGGATCTTCAAGGCAGGCTTTTCCATCAAAAGCCTAGAGGCCTAGGACAGACAAATGGTTTAGTGGGCCAGACCCAGAGTCTTGCTGCCCTGCTCAGTCTCAAGACACTGTTCCTCATATCCCGGCCACTCTGGCTCCATTCTCAGCTCAAAGGGACCCAGGTACAGCTCAAGCTGCAGCACCAGAGAGTGTAAGCCATAAGCCTTGGCAGCTTCCATGTGGTGTTAAGCCTGCAGTGCACAGAGTGCAAGAGTTGAGGCTTGGCAGCCACTGCCTAGATTGTAGAGCATGTATGGAAAAGCCTGGGTGTCCAGGCAGAAGGCTGTTGCAGAGACAGAGCTCTCACAGAGAACCTCTTCTAGGGCAATGCCAAGGGGGAAATGTGGGGTTGGACCTGCCACACAGAGTCTCCACTGGGTCACTGCCTAGTGGAGCTGTGAGAAGGTGGCTACCACTCTCCAGACCTGAGAATGGTAAATCCACCGGCAGCTTGCACCCTGTGCCTGGAAAAGTCATAGGAAGTCAATAACCTGTCAGAGCAGCCTTGGGGCTGAACCTTGCAAAATCTCAGGGATGAAGCTGCCCAAGACTTTGGGATTCTACCCCTTGTAGCGGTGTACCCTGATGTGGGACTTGGAGTCAAAGGAGATTATTTTGGAGATTTAAGACTTAATGACTGCTTTGCTGAATTTTGAGCTTGCGTGGGTCCTGTAGCCCTGTTCTTTTGGCCAATTTCTCCCTTTTGGAATGGGAATGTTTACCTAATGCTGCTACCTCTGTTGTATCTTGGAAGTTAATAACTTGTTTGGATTTTACAGGTTGATAGGTAGAAGGAACTCATCTCTAGATGAGACTTTGAATTTTGTACTTGGGACTTTTGAGTTAATGCTGGAATGAGTTAAGACTTTGCGGGTACATTGAGAAGTGATTGTATTTAAAAATGTGAAAAAGACATGAGAGGCAGGGCGTGATGGCTCACACCCGTAATCCCAGCACTTTGGGAAACTGAGGTGGGCAGATCATGAGGTCAGGAGATCGAGACCATCCTGGCTAACATGGTGAAACCCCGTCTCTATTAAAAAATACAAAAAATTAGCTGGGCATGGTGGCACATGCCTGTAGTCCCAGCTACTCGGGAGGCTGAGGCAGGAGAATCGCTTGAACCTGGGAGGTGGAGGTTGCAGTGAGCTGAGATCACACTACTGCACTCCAGCCTAGGTAACAGAGCTAGACTCCATCAAAAAAAAAAAAAAAAAAAATGACATGAGATTTGGGAGGGGCTGTGGGCAGAATATGGGTCCTGGTGGGAGGTGATTGGATAATGGAGCTGGATTTCTCATGAATGGTTTAGTACCATCGTCTTGGTGCTGTCCTTGTGTAGTGAGTGAGTTTTCACAAGATCTGATCATTTAAAAGTGTGTGCCACCTCCCCCTACATTCTCTCTCTTGCCCTTGTTTTCATCCTGTGAAGTGCCTGCATCTGCTTTGCCTTCCAACATGAGTAAAAGCTTCCTGAGGCCTTTCCAGAAGCAGATGCCAGCGCTATGCTTCCTGTACAGCCTGCAGAACAATAAACCAATTAAACCCCTTTTCTTTATAAACTACCCAGTCTCAGGTATTTCTTTATAGCAATGCAAGAATGGCCTGATACACTCCCTGATATATCACAGCCTCCACCCCACAGTGAACAAATGCTCTTAATGAAGCATATAGGGTCTTTTTTAAAACCGTCTTTGAGACAATGGATATAACAACAGGTGACATGGTAATAGCAGCTCTGGTGGCCAGAGAATTATTGCTTTCTTCACTTTGTGGCTCTATTGAGCTACCAAAAAATAAGTGAAAAATCACAGGCATATGACTTTGCTCTATAGGAAATGCTCATTATGATTCTGCTGTGGTTAATAAGACCTTTAAAAATAATCCACCTTCCTCTATTTCCTTGTTCACATTTTAAAAAATACTATTGAGTGCCAGCTTGTGTGAGACATTATGTTAAGTGGTGTGTAGTAATTGTGAGTTGAGCAACAAGGAGCTCCTTCTTTCTCTTTCTTCAGTTCTTTACTTACATGTACTGTAATACTAAATCCTATCCTGGTCAACCTATTCATAATTACAACTTACGCACACACTTATTATCACTCTTCCCTGCTTTAACTATCTTTAACCCTTACCCACATCTAATATGTGATATATTTTATTTATTTACTACTCGTCTCTCCCACTATAATGTAAATTTCATGAAGCTAGGGATTTTTAGTTTTTTGTGTTCACAGACCCAGCATTTTAAAAAAATGCCTGGAAATAGGCACTCAATAAATATTTCTAACCAATCAATTAATGAATGAAGCAATTGGAGGCAAAACATAATAATGAAGTGGCACTAAAGACCCCTCTTGTTTTTTATTTGGATCCATTAATCAGTTCTAATTGCATCTGCTTTTTCAGATTTCTAGACATTTTATCATCTCTTCTCCAAAAATGTCAGGTATGATGGTGCCTGAAGACTTGGTGAAAACACAGTTAATTATATCTATTTTCCTCTGATCTATATCAAACATGCATGGCAATAAAGATCAGATTTTCCTGGAAAAACTTGATAAATTGATAACCATATGCTTCCAAGAGGGCTCCAAAATCATCTGCTAAAATTTATTACTTGGGTTGATACTGCTTATTTTGCTGAGTTCCTGTGAAAAGTATGTGGGATAAAGTTTACAAAAACCTCTTAAATCTGGCATTGGAGATCAAGGAGATGCAGAAGTAGTAGTAAAGGAGACTGAACACAAAATTCCAGAGAAGCAGAGAAAACCAGGCTACAAAAGTGTTCAAGGGCAAGTGATAAACTTTGCTGGTCTAGTTTATAACTCAACTAATGAAGCAATAGTAAGGAGGAGGTTGTTGATGACTTTCATAAAAGAAGCTTCAATAGATTGGTGAGGCAAAACTTTACTGAAATAAATTTAAGATAAAATGAAGTAAATACATATAGGGGACAATTGGTATAGACAATACTTTCATAAACTTTTGTTATAAAGAAAGAAGAGAAATGGAGTGTAAGGTCGTAAAGAGTTTTTTATATTTTTAATGGTTCCCCAAATAATAGCCTGTGGGTATGAGAATGATTCAGTAGAAAAGAAAAAAATTATTGATGTGATTTGTAGAAAAAATGATGTCTGGAGGAATGTTCTTGGATGACAGGAACGGGGTCTAGTGGACAGGTAGCAACATCGACCATAGCTGGAACAGAAAAGAAGCCTCAATATTTCCATCCATGCCCTGGAGGAAGACATTAATAAATATTGCAAATTTGGTAAAAATAGCTGATATACTAGATAATAACATTGAAATTTAAAATATCTGTCACATATAAATAAAAATAGGGCCAGATAATCTGAAATGTATGGGCTTATAAAAAGGTAAATGAAAACACAGATAATCAAAAGCATGTAACTTGGGAGGGAAATAATTAAGGTTAAATTGTTATAAGATTTGTATAGTTTTTCAAGGTGGATAAAAATTTTTATTAACTTCACACTGTTTAATTATGAAGGTTAAAAATTTTAAGTGCAATCTCTAAAACAAAAAAATAAAGTGTGTATAATAGTCTATTACAGGAAAAATAATGGAATTGCAAATATAAAACAGCTTTATCTACTAGAATAGTAGATAGGGAAGAGCAACCAGATGTTTAAGGGTCTGAAAACAATGGTTAAAAGCATAAAATATATAGTTTTGGTAAGAAAAGTCATTTTCCTTGAAGGACTTAATGCTGAAATTATTTCTTCAATTTGGTAGTTTTTAAGTATTTTAAGATCTATCATAAGCAGGGGAAGGGATTAAATGTACTCCTTATTTAATGTTAGAAAGTTGAACCGGCTATGGATATGAGTTTGGGGAGGTGGTTTGGGGGTTTATCGTAAGGACAATATTTATAAGAATGGAATGGCTCCATGTGAGTTACTGAGCTCTCCTTCAGAGGTCGTAGGATCATCTATCAGGAAACTTTGGTATGGGTTAGTGAAGCAAAAGGTGGACTAAATGAACTGAATAAACTCTTTGCCAAGTCAAAGATTTTAAAATAATAGTAACGATTTTTAAAAATGTTCTAATCACCTTATAGACATGACTTTATTCAATCTTTGCATCAACATCATCAGATAAGTATTATCCCTGTTTTTGAAGATGCTAAAGTTTAGACGTTTAAGTGCCTTGTTGAGGATATGCAGCTTATGTGGGGATAGAATTCCAGGAGTGCCTCATTCTAAAGTGGGAGACTTTTCTTTATGCCTCATGGAATTCCAGAATGAGAGTCATCGACTCATTTCTAATCTTATCAAATCCCCACAAAGAAGTCCTTTCTATCTTATAGTAGTGGTGTAAAATATCAAAAGCCAAAATCAGCAAAGGTATATATATACATATATATACACACACACATATATATCTGATATATACATGTATTATATATACATATATTCACACACACGCACACAGAATTTCAGTAAAGACATTGCTCCTTCTTCTTTTCCAAAAACCTAGAACCTAAAAGAAGCCTTCTTCATGCATAAAAGTAAATTTCCCCAAGTGAATTTTGTCAGTAATTTTTTTTAGAACTAATAGTTTCCAGTATACAAAGTGAGCCTTTATTAATTTTTATGTAATTTCTCTTCTTTTGTATTTGGTCCATAGTTAATTGTTCTTCTTTTTCTTTTTTGCATTTGATTCTTTTATAAAGTCTGATGATGTTGGATATTCTTATACAAATTCTGATGATAAACCTTAATATTGATTTGTCTAATAGGAGAGGCACAGCTTGAACATACTACTACTGAATGAAAATAAGCATAATTTGGAATATTTCTTTTAGTAAATCAGTTGGTGTAAAGTGACATTTCAGAGGGAAGTGGAGAGAAGATGCATGGATAAAAATTATTTTACGCAAAATGAAAATTGAACATATCTCTACTCTGACTTTGCACTAACTTAAAACTCTAAAGACTACTAAATGCTAAAAAGATTCATTGTGATCCTGAACTTGGGAGGACAGAAATGTGACATTCTGATATTCTGACTTGAGATGCACTAATTCCAGGGTATTTTCCACAAACTTGAGCTTGATGGAACTTTCCTGGGAGCAAACTTTCTAGTGAGATTTCCAAGCCAAATTTGATGGCATTTGGTTGAATTGGATGAGCTTCAAAGTAAAGACGCCAAATCTGAATCTTTGTTTGAATTGACTGAAACCCATTGGGTTCATGTCACTGGTGAAAAATGGCTTTGTTTGGGTGAATAGGTTTTGCTGAGGCTTCTAGTAGCCATCTCATTGCTGAGAAAAGGCATGGAAAAATTTGACCTCAAAAAACAAAAACAAAAACAAATGCAAACAAACAAACAAACAAAAAACAAAAAAACCTGAGGATGTAGAGCAGTGATGTTGGGATCTCATCGTCCCTAAAGTTCTTGCTGACATTTTGAATGAGTGTACACTCTGCCCTTCAGTTTTGTAGGGGTTGAATTCCAACTTGGCTAGTTGACTTCTAAGTATGTCATTTTAATTTTTTTAATAAGCAATACCTAACAATTACTCTTATTGTGATTGAATTTTAGATCTCCCTTTACCCTGAAAACACAAAACTTATTGTGGGACTGTAGGGATGGTGGCGGGGCTGCTCTTTCCCCTCCCTTCTCACAAACTGAAATTTGGAGGTGTAGCAGGAAGAAAGAGGAATCCCTCATTGAGTCACAGCCCACTTTGGCTTATTCAGTCATAAAAGGGGTTTCCCAATCTGGAGTGTGTGTGTGTGTGTGTGTGTGTGTGTGTGTGTGTTTGGGTCATTGTTTTGGGGATCTCTTCTGAAGAAATGTTCACAGAACTTCAAACATGTGTCTCATTAAGACCTATCATAGAGGACTTGTTGTTCTCATCTGCCAGCACAGATGGCTGCGTACCAAGGTGTACCTTTCTTGGAGGGGTGTACCTTTCTTGCTTTATGTAGTAAGGCACAGAAAGCTATGCTAAATAGGAAAAGATAATGTTAAAATATACCTCCCTCACTTTATGCAGGTAAGCAGAGGAACCTAGTGTTACATTAGAAAGTTTTGAGACTTCATTTGTCAACGGTCAACTTGCCTCTAAGGTGGAGAAAGTCTACATGTACAACAAAGTCAAGCAAAGAGAACTGGAGTTGAGATATGGAGGGAGAAGCTCTCTGCATAGAGTTTTGCCTAAATACAGCTCTATCTCTTGATAGTTCAATTACATGAGCTAGTAAACTCACTTCTTTTGCTTAAACTTAGTTCGAGTTGCAGTTTGTCACTTACAACCAAAACCATATAACCTCCACAAGGTTATAAAATAGGTAAGACAGACCCTGAGATACTGATTGCATTTGAATGACTGTGATGGCAGGATATTATATTTATCCACAGTACTAAAACTGGCATCAACAAACCATCACTTAGGATTTCCAAATGACCTTACCTTTGCATTGTTTACAGAAGGTGGTGACTGACTCATGAGTATGACCTGAAGTTCTATGAAATGCCATATACTCAGCACTTCAATAGAAATGCATGGATATCATAATGCAATGAGGGGCTACTAAGGTGCCTGATAGCCTTTGGCCATTTTGCAGTTGTTTTGATTGAGGAGATTTCTTTCTTCTTCCTTGATGTACTGTTTCATGACTCCTAGGTACTGTCAGATGCTATATTTCTTGTATTAGTGAATTTTTTTTCCTGAATGAATTATAGTTTTCTGTAACACTCTCCACTTATCCTCTTCTCCCACTCCCCTGTTAGAATGGTTTTTAGGGAAAGATGATGTTTAAATTTTCAGTAGCATTGAAATATTACAAACATGGAATCCTAAGTTAAATCTGACATTCTTCCTCTTAGCTCACTTTTTTATTACAAGCACGTAAGTTAAGAATCCACTATGAGCTTTAATTGAATTTCCTGAGATGTTTTTATGATAACCCTATCCTACAATTAGAATTTTAAAAAAATGATTCCCATAGTTATCTTTACTAGATATGTGTTTATACTCATGGTCACTTTCACCAATTCTTCTGCCAACATGGCAGATTTTCATTCAAGTACCATAAAAATGCGTTTGTTTTAGTGGACAGAATAATGGAATTACTGTATTTTAATGATGTTGTTTTCTTTGTTCAGCATCCAGGCCATTGCTACAATTTTCCAGTCTGGTCATGGCTAAAATGTTTTAGGCAGTATTTAGGATGGCTTGACTCCACCATGCTAAAACATGCTGCTAATATTATAAATCCTTGTAACTTTGGAGATTTTTCTCAATGTAGAAAATACAGAAGCGTGGGATGCATTTTGCTTTTGGTGGTTTCAGAGGGGTGGTCATGCAAGAAATTGTTTTCAAAACAGTCACCCCCACCATCTGTGCTGCAGAAGACAGATTCAAGGGGCTGATAGAGACCCTTGGGCATCGAAAGCAGAAAGAGCTCAGGAAGCCTCTGAGATCACCCACGCTTTGTGAGAAAATCACTGGGCTGGGGGTGGGGTGAGGTGGGGTAGGTTGGGGGAACGGCTTTACAGAACTGACTTTACCTGGTGGGAGGACATGTTCAGGTTTTTAGGATACTGCTTATTTTTGTGGGCTTTGTTTACACAACATGGTTTACTGCTGCCTTACTGGCTAAGTATTAGCTTCCCTTCTCTTTTTAGTGAAAGCTTCATACCTATGCTATTAGGAGGGTCTGTAAGAGGTCCAATTTTTTTAAGACAATAAAGTATCAGTGAGTAAAGAGCATGGAAATGTTGAATTTACAAAGATAGACTGCTTTCTTTAGGAAAAAATAGCCTCCTAATTTCAAACTCTCTCCAGAGGGCTGAGGAAAGCTTTAAATATCCATTCAAAATTCTTCACAGCCAGACATCCCTTTTAAAGGAATTAGGTTACATCAGTTGATGTAATTAACTCAGATTGTTTGGGTGATCCAAATCCCAAAGGCAGCAATACATCTGTGCAGCACACACATTTCCTCTTCTGTGCAAAGGCGCCAGTGGTTTCGATTCTGGGTGTGTATTTGAGGGGGTTGAAGAAATGGGGGCAAGAGGAGGAGCTGGTGAAAGGTAATATAGAGAAGAATCATGTACCAAAAATGCTTTTTTTTTTTTTTTTTTTTTAAATGCTATCTGATTTCCTTTTAAATCTTTGTTTGAAAAAGGAATATCAGTTTGGGATCTCTTAATAATCAAATATATTAAAATAAACCATCTTTTGTTTCATTAGCCCAGTTATTCATTACTGCTCTTTGGGCATCTGGCCAGCAGTGTAGAGCTGGAGGAAGAGGTATCTTTTAGTCAATCAGTGAACTGGAAGATGTGCCATCTTTTCACCTCTGACTTGCAGGAAGAGGGCTCGCGAATATGTGTTTGTGAAACAAATCCAGTTGCTTTATATTGTATTTGAATATCATCTCCCATAGAATCTTGAAGCTGTAAAGGTATATTTATGCTTAAATATTTCCATTTCCAGGTGATGTTGCACCTGACCCATTTCATAGAGTTTTCTGTCTAATTCTTTTAAGAGTTTGAAACTCAGAGAGTCAGAGTATGCTGTCTTTGAAAATCTCTGTCTGATAGACTCTCTTTCAATTATTACAAAGCTTCATCTCCGTAACACTCTATTTCTTGACCAGATTCTACATATGTTGTCCAGTTTGTATTTACTCTTAGTGTCACATCAGTAAATGTGAAATACAATTGTTGCTTTCCTTACGTATTAAATCCTTTCTGATATTTTAAAACTGCAGGTCTTCTATAGTGAGAAGAGTTATAACAAGAGGTAGAGATAATGCACTAAATTAATTAAGAACATATATAGATTAAGAGACTTCTGTTGACTATGACTAGATCACCAAAGTTAAAAACATGTGATTTTTTTTAACAAGACAAATTTCTATTTATATTTTATGTTGCTTAGCTCAGTTCTGCATATTCATTTGTAATAGGAAAACATTATTTTAAGCAACATAAATAATTGCACAGCTTTTGGTCTTTCATTAAATTCAAGACTTTTTTTGGTTTTGAGGTACTTTTCTGGAGTAAAAGGGCTTTTTAAAAATCACTATTTTGTCCACGTTCTTAGGAATGTCTGGTAAGAAGATATCTGAGTCTTAGCAAAAGGATATAAAGTATAAGTCAATTGCACTTGAAAGAAAACTCCAACCTAAGACTGACCACAGTATTTAGGGGGCTTAGGCGTTTTCAAATAACTGTTTTAGTTTTGGCCCATTTGTCTAGACAACACAAGGGAGAATGCTTTTTTCCATCAATTCTAGGTCTAATTTATACAGTTCTATTCAGCTTTTTTTTCCTGTCTCCCATCCAGTCCAGGGACTTTCCCGATTGGTACTGGTACACTGAATTCACTGTTACCCCTGGAGTTGTTCAGTGTTACAGTTGGAAGCCTCTTTAGGGATTAGTCCAGCTCTTACTTTTTAAGAACTTTTGTATTTTATTGTAGTAAGAACATTTAGTATGAAATTAACCTTCAACAGATTTTTAAGTGTACAATACCATATTGATACAATGTGGTACAGCAGATTTCTAGAACTTATTTATTTTAATAACTGAAACTATATATCCATTGGTAAGCAACCTGTCCCTGGCAGCAACAGTCCCTGGCAACCACCATTTTACTCTCTGCTTCTAAGAGTCTATTTTAGATGTCTTATATAAGTAGAATTATACACTATTTGTCCTGCCCTAACTGGCTTATTTTATTTAGCATAATGTTCCCATGGTTGATCCATGTTGTTGCATATTGCACTATTTTCTTCTTTTTTAAGGCTAATATTCCATTTTATTTATATACCACATTTTCTTTATTCATTCATCTGTTGATAGAAATTTCGATCGCTTCCCTATCTTGCCTATTGTGTATAGTACTGCAATGAATGTAAGAGTGCTAATGTCTCTTGGAAATTTTGATTTCAATTCTTTTCTAAAAATACTCAGAGGTGGGAATGCTGGGTTATATGATAGTCATATTTTTAATTCTTTTGAGGAAACTCTATACTGTTTTTCATAGTGGCTGTACCATTTTGTATTCCCAGCAACAATATACAAGTTTTCCAATTTCTCTGCAGCCTCACGAACACTTGTTAGTCTTGAGTTTTTGATAATAATCATCTTAACGATATCTCATTGTGGTTTTGGCTTACATTCCCCTAATGATTAGTGACATTGAGCATCTTTTCATGTACCTATTGGCCATTTGTATGTCTTTGGAGAAATGTCTATTCAAGTCCTTAATCCACTTTTAAAATTGGGTTCTTAGCTTTTTTTTTTTTTTTTTTTTTGCTATTAATTTGCAGGCGTTCCTTAAATATTTTGGAAATTGACTCCTTATGAAATACATGGTTTGCAAATATTTTCTTCCATTCCATAGGTTGTCTTTTCATATATGGCCTTTATTATGTTGAGAAAATTTCCCTCTATTCCTTGTTTATTGAGAGTTTTTATGATGAAAGAGTATTGATTTTTATCAAATGCTTTTTCTGCATTTATTGAGATGATCATACAATTTTCATTCTTCATTCTGTTATTCCAGACTGGTCATGGCTAAAATGTTTCAGGCAGTATTTAGGATGGCTTAATTGATCTTTATATGTTGAATCATCTTTGCATTTTAGAAAGAATCCCACTTGGTCATGGTGTGTGGTCCTTTTAATGTGCTGTTGAATTTGGTTTGCTAGTAAGTTTTTGAGGATTTTTGCAACTATATTCATCACGGATATTGGCCTATAGTTGGTTTTCTTGCAGTCTCTTATTCTGTTTTTTTTGTTTGTTTTTGTTTTTGTTTTTTTGAGATGGAGTCTTGCTCTGTTGCCTAGGCTGGGTGCAATCTCGGCTCACTGCAACCTCCACCTCCTGGGTTCAAGACATTCTCCCACCTCAGCCTCCTGAGTAGCTAGGACTACAGGCACACTCCACCATGCCTGGCTAATTTTTGTATTTTTAGTAGAGATGGAGTTTCACCATGTTGGACAGGCTGGTCTCGAACTCCTGACCTCAAGTGATCCGCCTGCCTTGGCGTCCCAAAGTGCAGGGATTACAGGTATGAGCCACTGTGACTGACCCTCCTTGTCTGGTTTTATATAAGGGTAATGCTGGCCTCAAAAATGAGTTTGAAAGTGTTTCCTCCTCTTTAATTTTTTGGAAGAGTTTGAGAAGGATTGGTGTTAATTCTTCTTTAAATGTTTGGTAGAATTCATTGGTGAAGCCAGCTTGTCCTGGGCTTTTCTTTAGTGAAAGGTTTTTGATTCCGATGCAATATTCTTACTAGTTATAGGTCTGTTCAGGTTTTCCACTTCTCCATGATTCCGTCTCAGTAGGTTGTATCTTTCTAGGTCATTCATTACTTCTAGGTTATCCAATTTGTTGGCATATAATTGTTCACAGTAGCCTCTTATGATTCTTTTTCTTTCTGTGGCATCAGTTGTAGTGTCTCCTCTTGCATTTCTAATCTTATTTGGGTATCATCATATCTTTTTTTCCTCTTACTCTAGCTAACAGTTTGTCAAGTTTGCTTTTTCATAAAACCAGCTCTTAGTTTTGTTGACTTTTTTCTATTCACTATTTTGTTTGTTTCTACTCTAATCTTTGTTATTTCCTTCCTTCTGCTAACTTTGGGCTTATTTTATTCTTTTTCTAGTTCCTTCAGGGTGTACCAGTAGATGATTGTTTATTTTAGGTCTTTCTTTTTTAATGTAGGTATTTATCACTATAAACTTTTCTCTTAGTACTGCTTTAGCTGCATCCCATAAGTTATGGCGAGTTGTATTTCTATTTTCATTTGTCTCAAAATATTTTCTAATTTCCCTCTTGATTTCTTCCTTAACCTATTGGTTGTGCAAAATATGTTGTTTAATTTCCACATATTCATTAATCTTTCAGGTTTTCCTTTGTTATTGATTTCTGGCTTTATTCTTTTGTGGTTGGAAAAGATATTTGGTATAATTTCAGTCTTCTTAAGATTTTTAAGACTTGTTTTGTGACCTAATATATGAACTATCCTGGAAAAAGGTCCATGTGCCTTTGAGAATAATGTATATTCTGCTGGTGTTGAGTGAAATATTCTGTATATCTCTGTTAGGTCCATTTGGTCTATAGGATTAAGTATTCTTTTCTTGTTGATCTTATGTCTGGATGTTCTGTTTATTATTTAAAGTAGGGTATTGAGGTCTCCTACTATTATTATTATTTTTCTATTTCTACCTTCAGTTCTATCAATGTTTGCTTTGTATATTTAGGAATTCTAATGTTGTGTGTATCATTTTATATTCCTGTATAGATATTTTTTCACTATATAATGTCCTCTTTTTCTCTTGTGACAGTTTTGACTTAAAATCTATTTTGTCTGATGTAAGTATCACCATCCCTGCACTCTTTTGATTATCATTTGCATGAATATGTTTTCCACCCCTTAACTTTCTTAATATAAATTTAAATCTAAAATTAGCTTCTTATAGACAGCATATAGGTAGATTTAAAAAAATACATTCAGCCATTCTATGTCTTTTGATAGGGGAGTTTAATCCATTTATATTAAGAGTAATTACTGACAGGAAAGAATTTACTATTGTTAATTGTTTTCTGTTTGTCCTTGTTTTTGGTTCCTCTTTTCCTTTCTTGTGTTTTCCTTTGTGTTTCATGAAATATTTTATATTAATATATTTGATTTGTTTTTCTTTTTTCTTTTATGTAGCTTCTATAGGTATTTATTTTTTAAATTTTATTTTGCTTTATTTTACTTTTGAGACAGGGTCTCACTCTGTCACCCAGGCTGGAATGCAGTGGCCCAATCAGCGTTCACTGCAGCCGTGAACTTCTGGGCTCAAGCAATCCTCCTGCCTTAGCCCCCTGAGTAGCTAGGATAGGACTACAGGCACATGCCACTGTGCCTGACTAATTTCATCTCTGAAAGTGCTGAGATTACAGGTGTGAGGCACCATGCCTGGTCAATAGGTAATTTTTGTGATTACCATGGAGCTCACATAAAATATAACAGTTTGTTTTTTAAGCTGATGGAAACTTTAGTTCAATCACCTAGAAGAACTCTACACTTTTACTCCTTCCCCAACGCCTTGTGTTATTGATGTGATATTTATATAGTGTACCCATTAAGATATTTAAATTTATAGTTATTTTTAATACTTTTCTCCTTTATTTACTATACTATAATTAAAAGTGATTTAACAACCATTGCTACAGTAATAAAGTATTCTGTATTTGTCTATATATTTACCTTTATCAGTGTATTGTATAGTTTCTTATGCTGTTATGTCACTGTTTAACATCCTTTGGTTTCAAGTTTAATAACTCCCTTTAGCATTTTTTATAAGGTAGTACTAGTTGTGTTGGACTCCCTTCGTTTTTGTTTGTCTGGAAAAGTCTTTACTTCATTTATGAAGGATGGCTATAGTATTTCTGATTGGCAGTTCTTTTATTTTAACACTTTGAATATCTCATTCTACTCCCTTCTATCCTGCAAAATTTCTGCTGAAAAATTCACTGATAGTCTTATGAGTATTGTCTGGTATGTACATAGTCTTATGAGTATTGTCTTGTATGTAACAAGTCTATTTTCACTTCCTGCTTTCAAAATTCTCTTTGTCTTTGGACAATTTGATTATAATATGACTTGATGTGGATTTCTTTGGGTTCATCTTATGTGGAATCCTTTGGGCTTCCTTGATTTGGATGTCCATTTCCTTCCCTGTATTTCAGAAGTTTTCAGCCATTATTTCTTTGAATAAGCTTTCTGGTGCTGCTGCTGCTTCTTGTTCTTGTTCTTGGTGTTATTGTTGTTCTTGTTCTAATTCTTGTTCTTCTTCTTTTTCACACCTCATAATGCATATATTGGTCTGCTTAATAATGTCCCATCAATGCCTTAAGTTTTGTTCATCCTTTTTCTTTTTTTTTTTCCTTTTTTTTTTTTTTTTTTTTGAGACGGAGTCTTGCTCTGCCACCCAGGCTGGAGTGCAATGGCTGGATCTCAGCTCACTGCAAGCTCCGCCTCCCGGGTTTACGCCATTCTCCTGCCTCAGCCTCCCGAGTAGCTGGGACTACAGGCGCCCGCCACCTCGCCCGGCTAGTTTTTTGTATTTTTTTAGTAGAGACGGGGTTTCACCGTATTAGCCAGGACGTATTAGCCAGGATGGTCTCGATCTCCTGACCTCGTGATCCGCCCGTCTCGGCCTCCCAAAGTGCTGGGATTACAGGCTTGAGCTACCGCGCCCGGCCTGTTCATCCTTTTTCATTCTTCTCTGTATTTCTCTCCTGATTGGGTAATTTCAAATGCCCTTTCTTTGATTTTGAGGATTCTTCTGTTTGCTCTAATCTTCTGTTAAACCCCTATATTGAATTTTTCAGCTCAGTTTTGCATTTTTTTAGCTTTATGATTTCTGTTTGGTTCTTTTGTGTCTCTTTGTTGAAATTCTCACTTTGTTCCTGCGTTAGTCTCCTGAACTCACTGAGTTTTTTTTTTTTTGAAACGGAGTCTTGCTCTGTCACTCAGGCTGGAGTACAGTGGCACCATCTTGGTTCACTGCAAGCTCCGCCTCCTGGGTTCACGCCATTCTCCTGCCTCAGCCTCCTGAGTAGCTGGGACTACAGGTGCCCACCACCACGCCCGGCTAATTTTTTGTATTTTTAGTAGGGACGGGGTTTCACTGTGTTAGCCAGGATGGTCTCGATCTCCTGACCTCATGATCCACCTGCCTCGGCCTCCCAAAGTGCTGGGATTACACTGAGTATTTTTAAGATGATTATATTGAATTTTTATCAGGTAATTCATATATCTGATATAGAGTCAGATTCTGGAGTTTTATCTTGTGTCTTTGTTTTCCTTGATTCATTGTGTTACTATCTGTACATTAGGAAAAAACTGCCACTTCTCCCAGTCCTTATGGATTGGCCTCATACAGGAGAAGAACTTCACCAACCAACCTAGCCAAAGCCTCTGCGGGCCTCTAAAGCCTTTGTGCTAGTAAAAACCACTGTCTTTGCTCTTAGTGTTCGCCGGACATCAGAGTATACTAGAATCTGTCAGTGCTCCAAGACAGGTGAGACAGAGGCAAATCCCTTGGAAGCACCTGGTAAAGTTGCAGCATTGGATATGGCATCCAATTCCATTTGGAGTTTTTCACCTGTTCACGTTGTGCTGGTCCAGCAGGAGGACATAGTTCAGACTGCATTCTTTATTCTCTGTGGCTCCCAGGAATGTAAAACATGCTTGGTCATATCAACACTCTGAGATAGGTAAGACAGGAGTTAATCGCACAGGCAACACTCCAAAAAGTTGAGAGATTGGATATATGGCACAACTCTTTTTTTCCTCAGGGTGAAGCTACAGTTGGGAGTTTCTTCTTGATCATAGGACGCTATGATGAGAGTGGGGATTATGGCAAGGGGGTTGAGTCCAATTTTCATACTGGGTTTGATGTAGTCTAAATGCCTGACCACCCTTACCTGTCACAAAGAAAACTTAAAAATAATAAAACTCAAATAAAAACTTAAAAGAAACTTTAAAAACTAAAAATAAAAACTTAAAAATAATAAGCATAAAGTAACTAGTTCACATTTGCTTTATATTTGTCTCTGTCATGTCAGGTCTAATGATATAAACAGGTATTATGCCAGAAATTAGTAATGATATAAATAGGTATTTCATCAGAAATTATTAAATTCAAATTCTGTTTTGAAAAATGATATATATATATATACACATATTTCCAGAAAAGTCTTCAAAGCAAAATCTATTCCAACAGTTTGTAATTGCCTTAGTTTCTTTGATTTTATACTTACACACACACACGTGCTTTCAACACGTTTTTTTTTTTTTTCCAAATTCTAATTTTGTCTTGGTCAGCTCAAAGAGTAGCTGTTTTATTTTCTAAAAGTGGTGTGGAGATTAAATTTGCCTTAATAGCAGAAATCTTTTAGATGCATAATCAAAACAATAACTTTAAATAAATTAACTAGGTTGCTACTATAGACTTCCATCTTCAAATTCCACTCTTTGGCCCATGAAGAGCAAACCACTTTGATTATTAAGAACACATATTTGGTTCTGTTTCTTGACACTAGTATCAGTGGATTCTAAAAGTGGCTTTACTTTCTTTCTTTTTAATAGATAGTATGCACACACACATTCACACTTGTGCACTTAGGCTTGCTTTCTAAAATACTTAGGAGTATACAGGATAAAGCAGGTCAAATAATAAAATTATTTTCTGATTCTATTCTATTAAAAGAATCCAGTAAAGTATTCTACTTAGAAAATTTTCTGTGATAGGCAACTTACTAATTATGAAGGTGTTGCAATTTTGCAGAACTCTGACTTTTAAGAAGTCATTTTTATAATGATCAGAAATCAATCTTCCAATAGACTCTATAGCATTAATGCAAGTTTGCATCTTTGGGTCCATCCAGAATTAGGTTAATATGTAACAACTCTTCTAATGTTTAAAGACAAGTGTTTAGTTTACCTCCCCTCTCCAATTCTGTTACCCCTTAAATATTTAGGTTGTGTCTCCATTTCTTTTACCCTCCTTGTCTTAGCTCTGAATGTGTTCCATTACTATATTAAATGGTAGTGCCGGAGTTCAATGTGATCGTACTTGGAAATAATTCTTGAATTTTAAAAATAAAGATTTTAGATAGGTAGGAATTTAAACTTTGCAGTGAAACACTGGTCTCTGGGAGTATGATTTGAAGAGTAGCAATGTTCACACAGACAAGGAAATAATCCTGAACTTGGTGGTGACTAAATTCTGACAGAAGTCCCTACCCTCCTTCATTTTTGCTAGTTTCAGATATGATGTGTGGAAGGGGCAGTGACACAGACAGCACCATCTTGCTTGACGCCATGGCCACTGCCATCTTACAGAAACCCCACAACTTGGCAGTTGTAAATGATGAGCCAATCATGAATGGGGCGGGCCAGCTGAGAAAAGCAAGAAACGCCATCCAGGCAGATGTGGATCTTGCTTCAATTCTTTCATTCTTTCTCCAGGTTGCAATTTTACTCCTGGCTTTCACGGATTACTTAGCTCCAGCAGATGAACAATATTTTGGCAGTGCTGAATACTGAATGAAAGCAGAGTAAGGACTAATTTTAAGGGTGCTTCCAAACCATAGAATTGGTGGCAGAATGCCAGCTCCTCTAAATGCCTTTCCAAACTGCTCAAATCAGCAAACCCTTGGCAGTTCCAGTCAAATGAATGTCGCAATTTTCAGGGTACCTGTTATATTAAATCACATGTTAATGGGGAAATAAAGCAGAAACATCACACCATTGTGTAGGAAAAAAATGAAGTCTAGAGCTTTTCTGCCAATAGTAGGCTTTTTTATAAGTGAGAAAGCGTTTTGGGGTTTTATGGTAATTCTATTTAATTGAATATAAACCAAAACAGAATTTTTCAAAGTGTTAGCATGACTTTCTATGTTAGCTCTGAGACTGTTTCTCCTCTGGTACACGAGAGTCCTGGAGATTATGTTTTCTACACTTCTAGGCGTAGAAAGCAAATAGATACATAAAACAAATCCCAGAATCCTAGTTAATAATTCAGTAAGCTGGCAGGCAGATTGGCAGGCAGATTATTAACTACAGTGTTACCTTCAAATAAATCAGTAAGTTATCAGCACACTCTCAGATGTGCTAGGCATAATGACATAGCCCAGATTTAACTTATGCTGGGCAATGTGGAGTGGATTTGCGGTATTCAAAGTCATTCTCATTCATCCTTTCTCCCCATGTTCTGAGTAGTCACTGTTCTAACCTGGTTTATTTTTCCTGACTTCTCTCACACACCATTCTTGTTATTTACTCCATAACATGGCCAATATTGTTCCTGCCACCCAGAAAACACCAGCCCTTCTCTATATTTCTGTTTGGTCTTCTTGAGACAGTGGCTTCACTTCACCATTTCCTCACCTCCTGCTCATTCAATCAACAATATGCTCTATTCCCACTACTTTATCACAGCTGCTGTTGCCCAGGGCTCCAAGGCCTAAGTTGCCATTTTTAGGGGACAGTTTCTAGTTCCTTTGGCTTTCTCTCCCTCTCAGGCTATGTTCTCAGGTTCCTGTCTCAGCATCACCTTCTCTACTTAACCTTAAATGTTTGAGTTCCTCATGGGACTGGCATGGACCTGCATCTCATTTTACACACATACCCTAGTCAGTCTCCTTTGCTTGTGTGGCCTCATTTAAACCTATATCCCAGATTCACATTTCCTGACAACAAGTTTTTTTGTTTGTTTGTTTTTGTTTTTGTTTTTTTTTAATTTTCAGCTGCATGGTAGACATCTCTACTTGGTCTCATAGTAAATATATCACAAGACTATAACTGAACTCATGGACTTGCCCTGTCAAACTTAATCATCCTGCTGCACTTCTTATTTCAGGGAGTGATGCCAACATCCACCCGCTTGCTCATGCTAGAAATCTTGGAGACAGCCAAGCTTTTCTGAATTCCCTTCATTTTTTTCTCAATACCCATTTTAAAGCTAGAACCTATCCTGATGAACTTTACTGTATAAAAATCTCTTGAATAATCCGCTTCTCCCTATATGACTACCTCCACCATAATCTAAGCCACTGTCACCTCTTACTAGGTATGCTAGTTTCCTACTGCTGCTAACAAATTACCACAAACTTGGTGGCCTAAAACAACACAAATTTGTTATCTTATGGTTCTAGGGGTCAGTAGTACATGGGTCTAAAAGGGGCTAAAATAACCTTCTACTCTATAAACAAGAAAATAATAAACCAAGATGCAGTAATGCAATTAATCCATAACAGTAGTAATGTATTAGTTTCCTATTGTTGCTGTAATAAATTTCTACACTTAGTGGCTTAAAGCAACACAAATTTATCTTACAGTTCTGAAGATCAGAAATCTAAAATGAGAGTGGTTTGGCCAAGATGGCTGACTAGAAGCAGCTTGTGTGCCCCACTCTCATGGAGAGAATGGAAGAGGCAAGTAAATACAATACCTTCAACTGAGACATCCAGGTACACACATTGGGACTCATCAAGGAAACAGCTCAACCCACAGAGAATGGAGAAAAGCAAAGCAGGATGAGTTCCCACCTGGGAGTGACACAGAGCTAGGGGAACCTCCCCTGCGCAGGGAAGCAGTGAGTGAGTGAGCGACCTTGGAGACCTGTGTTTCTCCCATGGATCTTTGCAGACCTTGGATCAGGAGATCCCCTTGTGAACCCACTCAGCCAGGGCCTTCAGTCTGACACATAGAGCTAATGGAGTGTCAGCAGAGCTGCCACTCAAGCACTTGTGGAGCCCCAAAAGCCTTAGATACCTTGCAGAACTAGACTCACTGGCTTGGGAGTCCAACCAGCCTCTTGCAGCAGCGCTATACCTCCCTGAGATGGAACTCCTAAGGGGTAGGGCGGGCCGCCATCTGTGTTGTTTTGCAGCCTTAGCCATTGTTGCTTTTGGCCTCTAGGGAGTCTGAGATGACTAGGGACTGGAGCTGTTCCCTGGTACAGTCCAGCAGCTCTAAGGAGAAGCAGTCAGACTGGTTTTTCACACAGGCGCTGAATCCCATTTCTATTCACTGGGTGGAATCTCGCAACCGGGGTCTCCAATCATTCCCACCGGTGTTTCCCAGGAGACAGCTGTTTCAAACTTCCCTGGTACGAAGCTCCCAAAGGGAGGGGCAAGCTGCCATCTTTGCTGTTTCACAGCCTTAGCCATTCTGACCTTCAGGCTTTGGAGAATCCGAGACGACCAGGGGCTGGAGCAGACCTCCAGCACGGTACAGCTGCTCTACGAAAAAGTGCAGACTGCTCTTTTACATGGGTCCTCAATCCTGTTCCACCTCACTGGGCAGGATCTCCCGACTGGCATCTCAGCCACCTCCTGAAGGTGTGTTTGGCCCAGCAATGGGTCCATACCTCCCTGGGATGGAGCTCTGCAAGGGAGGACCAGGCCACCATCTTTGCTGTTTTGCAGCCTTCACTATTGATAACTTCAGGTACTGGAAAATCCAAGGTGACTAGGTACCGGACCTGACCCCCAGCACACTGCAGTAGCCCTGTGGAAAAGTAGCCAGACTGTTTGTTACATGGATCACCAATCCTGTATCTTCTCACTGGGTGGGTCCTTCAGATCTCACTCTCCAGCCAACCCACACTGGGGCAAGCCAGTAGAAGCTCTGAAACTCCCTGAGACAGAGCTCCCAGTGGGAGGCATGGGTTGCCATCTTGGCTGTCTTGTAGTCCTCACTCTTGCTGTCTCCAGACTCTGGAAAGTCTTTGAGGACCAGGGGCTGGTCTGGACCCCCAGCAGAGAGCAACCACCTCACAGAAAACTGTCCACATTGTTCTCCATGCAGGTCCTGGTCCTCACTTCTCCTTACTTGGCAGGGCCACCCACCTGGGACTCCAGGACAACAACCTTGCCCCTGCCTGATCATTGCAGTCAGAGGCAGCCCAGCATTTCTCCAAGGAGGAAATTCCAGAGTCAACCCACAACCTCTTCACCACTACAGTTGCAGTGGTACTGACCTAACAGCCCTGAGGCTGGGAAAGAAACAAAGGGCCAAGTCATTACACTGGCACTTCCAGCACACCATAGCCACCATATGGAGATGAGACCAGCCTCTCTTCCCTGAAAGCCCTCATCCCCACTCTTCACCAGGCAATACTCCCAGCTCTTGAATGCAGAACAGTCACTCCATCCATGGCTGAGCATACACACTGGTAGTGGCCCAGAGTGTCCCTGGGGAGAGGCCCCCAGACGCATACAACAGCTCCTCTGCTGATGCTACAGCAACAGTCCTATCCATGTTGCCCTAGGTCTGGGGAAGAAACAGAGTCTGAGGGCTACACTTGAGCTTGCAGCATGCCACAGTCACCATATGGAGAGGAGACCAAACTCCTCCTGGTGAGCGCTCAACCCCCTGCTCCCAAACAAGTGGAACTCCAAGTTCATGCCAGCAGTGCAGCCACCCAACCCCACTAACTGAACACTCCCAGTATGAATGGCTCTGCATTTCTCAGAGGTGGAGTGCAATGGGCAAATAAAGCCTCTCTGCCACTGCATCTGCAGTGGTACTACCTGTGCTACCCTTGGAGTTACAAAGGAGCAAAGACCCTAAGTACTTTATCTACACCTCTCAGAAGCAGCAGTCAACACAATGAGAAGAGGCCACTCCATCTGCCATGGGTACCACCTACCCCCTCTGCTTGTCACCAGGCAGGGAACCCTTGGCTTGGGCCCACAGCATAGACCCCCACATCCTGCTGATTGCTGAGAGATTGCTGACCT
This sequence comes from Papio anubis, assembly GCF_008728515.1. NCBI lineage: Eukaryota > Metazoa > Chordata > Mammalia > Primates > Cercopithecidae > Papio > Papio anubis. The sequence goes on from NC_044980.1 coordinate 75,456,227, forward strand.
GCATTGCTCTGGGGTGGAGCCCCTGGAGACAAGCAAAAGACCCTCAGAACCTCTACTAAGGTCCGTTTCTATGCTGACTCCAAGTTGGGGAGGAAATATAAACCCTGAGATCACCCCAGAGCTGCGGTGGGCAGCCAGAGAGTGCGAAGCCATGATCTATAGCTGGCACCCAAGTGGAAGAGGAGCCCACACTTTCAGAGCATTGGAAGGGAGGATGGCTGCAACTGTGAGGAACTTTAGGGGAGCTACAAGATAGAGCAAAAGCCTATCAAATGACCTCTATGACTAAGTGCCACTAACTAATTCACACTCCAAAGCTTTAACACCAAACGTACCTCACTAATACACTCCCCTGTGAAACCTATGACAAGTCAGCTACAAATAAAGATCCTGCACAAAGCCTCAGCCCTGTGAAACTATCCAGAAAAGAACTATATTGACTGTACTCAATCTACACTGCAATTAAAGGAACACCCACATACAAAGATGAGAAAGAAACAGTGCAAGAACTGACAACTCAAATAGCAAGAGTATCTTATGTCCTCAAAATGATCATATTAGTTCTCCAACAAGGGTTCTTAACCAGGCTAAATTGACTGAAATGACAGAAATAAAATTTAGACTATGAATAGGAATGAAGATCATCAAGATTCAGGAGGATGGCAAAATCCAATCCAAGGAAACTAAGAATGACAATAAAATGATACAGGAGCTGATAGATGAAATGGCAAGTATAAAAAAAGAACTTAACTGATCTGACAGAGCTAAAACACACACTACAAGAATTTCACAATGCAATGGCAACTATTAACAGCAGAATAGAACAAGCCAATGAAAGAATCTTGGAACTCAAAGACTGGCTCTCTGAAATAAGACAGTCAGGCAAAAATAAAGAAAAAAAGAATAGAAAGAAATGAACAGAATCTCCAAGAAATATGGGATTATGTAAAAAGATCAAATCTATGTAACATTGGCATCCCTGAAAGGGATGGGAAGAAAGCAAATAACTTGAAAAATATGTTTCAGGGTATCATCCATGAAAACTTCTGCAACCTTGCTAGAGAGGACAACAGTCAAATTCAGGAAATACGAAGAATCCCTGCAAGATTCTACACAAGATTATCCCCAAGACACATAATCATCAGATTTTCCAAGGCTGAAATGAAAGGGAGAATGTTAAAGGCAACTAGAAAGAAAGGGCAGGTCACCTATAAAGGGAACTCCACCAAGCTAACAGCAGACTGCTCAGCAGAAACCCTACAAACCAGAAGAGATTGGGGGTATATATTCAAAGTTTCTAAAGAAAAAAATCTTTAAGCAACATTCCTAAAGAAAAAATCTTTAACCGAGAATTTCATATCCAGCCAAACTAAGCTTTCTAAGCAAAGGAGAAATAATATCCTTTTCAGATAAGCAAATGCTGAGACAGTTCATTACCACCAGACCCACTTTATAAGAGATCTTGAAATAAGCACTAAGTATGGAAAGGAAAAGCAGTTACCAGCCACTACAAAAACACGCTTAAGTATACAAGCCAGTGACACTATAAAGGAACCATACAAACAAGCTGGCATAATAACCAGCTAACAACACAATGACAGGATCAAATCCACACATATCAATACTAACCTTGAATGTGAAGGAGCTTACTGCTTCATTTAAAAGGTACAGATAAGCTGGATAAAAGAGGAAGACCAAATGGTGTGCTGTCCTCAAGGGATCCATCTCACATGTAATGATACACATAGGCTCAAAATAAAGGGATGGAGGAAAATCTACCAAGCAAATGGGAATCAGAAAAAAGCAGGGATTGCAACCCTAATTTCAGACAAAACAGACTTTAAACTAACAAAGATCAGAAAAGACAAAGAAAGGTATTACACGATGATAAAGAGTTCAATTCAACAAGATTTAACTATCCTAAATATGTATGCACCCAACACAGGAGCATCTAGATTCATAAAGCAAGTTCTTAGAGACCTAGAAAGAGCTTAGACTCTCACACAATAATAGTGGGAGACATCAATACTCAACTGACAGTATTACACAGATCACCAAGGCAGAAAATTAACAGATATTCAGAACCTGAACTCAACATTAGAGCAAATGGATCTGACAAACCTCTACAGAACGCTTCACCCAACAACCGCAGAATATACATTTTTCTAATTGCCATATGGCACATAACTCAAATAAACCACACAATTAGACATAAAATGGTTCTCAGCAAATTCAAATGAACCTAAATTATACCAAACACACTCTTGTAATACAGCACAGTAAAAATAGAAGTCAAGACTAAAAAAGTTCCTCAAAACCATGCAATGACATGGAAATTAAACAATATGCTCCTGAATGACTTTGGGGTAAATAATAAAATTAGAGCAGGAATCAAGAAATTCTTTGAAACTAACAAGAACGAAGACAGCATACCAGAATATCTGGGGCACAGGTAAGGTAGTGTTAAGAGGGAAATTTATAGCTCTAAATACCTACATCGAAAAGTTAGAAAGATCTCAAATTAAAAACCTAACATCACACCTGAAAGAATTTGAAAAGTAACAGCAAATCAACCCCAAAGCTCACAGAAGATAAGACATAATCAAAATCAGAACTGAACTGAAGGAAATCAAGACACACACAAAAATTTAAAAGATCAACAAATCTAGGAGCTGGTGTTTTGAAAAACAAATTAATAAGATAGACCACTACCTAGAGTAATACAGAAGAGAAGAGAGAAGATTCAAATAAACACAATTATAAATGACAAAGGGGATGTTACCACTGACCTACAGATATAAAAATAACCATCAGAAGCTACTAGGAACACCTCTATGCACACAAACTAAAAAACGTAGAAGAGATTGATACATTCCTGGACACATACAACCTCTCAAGACTGAACAAGGAAGAAATTGATTCCCTGAACAGACCAATCATGAGCTCTGAAATTGAATCAGTAATAAACCTACCAATCAAAAAATGCCCAAGACCAAATGGATTCACAGCCAAATTCCACCAGATGTACAAAGAAGAACTGATACCATTCCTACTGAAACCATTCCAAGAAAATGAGGAGGAGGGACTCCTCTCCAATGCATTCTGTAAGTACAGCATCATCCTGACAGCAAAACCTGGCAGAGACACAACAAGAACAAAACAAACTTCAGGTCCATATCCTTAATGAACACTGATAAAAAATTCTCAACAAAATACTTGCAAGCTGAATCCGGCAGCATAATCAAAAGCTAATCCACCATGATCAAGTAGGCTTCATCCCCAGGATGCAAGGCTGATTCAACATATGGAAATTAGTAAATCTGATTCATCACATAAACAGAACTAAAGATGAAAACACATAATTATCTTAATAGATGCAAAAAAAGGCTTTTGATAAATTCAACACCCCTTCATGTTACAAACTCTCCATAAATTAGGTATCAAAGGAACATACCTCAAAACAATAAGAGCTATCTATGACAAACCCACTGGCAACATCATATTGAGTGGAGAAAAGCTGAAAACATTTCCCTTTAAACCGGCACAAGACAAGGATGCCCTCTCTCATTACTCCTGTTCAACATAGGTTTGGAAATTTTGCCAGAGCAATCAGGCAAGAGAAAGAAATAAAGGGCATTCAAATAGGAAGAGAGGAAGTCAACTATCCCTGTTTGTAGACAACATGATTCTATATCTAGAAAATTCCACAATATCAGGCCCAAAGCTCCTTTATCTGATTAACAACTTCAGCAAAGTTTCAAGGTACAAAATTAATGTAAAAAAAATCACTAGCATTTCCATACATCAACAGCCAAACCAACAGGCAAATCAGAAACATAGTCCTGTTCATAATTGCCACAAAAATAATAAAATACCAAGAAATACAGCTAACCAGGAAGGTCAAAAATGTCTACAATTAGAATTATAAAACACTACTTAAAGAAATCAGAGATGACACAAACAAATGGAAAAACATGCTCATGAATAGGAAGAAACCTTACCATTGAAATGGCCATATTACCCAAAGAAATTTACAGATGCAATGCTATTCCTATCAAACAACCAATGACGTTGTTCACAGAATTAGAAAAAACTATTTCAAAATTCATATGGAACCGAAAAAGAGCCTGAATAGCTAAGGCAATCCTAAGCCAAACAAACAAACAAATAAACAAACAAAAAAACCCCAAAAAACCAAAGTTGAGGCATCACGTTACCCAACTTCAAACTATACTACAGGGCTACAGTAACCAAAACAGCATGGTACTGGCACAAAAATAGACACGTAGACCAATGGAACAGAGAAGAGAACCTAGAAATAAGGCCACACACCTACAGCCTTCTGATCTTTGACATAGCTGACAAAAACAAGCAATGGAAAAGCATTGCCTATTAAATAAATAATGCTGGGATAACTAGCCATATGCAGAAGACTGGAACAGTACCCCTTTCTTATACCATATACAACAATAAGCTAAAGATGGATTAAAGACTTAAGTGTAAAACCTAAAACTATAAAAGCCCTGGAAGACTACCTCGACAAAACTATTCTGGACATAAGAACTGGCATAGATTGTCACCAAATTTGGGGAAACCTCTTTCAAAATTCTTTCATAGCAGTAAGACTTCTTGTGCAGGGTCTAATCTTAAACATGCTTGCAATTAATAATACACATTAACCTGTTTTCTGTAATGTCCTTATTGTAGTAGCATGTTAGGAATTTTATATAAAATTCATTAATGTCAGAATTTTGGATCAAATCAGCAAAAAACAGAACATTTTTCCAATATGTTTATACCATTCCTTTCTCTTCTATAATTAGATTATCAAACAAAGAACCTGCTCATTATTTCTACTTGAAAATTTCCTCTTTTTCTGAATGAATTATTGCTTTTGGTAAAATTTATTTTTTTTCATTACTCTTTGGTTCTTGATGTCAGAATAATTTATATTGCTTTTATTACTCATCTTTGTAATTTCAATTTGTTATAAATCTTTAGTTTCAGTAGTCTTTCGATTCTTTAATAAGTAAAATCAGCAATCAAAAATAGTTCCCTTCATAAACATCTACATCAGGAGTCTGTGAAATATTTATTTATTGCCAAATACTTTTGAATCCACTTTTCTGTAACACCCATGTGTAGTACTTAAGGGAAGAGTTCTCACATGGGGAAACTGAGCTTAAAAGGCATTTCATATCAAATATTTTGTCAGCAGTGGTATAGCTGAGAAAAGAAGTTACATTATTCACATTATTCTTGAATTTTGTCCTTCGTAAGGACAAACTGCCAGAGCATTAACCATTGTCATTATTTAGAGATTTTAGAATTACAGTGCCTACTTCTCATTCTATGGGGCTGATCTAAGATTTGAGAAGTTAACCTAAAAGTACATGTTCTCAGCCAGGCGCAGTGGCTCATGCCTGTAATCCCAGCACTTTGGGAGGCTGAGGTGGGTGGATCACTTGAGGTCAGGAGCTCGAGACCAGCCCGGCCAACATGGTGAAACTCTGTCTCTGCTAATACAAAAATTAGTCAGGCATGGTGGCAGGTGCCTGTAATCCCAGTTACTTGGGATGCTGAGGCAGGACAATCACTTAAACCCGGGAGGCGGAGGTAGAAGTAAGACAAGATCGTGCCACTGCACTCCAGCCTGGGCAACAGAGCGAGACTCCGTCTCAAAAAAAAAATACAAGTTCTCACAGGTCACAGTACAAAGATGATAAATCGGTCTAGGATAAGTTCTAGTTTTGCAGTTTTCTCATTGCATAAAAATATTCAATAAGAAAACATTGATTGAAAGGTTTTCCATGATGTAAAACCTCAATATATTACCCAAGTCTAGGAACAACTATTAAAGATGAAAATTGACTTTTGGATATGGGTAAGTTTCAAGTAAAAAATAGTACCAAAAATGGAGATCTGAAATATATATTTTTAATGATTCTAGTTTCTGCTTTTAAAAATTAACTTTAGGGCTACTTGAAAATTTGAGTTCTTTGAGTGTCTCAATTAAAGGAATAATCACAAAATTGTAGTGGAGCAAATATTATTTAATAAAAACAGTAAAGCAAAAACAACTTTAAGTAAATATTACTTGGAAATTTTACTAAACATTACATATTTGTAATAATGTGGTTGATTATTAATTTACAATTAAATGGGAGGGAGAGAAAGAGAGAGAGAGAAAGACACACACACATACATGCACACATGCACAGAGATAATACCCTCATTAAATGTATGCAGGTTTCTACTCCAATTAGGCTGAGACTATTGATCCTCCTTGATGAATGTTAATGGGGTTTAAAATGAATACTTTATTAAATCATTTACTGATATTTGGGGATTTCCACAGAAACTTTAGAAAGAGAAAGCATTCAATGAAATTTCTAGTGTGCATTTTCTGAGAGATTCCTTCAGCACAAAGGGGCTCACAGATACTTTCTCCATGCAATAATAGGCCCATAGTGGGTTCTCCATAAATGTTCAATGAAGGTATAAATACTATATCTGCTCTCTCTCAACCCCAAGTGTTTTTCAGTTGAACACATACACATAGAGGGTCTTAATAGCCTTAGCTATTATTATTATTATTTACTTTCAGAACAGATCTGTCCCCTATAACTTTTACCAATTGGCCTAAGTTCAAGGCCTTGAGATCAAAAATGGCAAATCTAATCTTTTCTACCCATTCAAATATGAAAAGACAATTTTTGTGACCTCAGACACTTTATGGTCCTTTCACTATATGGTAACAATGTTTTTGATGATCTAAAGCTTAAAATGCATAGAAGAGTATCCTTGTCATTATTAGATCAAAGTAGGTTTTTTTCCCGTTTCCTAAATATAGCCAGAGGCAAGCAGATATTGAAGGCAGCCAATTTAGTCTCATGGAAAGAAACTTTTCCTTATTTGCCATAGAAAGCACAAGTATCACCACCACATTTTAAGGAACTTTGAGTCTGTGGGAAATTATATCTTACTAAAGGGAGTTCTGTGTTCTTTCATGGGGTCATGTAATATTTTAATTGGAAATCTGGCAGAGTTGGCTTGTTGAAAAGGTCAGGTGCCTCTGCTTAGCACTTGTATTGTTGTGAAGTGATTTTGAGGTTCTCAACCTGAAGAGATTTGGTTTGCATTGCAGAATGTTCTCAGACTTTGGAAAAGGTTTGCAAATATGTTCTGAATACTTAAAGTTCCCTAGGATAAATTGCCATTGAATTTGTTTGGGTCACTTTGAAAGATGAGTTAATAAAAGAAGGGCTGACTTCCAATCTAGTTAGAGTAACTCATTAAGCCAAGACAGCATGCTATTAGATAATTGCAAATTGTTTAGCCATGATCATTGGATTAAAAACAGAGCAATGTGTTTGTGAGTAGAATATTGCTTTCATGGAAGTGATCAGTCTAATAGGGCACGTGCAAGAAACATCATGGAAATGCCAGAAATGTAATGGGCACGCACTGAATTTCTCTCTCCCTCCTTAACTCCCTCACCCACTTCCTTGGTTATACAAAAGCAGAAATGTGTTCTCCTGTGCAATATGTTGAGGTCATTAGACCCAGTGACCAGATTAAGTAATTTGTTTAGGTTTCACCTAATGTGGCTATGCAGGATTTGGTGGAAACTTCTCAATGCTTGGCTCTCTCCCACAGAAAGAGCTAGTTGTCGCAAATGTGCAAAAAGGCATCTCCTGGATGCATACGTAAGTGAAGGAAGTTCCTTCCTTTTTTCTAACCACGGTATATGTGTACTTTATACATCCCTAGTAATGGCAGGGTTTAGGTAGAAACATTTGGCCTGGAGCAGCTAGCTTTCCTCCTGAGTGATGCCTTAGCAAATGCTGCAGAAAGGAAGAAAGTGCTATGTATAATTTGGGGAACTGGATACACCGTTTTCTGGTAGCTATTCAAACTGGATAAAGGCTGACCTTTCTCTCCACAAACAGGTCTGCACACAGAGTGTTATATTTCTCCTTTATGTCCAGGAACTGCTACTCTTCCTCCCTCATCTTATTCCCGTGACCATGAAATCTAGCACTTTCCATCGAGAACCTTAAACAGCATGAAAAACTTTCCCCAAATCAATGTCCTTCCAGGGTCATAGGTGAATACGCTTCCCAGAGTGCCTGTGGTCCAGAAGCTGCCCTTGTGGCCCTGGGGCAAGCTACCCATGATTATGTTGGAGGGTGGAGCAGATTGACCACAGGTAGTGTTTTGTTGTTAATTCTGCAAGGAGATTCTGAGAGGCTTTACATGTATCTGACAATTACCTAAAATGCTGCTCAATGTAATGATGTGTTGCAAAGTGGAAAATGCTGAGGGGGTCATTTAGCAATCATGTCCTGATAGTATTCTTTCAGCAGATTATAGGTTTCTTCCTTTCTCTTTAAAGCAATGTATAGAAGTAAATATAACAGCTTTTCACAGCAACAGCAAATACATATCCAGATTACGACAGGTCTTTATCAAAATGAAACAATTAGAAAAATTATTTGAGAAGAGATCTTTCTGATGTGTCCCGGGTTTTCAATAATAAACCCAAGAGGGATGTACATGCTAGCTATCTTCCCCATAAATACAGTTTCTGAGCTCTTCAATGTACACAGGTATAGGTTCTTATGCTCATACACTTTCCATTATTTCTCACAATTCCTTGTCAAAATTATCTTTGAAAATAAGAGGATATAACTCTGTGAATTTAACACTTAATTGTCATTCAAGGCTGTCCACTTTTATTAGAGATAGATTAAATATTCAAGACTGTCTCCAACTCTGAAAATCAGTAATGCACAAGGATACCAAGCTGAAGTCTGAACTTGCTTGAAAGTGATATCTTCCAAATTTCATCTTAGCTTTTTTTTTGAAAAAAAAGAGATTGATGTTAGAAACTCTTAAAAATGTTTATATTTAAATATACAGTTCTATTTTATTGTTTATGATTTAATGATGCAATCAAATTGAGTTTTGACTACAAAATAAATGTCATTACTATTGGATAAATAATATTATTTTAACTCACTAATATAAATTAAATATGTGCTCAGATGCCTATCTGGAATCTCTAACTCAATTTTCCTCTTACTTAGTTTAAATCTGTTTTTAAAACAATAAAACATGCCAAGTAGTTTTACTTTCCTTAAATATCATGTAAAAATGTATTTCTATTTTCTGAAACTTGATCAAGCATACTGTGAAAGAACTTTTAATTCCCACTCCTCTTTGGAAGTTAAAGCTCTAAAGATTTCCTTCTTCGTTTGCTGTTTTGGTTTTGTACTGAAATCCCATGGACCGTATTATTTACTGAATCAGGTCCTCAGAATAACCCATTGTTTACCAAGGCATGTAAACATGGTTTCTAGTTAATAGGTGCTATTTACTGAAAAGAACCACCGTTTATATAGCACAACACAGTTACAAGAGATGCTTTCTATCATGTGAAGAAAAGTTTCTCACCAGATTATTATGTTTTTCTGATTTTTTTTCTGGATAGTGGGTGGGGAGAATTAGTGTGCTGGAGAAAGATAATAAGTTCAATAGCATAAATGATGTGTGTAAATAGCACAGGGTACTTTTATGCTGCCAAACATTCATAGATATTGCGTTATTAAGCTAAAAACTTGTAAACTTTTAAATACAAATTGGCAAAATGTCTAAACAGGCCCTTCTTACATGTATTGATCTAAAGCTACATGGTGAAATATCCAATGTGTTTATTTTTGGTTGTCTTCATGTTAGAATATGATAATTATTATAGTCAACATTTATTGAATACTTATGATGTGTCAGATACTGTTTAAGGGCTCCAGATGCATTATCAATTTATTTACTCATTGACATGGTTTCACTGTGCCCCCACCCAAATCTCATCTTGAATTGGAGTTCCCATAATCCCCATGTGTTGTGGGAGGGATCAGGTGGAGATAATTGCATCATGGAGTATCTCCCATCCTGTTCTCGTGATAGTGAGTGAGTTCTCATGAGATCTGATGGTTTTATAAGGAGCTTTCCCCTTCACTGGGCACTCATTTGCTCTCCTTGCTGCTGCCATGCATTTGCTTCGGCTTCCCCCATGATTGTAAGTTTCCTGAGGCCTCCCCACCCCTATGGAACTGTGAGTCAGGTAAACATCTTTCCTTTATAAATTACTCAGTCTCACATATTTCTTCATAGCAATGTGAGAACAGACTAATACACTCAGACCCAATCTTCCATGCCATCATTTTTAGTCTCATTTGTATGAGGAAATAGGACTTGATAGCCATTTGTATAAAAAAGTAAGAAAGTGTGCTCTCCAATTGTTTAGTATTTGTCTCATCTATTTTTCATTTTTGTCATTCATAAATAAGAACACTTCCTAATGTTTTGTTTGAAATGCTCTTTGATTTGCTGCTTCTATTCCCTCCTCTTGTAAGCTCATTCACTCCCAAAGTCTGCTATCCATGTCAATTACTTCACAGGTATGATCGCTCCTTCACTTTTTTCCCTCCCTTTCCTGCCTCCCATACCCAGCTCAACAGCAGTGCTAGAACTTCTAATGATACAATGAAAATTTTTACATGGGCACAGCCACTGCTCAGGTCAACTTGATGGTCACCATGGGATAATGTTGCTCTAGTGTTGTCATAGTCTAGGTTTTTAAATGAGAAGATTAAAATCAAAGTTTTTATACAAAATATCTGACATTAGAATAATGGCTCAAGTTTGGGGAAAATGTCTGTGAACTCCCTCTGCCTCCAAAAACAATATGTCCTTGGGCATACAAAGGCTACAAGTTTGAGGTCTCCATTTGGACTCCAGTCAGCACTTAGCTCAGTGCTCATGCTTATAGGTGTTAATAAACAACAGCTATGCTTCCAATTAGAAAACCTTCAATCTCACAAATTAAAAACCTCAAATATGTAAAGGAAAAGCCATATGGCATTACAAAAGCCACTGACTTCAATAATTAAAAAATTAATTTAAGGACAATAAAAGTCTCTATTATACGTCTTTTTGTTTTTTCATCTTTCTGCTTCTCCAGTCATATTTCTTGTTCTTTTAGGTCATTTAGGAGCATTCTTTAGGGACACTAGAAGTTTAGCTAAGAATTCAGTGGCCATAATTTCAAAGAGAAAAGCAGAGAGAACTAAATATTCAACAATGATGATTCCATTTGCTATGTGGTCCACTCAGAGAAAAATTTCTGAATAAAACAGCCAATTCTTACAGGTATGTCAGTTTGCCCCTGTGGCCTTCAACATCCCTCTGTCAAATGTGATTCTCAGCTGTGCCTAGTATTCTTTAATCTTTCCTTTGATCACATTCAGGAGTCAAAATAGCAAGAAGAATGATATGCAGGGGGAGATTTTTTGTTAATTTTTATCAAGGTTCTTACCCAGAGATTGCTGTCTTTGAGCCCACAGGAGTTCTTTTGCGGCTTATGTCTAAGACTGGATAGGCTAATAGTGTTTGATATTTGCCTTCTCTCTTGGTCAGCTTGGGCTGCTATAGCAGAACATCATAGATTAAGTGGCTTAAACTACAAACATTTATTTCTCACCTTTATGGAAGCTGAAAGTCCAAGATTGAGGTGGCAACAGAGTTGAGTTCTTGGTGAGGGATATTTCCTGGTTTCTAGAAGGCTGCTTTTTTTTGCTGTATCCTCCCATGGAGGGGAGAAGGAGAGAGAGAGAGAGAGAGAGAGAGAGAAGAGAGAGAGAGAGGAGAGAGAGAGAGAGAGAGAGAGAGGATGATGTGGTCTTTTCATGCTCTTTAAGGGCACCAATCTCATAAAAGGTGCCCCACCTTCATGACCTCCTCTAAACCCAATTACCTCCCAAAGGCTCCACCCATCACACTGGTGATTAGGACCTCAACATAGCATTTTGGGGGTCACAAACATTCAGTCCATAGCACTTTCCATCAGAAAGTAGTAGAGACATTAAACTTAATCAGTGTATGAATTTGGGTGTTACTCAGTTTCTCTTGTGTCTCAGTTTCCTCATCTTTAGAATAGGGATAATAATTTCACACACCTTATAGGTTTTTTGTGAGCATTAAAGAAGTTACTATATGCAAAAAAACCTTGGTGTAGTGGCTGCCACAGGTTAGTATTTGATAAGTGCTGGCTATTATTACCCACAGACCACAGTAAGAATACAACCACCCGGCTAGATACCACACATCAGAAACAGTATCTTCCTTGCCCTTTTTTTGTGTGTTGAGAGCAGCCAAATAACTGAGGTCATGGCAAAATATTGCATTTGGTGGAAAACTCTAAACCGATGTTTGCAAGCTGGGTGGAACTGAAAAAGTGTTCTGTGTTTTGCTGTCCTGGTTAAGTTTGCACTCACATTTACAAGCTATTAGCTCTTTCTCACAGGCTCTGGTCCAAGCAGCTATGTAGAACAATTAGGCAAGTCTTCATCGAGAGTTGCCCACTCAGAGAATTCCAGGGTGATCATGAGAGATGGTGGGTATGATTCTTTGGGTTGTATCATGAAAGGGTATCCAGGCTGCTGCCTCAAGGCCTTACACTGTGCAGCTTGTGTTCAAATGTTTTTTGCATGTCTAGGGAGTGGGAAGAGGAGGGCAAGAGAGAAAGCTGGATGTTAGAGGAGAGAACAGATGCTAAACATTCTTCAACAGAAGACCCCAGCAAAAGACTTGACACGGCAGTTATTCCTAAGTTATTTAGACTGTCTTGTTAGTATCTAGAAAATAAAAACAATGCTACTGATTTTCAACAGTTTTGATTTCTTTAGCGATGTAATTTTTCTTTGTCATTTACCAAGCAATTCTTCAATATGTGTGCCTCTGATATTTTTTTTCAAGCTGGAAAATAAAATGGACATTGTGCTTTAAAAAATTTCCTACAAAGACCCTTTGAAGAATAATGAATATCAGAGAAGTGTTCTCTAAAACCTTAAACTTTTAAATGAATACACTAAAAGATGCTATTCCTAAAGAGCCAGTAAGCTCATGATTCTCTGCAATATGCTCATTGCTCTTATCTCTGGAATACAAAACAAAGAATTGAGAAGTTTTTGGTTTTGTTTATTTCTTTCACCTTCGATATAAATGACACTTAGGGAAATCTAATCTGGAATTGATATCACATGTCAAATACAGTTTGAAATGATTTGTTAAATTGTGGTTTAGAGAGAGTCTGAGGTGACATTGTTCTTCAGAATATAGTCTAAGTTGGTGAGGTCAGTGGTGGGAAAAAGAATGCATTTTTCTTTAATAAAAGAATGCATTATTCTTTAATATCCTTTAATAAAAATTACAGCTTTCTGGCTAGGAAAACGTTCCAGATTAAAGTATACTAAACTGAGGCAGGAGAATTGCTTGAACCAGGGAGGTGGAGGTTGCAGTGAGTCAAGATCATGCCATTGCACTCTAGCCTGGACGACAGAGTGAGACTCCGTCCCAAAAATGTAAAAAAAGGACACTAAAGAGATTGGACTAAGGAGATATGGTAATATGAAATGCTAGACTAGATGCTGTAGTGGAAGAAAAAATACTATAAAGGACATTATTGGGTCAATTTAGAAAATTGGAAAAGGACAGCCAATTAAAGGATAGTATCAATAATGTACAATTACAGTACAGTTTATAGCTGTACAGTTCTTGTAAGAGCATATCCTTATTCTTAAAAAAATACGTTGAAGTATTTAAAGGTAAAGACCCATGATGTATGCAACTTACATTCAAATGATGTAGAAAAAATATTGCATCTATTTTTATAGATGTGCATATATAAAAATGTATGTAAAGCACACATATAAATACACACACATATGTACATGTGCATGTGTATATGTGTGTATATGAATATCAGTAAGTGTTCTCTAAAATCTTAAACTTTTAAATGAATATACTAAAGGATGCCATTCCTAAAGAGTCTCAGTAAGCTCACAAAGGCTTCCATAAAGGTGAGAAAAAAAATGGCCTTTCTGTGTGTGTGTGTGTGTGTGTGTGTGTTTTAAGTTCCAGGGTACGTGTGCAGGATATGTAGGTTTGTTACATAGGTAAACATGTGCCATGGTGGTTTGCTGTACCTATCAACCCATTACCTAGGTATTAAGCCCAGCATGCATTACCTATTTTTTCTAATGTTCTCCCTCTCCTATCCCACTTCCCAACAGGCCCTAGTGTGTGTTGTTCTCTTCCTCGTATCCATATGTTCTCATTGTTCAGTTCCCACTTATAAGGGGAAATATGCGGTGTTTGGTTTTGTGTTCCTGCCTTAGTTTGCTGAGCATAGTGGCTTCTAGCTCCATCCATGTCCCTGCAAAGGACATAATCTCATTCCTTTTTATGGCTGTATAGTATTCCATGGTGTATATGTACCACATTTTCTTAATCCAGTCTATCAATTATGGGCATTTGGGTTGATTCCATGTCTTTGTTATTGTGAATAGTGCTGTAGTGAAAGTATGCGTTTAGGTATCTTTTTAAATTTTTATTTATTTTTATTTTTTGAGATGGAGTTTCACTCTTGTTGCCCAGGCTGGAGTGCAATGACACGATCTCAGCTCACCACAACCTCCGCCTCCCAGGTTCAAGTGATTTTCCTGCCTCAGTCTCCCAAGTAGCTGGGATTACAGGCATGCACCACCACGCCCGGCTAATTTTGTATTTTTAGTAGAGATGGGGTTTCTCCATGTTGGTCAAGCTGGTCTTGGACTCTTGACCTCAAGTGATCTGCCCACCTTGGCCTCCCAAGCGTGTATGTTTCTTTGTAATACAATGATTTCTTTTCCTTTGTGTATATGTCTAGTAATGGGATTAGTTGGTTAAATAGTATTTCTGGTTCTAGATCTTTGAGGAATTGCCACACTGTCTTCCACAATGGTTGAACTAATTTACATTCCCACCAATAGTGTAAAAGCATTCCTATTTCTCCACAACCTCACCAGCATCTGTTGTTTCTTGACTTTTTAATAATCATAATTCAAACTGGCATGAGATGGTATCTCATTTGGGTTTTGATTTGCATTTTTCTAGTGATCAGTGGTGTTGAGCTTTATTTCATATGTTTTTTGGCCACACGAATGTCTTCTTTTGAGAAGTGTCTGTTCATGTTCTTTGCCCACATTTTACTGGGCTTGTTTTTTTCTTGTAAATTTGTTTAAGTTCCTTGTAGATTCTGGATATTAGACCTTTGTCAGAGGAATAGATTGCAAACATTTTCTCCCACTCTGTAGGTTGCTTGTTCACTCTGATGATACTTTCTTTTGCTGTGCAGAAGCTCTTTAGTATAATTAGATTCCATATGTCAATTTTTGCTTTTGTTGCAATTGCTTTTGGTGATTACGTCAAGAAATCTTTGTTCACACCTATGTCCTGAGTGGTATTGCCTCCATTTTCTTCTAGAATTTTTACAGTTTGGGGTTTTACACTTAGGTAATCCATCTTGAATTAATTTTTGTATAAGGTTTAAGGAAAGGGTCCAGTTTCCATTTTCTGCATATGGCTAGCCAGTTTTAACACCATTTATTAAATAAGAAATCCTTTCCCCATTGCTTGTTTTTGTCAGGTTTGTTGAAGATAAGATGGTTGTAGATATGTGGTCTTATTTCTGAATTCTCTATTTTGTTCCATTGGTCTATGTGTCTGTTTTTGTACCAGTGCCATGCTGTTTTGGTTACTGTAGCCTTGCAGCATAGTTTGAAATCTGGTAGCATGATGCCTCCAGCTTTGTTCTTTTTGCTTACGATTGTCTTGGCTATGGCTATATGTGGTTTTTTTTTTGTTCCATATGAATTTTAAAATAGTTTTTTTCTAATTCTAAGAAGAACATCAATGATAGTTTAATGGGAATACCATTGAATCTATAAATTACTTTGGGCAGTATGGCCATTTTCATGATACTGATTCTTCCTATCCATAAGCATGGAATGTTTTTACATTTGTTTGTGTCCTCTCTGATTTCCTCAAGCAGTGGTTTGTAGTTCTTCTTGAAGAGGTCCTTCACTTTTCTTGTTAGCTCTATTCCTAGGTATTTTATTCTCTTTGTAGCAATTGTGAATGGGAGTTCATTCATGATTTTGTTCTCTGCTTGACTGTTTTTGGTGTACAGGAACACCTGTGACTTTTGCACATTGATTTTGTATCCTGAGACTTTGCTGAAGTTGCTTATCAGCTTAAGAAACTTTTGGGCTGAGACCTGGAGTTTTCTAGATACAGGATCATGACATCTGCAAACAAAGACAATTTGACTTCCTCTCTTCCTATTTGAAAACCTTTTATTTCTTTCTCTTGCCTGACTGTTCATTTCTTTCTCTTGCCTGACTGTTCTGGTTTGAACTTCCAATACTATGCTGAGTAGGAGTGGTGAGAGATGGCATTCTTGTCTTGTGCCAGGTTTCAAGAAGAATGCTTCCAGCTCTTGCCCATTCAGTATATTGGCTGTGGGTTTGTCATAAATGGCTTTTATTATTTTGAGGTATATTCCTTCAATACCTAGTTTATTGAGAGTTTATAACATGAAAGGATGTTGAATTTTATCAAAGGCCTTTTCTGTGTCTATTGAGATAATCATGTGGTTTTGCCTTTAGATCTGTTTATGTGATGAATTATATTTATTGATTTGCATATGGTGAACCAGCCTTGCATCCTGGGGATGAAGCCAACTTGATTGTGGTGGATAAGCTTTTTGATGTGCTGCTGTATTCAGTTTGCTAGTATTTTATTGAGAATTTTTGCAACGATGTTCATCAGGGATGTTGGCCTGAAGTTTTTGTTGTTGTTGTTCTGTCTCTGCCAGGTTTTGGCATCAGGATGATGCTGGCCTCTTAAATGAGTTAGGGAGAAGTCCCATCTTTTTGATTGTTTGGAATAGTTTCAGAAGTAAGGGTATCAGCTCCTCTTTGTACTTCTGTTAGAATTCAGCTGTAAATCCATCTGGTTGTGGGCTGTTTTTGTTGTTGTTGTTGGTTGGTAGTATATTTATTACTGCCTCAATTTCAGAACTTGTTATTGGTCTATTCAGGTATTCAACTTTTTCCTGGTTTGGTCTTGGGAGGGTGTATGTGTCCAGGAATTTATCCATTTATTCTAGACTTTTTAGTTTATTTCCATAGAGGTGTTTATAGTATTCTCTAGTGGTTGTTTGTATTTCTGTGGGGACAGTGGTGATATCCTCTTTATCATTTTTTTATTGTGTCTGTTTGATTCTTCTCTATTTTCTTCCTTATTAGTCTAGCTAGCAGTCTGTCTGTTTTATTATTTTTTTCAAAAAACCAGCTCTTGTATTCACTGATTTTTTTGAAGGGTTTTTCATGCCTCTCTCTTCTTCAGTTCTGCTCTGAGCTTGGTTATTTCTGGTCTTCTGCTAGCTTTGAGGTTTGTTTGCTCTTGGTTCTCTAGTGTTTTAGTTTTGATGTTAGGGTGTCAATTTGAGATCTTTCTAGCTTTTTGATGTGGGCATTTAGTGCTATAAATTTTCCTCTTAAAACTGTTTTAGCTGTGTCACAGAGATTCTGGTACATTGTTTTATTTTTTTGTTCTCATTGGTTTCCAAGAACTTCTTGATTTCTGCCTTAATTTCACTATTTTCCCAGGAGTCATTCAGAAGCAAGTTGTTCAGTTTCCATGTAGTTGTGTGCTTTTGAATGAGTTTCTTAATATTGAATTCTAATTTGATTGTGCTGTGGTCTGAGAGACTATTTGTTATAATTTCAGTTCTTTCACATTTGCTGAGGGGTGATTTACTTCCAATTACGTGATTAGTTTTAGAGTAGTGCCATAAGGTGCTGAGAAAAATGTATATTCTGTTGTTTTGGGGTGGAGAGTTCTGTAGCTATCTGTCAGGTCCACTTGACCTGGAGCTGAGTTCAAGTCCTAAATATCCTTGATAATTTTCTCTCTTAATGATCTGTCTAATATTGACACTGGGATGTTAAAGTCTCCCACTATTGCTGTGTGGGAGTCTAAGTCTCTTTGTAGGTCTTTAAGAACTTGTTTTATGAATCTGGATGCTCTTGTATTGGGTGCATATATACTTAGGATATATATATGCATATATATTAGGATAGTTAGCTCTTCTTGTTGAATTGACCACTTTACCATTGTGTAATGCCCTTCTTGGTCTCTTTTGATCTTTGTTGATTTAAAGTCTATTTTGTCAGAAACTAGGATTGCAACCCCTGCTGTTCTCTGTTTTCCATTTTCTTGGTAAACTTTCCTCCATCCTTTTATTTTGAGCCTATGTGTGTCTTTGCACATGAGGTGGCTCCTTAGAAGATAACATACTGATGAGTCTTGGCTCTTGCCATTCTGTGTCTATCAATTGAGGCATTTAGCCCAGTTACAGTTAAGGTTAGTATTGTTATGTGTGAATTTGATTCTGTCATCATGATGCTAGCTGGTTATTTTGCAGACTTGTTAATTGTTGGGAACAGGCCCCCAAATCTGGCCATAAGCTCTCCCCAAAACCGGCCATGAACAAAATCTCTGCAGCACTGTGACATGTTCATGATGGCCTTGACACCCACGTTGAAGGTTGTTGGTTTACCGGAATGAGGGCAAGGAACACCTGGCCCACCTAGGGCGGGAAAACTGCTGAAAGGCGTTCCTAAACCACAAACAATAGCATGAGCGATCTGTGCCTTAAGGACATGTTCCTGCTGCAGATAACTAGCCAGAGTCCATCCCTTTGTTTCAGCCCATCCCTTTGTTTCCCTGTAAGGAATATTTTTAGATAATCTATAATCTATAGAAACAATGCTTATCACTGCCTTGCTGTCAATAAATATGTGGGTAAATCTCTGTTTGTGGCTCTCAGCTCTGAAGGCTGTCAGCCCCCTGATTTCCCACTCCACTATATTTCCATGTGTGTGTCTTTAATTCCTCTAGCGCCACTGGGTTAGAGTCTCCACGACTGAGCTGGTCTCAGCAGTTAATGTAGTTACTTCATAGTGTCACTGGTCTGTGTGTTCCTCTCTAAACTGGTTATTCTGATTAACAGCTTCTATGTTTTATCATGGCTCTTAGCTTCTTTTCAATAATTTAGAACATACTTCTTTAGCTCAGTGAAGTTCATTATTACCCATCTTCTGAGGCCTACTTCTGTCAATTCATTTATCTTAGCTTCAGCCCAGTTTTGTGCCCTTGCTGGAGATGTTTTGTGATCATTTGGAGGAGAAGAGGTACTCTGACTTTTTGAGTTTTCAGCATTTTTAAAAATTGATTCTTTCTCATCTTCATGAGTTTATCTGCCTTTGATCTTTGAGGCTGCTGATCTTTGGATGGGGTTTTTGTGGAGTCTTTTTAGTTGATGTTGTTGCTTTCTGTTTTTCTTTTAGTAGTCAGGCCCCTCTACCATAGGGCTGCTGCGGTTTGCTGGGGGTCCACTCCAGACCCTATTCGCCTGGATTTCTCCTGCCACTGGAGGTATCACCAGTGGAGGCTGCAGAACAGCAAAGATGGTGCCTCTTCTTTCTCTGGGAGCTCTGTCCCAGTAGGGTACCAACCTGATGCTGGCTGGAACACTCCTGTATGAGGTGTCTGGAGACCTCTTGTTGGGAAGTCTTACCCAATCAGGAGGAGCAGGATTAGGAACCCACTTAAATAAGCAGTCTGGCTGCCCCTTGGCAGAGTGGGTGTGCAGTGCTGAAGGAAATCCCCCTTGTCCAGGCTGCCCTGACTCTCCAGAGGCCCCTCTCATCCCCTGACTGGGGATGCTGAAATTCCTGTAGGGGACCTTCCCTAGTGAGGAGGAGTGGATCAGGGTCCAGCTTAAAGAAGCAGTCTGGCCACGAACTGTCCCAGCGCTGTGCTGTGCTGTGGGGGAATTGCTCCCAGTCCAAACTGCCCAGTCTCACTGGCACCGGTGGCAGGGGAAAACAGCCAACTGGAGCTGCGGTGATGGTAGCCGCCCCTACACCCCCAGAACTCAGTGTTCTTGGGCAGTCTCCAGCCTGCTGTGCTGCCTGGCGGGGGTTTCAAGCCAGTGAGTTCCGCTTGTAGGGTTCCATGGGAGTGGGGCCCGCTGAGCGAGGCTGCTTGGTTCCCTGGCGTCAGCCCCCTTTCCGTGGGAGTGGATGAATCTCCTGCCTCACCAAGCTCCTGGAGCTGGAACGTGCAAAAATTCCTGCAGCTCGGTGCCTGCCCTGAGCAGCACCCACCTGAGAAGCCACCATAAGTCTGCACAGCTCTTATGCTTTGGATCCAAGGCCCTGGTTGCATGGGCTCATGAGGGGACCTCCTGATCCGTGGGTTGCAAAGATCTGCTAGAAAAGCATGACTTTCAGGGAGGGGGTAGCACAATCCCTTAACACCTCCCTTGGGTGGGAGAGGGAGCTCCCTTTGCCCCGTGCAGCTCCCAGGTGGGCTCTCGCCCCACCCTGCTTTTCCTCACTCTCTGTGGTTGGCGCCAACCACCTAGTCAGTCCCAATGAGAGAATCTTGGTACCTAATTGAAGATGTAGCATTCACTAGCCATTTTAATTCTCCGTGGGAGCTGCAAAGTGGAGCTGTTTCTATTAGGCAGTGTTGGCTGCTCCCCAACATACACAGTTGACCCTTAAACAACATGGGTTTGAACTGTGCAGGTCCACTAATATGCAAATTTTCTTGCTCCTTTCCCACCCCTGAAACAGCAAGAGGAATTTCTTCTCCTCTTCCTCCTCCTCCTCAGCTTATTCAATGTGGAGAGAATGAAAATAAAGACATTTATTAACATCTACTTCTACTTAATTATAGTAAATATATTTTCTCTTATTTATGATCTTCTTAATCACATAAAATTTTCTCTTCTCTAGCTTACTTTATTGTAAGAATACAGCATACAGTATACGAAATATGTATAGTTGATGTTATTGTTAAGGCTTTTGGTCAACTGTAGGTTATTAGTAGTTAAGTTTTGGGGGAGCCAAAAGTTATATGTGGATTTTTGACTGTGTGGGGCTCTGTGCCCCTAACCTCCAGGTTGTTCAAGGGTCAACTGTATACACACACACACACACGAAGAGAGAAAGAGAGTGAGCATAAAAATAAGGCAAATTTACAATGTTATTAATTAGTACATCTGGGCTAAGGACATACAGGTCTTCTGTACATTATTATTAATTCTTGGAACTTTTCTCTGTGTTAAATTATTTCCAAATAAAAAGTAGAAAACAACAGCAACAACCAAAAACAAGTTAGACTTTCTAATTTTCAGCATCATGTTATTTGGGTGGTTTTGGGGATGGTACACTTCACTACATCATAAGCAAGTTGTTTAAGGAAATATTACAGGCAGAAGGCAAACTTCAATTAACACTCTAAAGCTGGGCCCTCCAAAACGGCAAAAATACATGGGTCGTGTTTACAAGTTGACCGAAGACATACTGTGGTAACAAAGCTGACAGAGTCTTGAATGAGAGCCAGTGGGGCCTCTAAGCAGAGGGGCTTCCTGTGCAGGGACTGTGGGTCTTCCTAGATGTCACTGACAAGCATAAGGCAGAGGCTAGGCAGACACAAAGGGAAAGGAAGGTGAAAGGAAGAGAAACAGAGGAGGAACACAGAGAGAGAAAACAGGAGAGAATTTTAAAAAGTAGCAACTATTCCTTGAGGGTTTACAATGTGCCGACTTTCTTTTTGGCCAATTTACTTGCATTTAATCCCCTCCCCTCACTCCTAGTAACCTTACAAGGCTCTTATTATTGTTTCCACACACACATACACAAACAACAACAACAACAACAAAAAAAAACCTGAGACTCAGAGAAGCATCTATGCCAGTTAGTCAGTAGTAGAGCTAATATTTAAACCAAAGCCAATATTTAATATTTAAGCATCTATGCCAGTTAGGCAGTAGTAGAGCTAATATTCAAGGTCTGTCTGACCTCAAAACTATTAACCACTACATTATATGCACCCCACCCCGATCCAATGTCTTTGTGGGGAAAGGTAAACAAGGAGTCCTAACGGTTCTCTCAAAGGCCTGTTGGCAGCTACTTGGCTGGGCCATTGGTGTCAATATGTTAAGAACACTCACCTTGGCTTTGGCTGTTTCAGCATTAAAATCACTGGAAGTCAATAAAAAACTACATGGCATATCCCAGGCAGAAGCGTCTTAGATTGCCTAGGCCCTTAAGCCAAAAGAAGCAATTCCATTTCTCATGTGGCCCCATGTAGTTCCAACTCCCTTTCTTTCCTTGCTATATAGACATGCACTGTGGGGTGTAAAAAGTTATTTAAGGGCCAAATACTACAGTACAGATGGAAAACCCTTGCCTCATGCAGAAGCAGCTGTGGAGTCCTTGGTATTATTCTTTCTCCTTAGACTGTCCGTTAAAGAAGCCAAGTGAAAATGTACTCTCTGGCATGACAGGCAGATTGTTTAAAGAGCTGCACACATCACAGAAGTATTAACTTGTCTACATTGACCTTTGATAGGTCAATAGTAGCTTTCTAGGTAGAGGCAATGATACTCATTTATAAGATGGAGATCTTCAACTTTCAGGTTCTATTTTTCCTACTCCCCAAACATAAAACAAAATTGTGATTCAGCCTGTCTCCTACCATAGTTATGGCCTATGAGTTCATTTCTCTTTTTCAAAAACCAGGATGCACACATTTAAGAGGACTATTACTTTTCAAAGACTGTTAATCCTGCCTTCTTTTCAAAGCTAAAGCAAAGCTCATTATGCCCAAAGTGCAGACTGAAAAAAAGAGAATTGGTCAAACTAGCTGTTGTAAGGTATGTAGCCCATTAAAAATTATCTTGCTAATAAGAAGTAGTTACAATTTCTTTGGTCTTAGTTTTCTTGCTGTTTTTCTATTTGCCAGATTTTAGATCCTTGTGTATTGATAATATATCTCATATATCTAAATGAAATCTTTCTCAAAGAACCAAAGGATTATTACTACTAATCCCCAGTGTAGACCCTAAATGCCAATTAGTTTGTCTTTGGTTTTTCATTCGTTGATTGATTGGTTAAGTTTTTATTTATTTGTTTTTCTTTGTTGTTAGTGCAAAAATCAAACAAATACTATAACTAACTAATTAATTAATTTTAAAATGTACTGAACGCTTATTCTGGGTTATATATGGTGACACCATGATTTACTTCCTCCCCCAGAAACTCTCATAGTCTGAAAGGAGAGACAGAGAATAGACAAACACCACAGTAATATAAGTAGTTATGGCTGTACCTTTAAGGTTAGTTACTCCTTCTCCTTCATTTCAGTGAAAATATCTTCCTAATGGAAAACAAACACCCAAAAGCAAACTCTCCCTCTGAAGGTATGCTTCTGATGAGAAAGGGGATTTGGGAGTCAAAGAAGAAAACTGACTTGATGTATGACATGTTCTTCCAGGCTTGTGGTAAGGCATGGACCAAGGAGTCTGTGGTCAGAAGCTGAGGATGGAGTCACTTCTTGTCTAGAGCAGCAAAGCTCTTGGAAAATGGTTGCAATCAAAATCAGTCAAAATTAGGGTGCAGGTAGAGCATTGGAACATTCATTTTAAGCCAATAGAATAAGAAGGACAAGGAATAAATACCTCTGAGAGCTTTATGAGAGATTTTGTCCCAGTCTTCCTTGAGTGCAGAGCAATAGGAGTGATGAAAGGAGAAGTCTAGTTTTCGAGCTATAGTTTTCATTTTCAGAGTTAGAGTAACTGAACTATAAAGAAAAGTGAAACAGCCAATTTTTGCTCCCATAGACGGCAAAAATTGGCTGTGTTTTACATTTTTTAATAGTTCAGTTACTCTATGGAAACCTGACTAGTTTGACAAAGCAAAGAGTAATTATCTACATATTTATTTCATGTGGAGAAGTATTATTTGGAACACTTGCTAGAACTTCTTCACACAGGTCTCTGTTTGAGTCATATATAGAAATGTGACTTTCATGTATAGTTCATCAGCCAGAATAAAGGTGCTTTTTGACTTCTTAAAAGATGGTTGTGTGTGGAGATGAGAGGAAAAAATTATTAGTTGTAATTTTGGTTAATTTGAATTTAAATGGTAGAATCATGAACTGAATTTAGAGGATACTTCAGCCAATGTTTACTGAGAAATTCACCAGATGTTATGTGATTATAGGTGAGCACACGTGTAGAGGACTTTAAACACTAGTTAAAGTCTGAATCCAAAATTATTCTGTAACATGTTTAATTTGTCTTTAAAAGACTCTTAAAACTAAAGAATAATAATGTTTGGGAGGTAAACTTATCAAGGTCCAATCAGTGAAGCCAGATCTACATGAAGCCCCAAATCAACTTCTTCCTGGTGGGGTTTTAGAATTGTCTTAAATGACAGGGAAAATTGTCCATAACTGCGAGTAGAAGTAGTCATTAAGACAGGCACAAACACCACCAAATAGACCACTTTTAAACTTAAATATGTTTCATTATTGGGCACTATAGTAAACTAGAACTAAACTTGAACTGAACAACAGTGAGAGCACTTTAATTTACCAGAAAGTTCACTTTCTGAGAAACTCCTTCCCTTCTCTATTCTCTCATACTTCAACACCTTATATCAGAGACATTACAGAAAGCAAACTAAGAAAATATGCATCACACCAGACTCGATCATACATGGAAAGTAAGGTGTGGCTGCCAAAGTTTGCAGGTTTGTAGCCATCCTGAACATATCTGTGCTATTCAGCCAGTCACTTGGATATCTTTGAGTCCATGAAGGACATTTAACAAGATCTAACTTGTCCTCTGGTCAGGGCCAGGGGATTCTGGCCACAGTGTGTCTTGAGCATTCCTCTTTCTTCCTTTGCCCTAATGTCCTCCCCACAAGTAAGCATGGTCTTTTACTACTGGGGTCTCGACAATGGAAAATGATTCCATGCCTTTTTGTAAATTTTTCTTTTGCAATCATTTTATTTACAGAACATTTGCAAAGACAGTCCAAGAATCTCTATATCCCCTTCACCTAGCTTTCCCTAACCTTTGCCATTCTGTGTATTGCTATTTCATTATGGTTGGTATTTATATTTCTCTAATGACTAATTATGTTGAACATCCTCTCCTGTGCTTATTGCCACCTAGATACCCTTTTTTAGTGAAACTTCTGCTCAGAAATACATCCCAGTTTTAAAAATTAGGTTATTGGTTATTATTGAGTTTTCAGAGTTCTCTATATATTCTGGATATGTCAGTTATCATGCAGCTATTTTCTCCCAGTGAGTGGTGCTTTTTCTTTTTGTATATATGAGTTTTGGTCTGATGTATCTCTACTATCTGAAGAATTTCTTTTAACTAGAAATTATAGAAATTCTGTTATAGAGTACATCTGCAGGTAATGAATTCCATCAGCTTTTATTTGTTTGGGAGAGCCTTTATTTCTTCCTCAGTTCTAAAGTTATTTTCACAGGTTATAGAATTCTGGGTTGATGGTTCACCCTGACCCAGGCCTCTCCTTTCCTCCCCCAGCACTCTAAAGATGTCTTTCCATTGTCTTCTGGTTTACATGATTTCTGATGAGAAATCTGCTGTAATACTTCCTTCTTTTCTTCCTTCCTAATTCCTTCTTTTCTGCTTGCTTTCAAAATTTTATGTTTGTCTTTTATTTTCAGCAGTTTGGGGGGAGGGGTGTGTGTGTGTGTGTGTATGTGTGTGTGTTTGTATTTATCTTGCTTGGTTTTCTATGACCATCACGTACTTGTGTTTGGTGTTTGCCATTAATTTGGGGAAATTCTTGAACTTTTTCTTCAAATATTTCTTCTGCCCTTTTCTTTCTTCTCCTTTTTGGGATTCCAATTGGGTGTATATTACAAATATCTTTGTTCCACAGCTCTTGAGTATTTTGGTTGTTTTCTTTTTCTCACTTTTGTTTCCCTTTGTGTTACAATCTCAGTACTTTCTGTTGATTTATTTTTAACTGATGCTTTCATTGGTAGAGTTTAGTTTGCTGATGAGTCTATCAAAATCATCCTTTAGCTCTGTTCATGTGCTTTTCATGTTGAACATTTTCATTAGAGTCTTTCTTATCTCTCTGATTAAATTACTCATCTGATCTTGCATGTATCTCACTTTTTTCTTTAGAGCGTTTAACATATTATCATTATTTTGAAATTTTCTTTCAGATAGTTCATATTGCTGTGTTTTAGCAAAGTCTGGTTCTGATGGTTGTTTTGCTTTGTGTGTTCTTTCTTTCCTATTTGCATACCTCTTAATATTTTTTGAAGGCTGGATAACTTGTATAGGACAAAGGAGACTGAGGTAAATAGTTTTTATGCCTGAAAATGGGCATATCTTTCCTTCTGTTGGGTCTTTAACTTGGGAATTTGAGTTGGTTTAGTTAAGGGTGGAGCTAAGTTTGATCTTTGATGTTGCTGTGGTTACCTTCGATGCGCCAGATGCTTCCTCTTCCTCTCCTTCTCCTCCTTCTCATCCTCATTCTCATCCTTATCTTCCTCCTTCTCCTCCTCCTCCCCCTTATTATTCTTGTTTCTTTCTTTCTTTTTTTTTTTTTTTTTTGTGGTGAGGTACTACCACAAACAAGTTTCGTGATTGAAGAATGTTTTAAAACAAAAGGTATTTCTAAAAGGAATTGAAAGAAAAATTTCTTAGTGATGCCTTATGTTTAAGGTGGTGATTCATTATCCAGAGCAATGTCTGTTTGGTCCTGCACCCTAAGTCTTTCCTCTCTGCTTTGCCTCACAGTGGATCTAATTTACACATTATTGCTCCTTCAATGTCCTTCTCCCTGCAGTGTTCTTATTGCTATTTAAACTTATTTTCTTGGATGACAGTGGAAGAGAGCATTCTCTGTTGTTATAATTTTCAGGTTTAGGTAGAATTTTAGGAGTGTGGCTTTCTTGATGCTTCTTCTCCTTCCTTGGCTGTTGTTTTTGGCACACTGTGTATTTCTGCCCCAGCACAAGATTAGACTTTTTTCTCTTTTGTTTTTTCTTCTCTCAGCTACAAAGAATTTTTACCTATGCCTTAAGGGCAAGAGTGATTTTTGCTCCTCCCTACCCATCTCTTTTCCTTTCCCCCACCCATATAGACTTTTTTCAATAGAGGAGACAGACAAAATACTCTGGTGAAGTTTCCTGTTTCTCTCATATGGCTGCTATTTTTCCCCGGGTTTGCCTCACAATTAAGACTTTCCGTTTCTGTGAGCTGCTGGTGGGGTTTGCAGGGAAAGAGGGGCAGGAGGGTATGAACTCTTTACATTTCTGTGTCTCTTAGTGGTCTCCTGCTGTCCTCCCAGTCTTGCTTTGGCCTTCATGAATTCACCAATTATTTGAGTCAGAATCTGATTGATGTTCAGTTACTTTTGATCTAGGTAAGAGAGTGCTCATATCACCTATCTGCCAGCAGGCAACTGTTTTTCCTAAAATTTTGAGCCAGTTATTTGTTTGCAAACTCTGTTCTCTGATGGGTTCAAAAAGTGTTATGGATTTAAATCTAGTTTAGCTCATTTTCATTGTAAGATTAATAGTAATATTCCTTGCAGCTAACATTGTCAGATAAAATGCAGTATATCCAATTACATTTGATTTTCAGATAAACAATGAATAATGTCTTAGTGTAAGTGTATTCCATACAAAATTTAAGTTTAAATGGGTGTTCTATATTTTTATTTCCTGTATCTGGCAACCCTACTTTGAGCTCCCTATATCTTAGTGTTAAAGTTCCCATTATTATTATTTCTTATTTCTTCTTTCTCCTTCTTCTTCTTCTTCTCCTCCTCCTCCTCCTCCTCCTCCTCCTCCTCCTTCTTCTTCTTCCTCCTCCTCCTCCTCCTCCTCTTCTTTCTTCTTCTTCTTCGGCTTCCTCTTCCTCTCCTTCTCACACTCATCCTCATCCTTATCTTCCTCCTTCTCCTCCTCCTCCCCCTTATCCTTCTTCTTTCTTTCTTTCTTTTGTGGTGAAGTACTACCACAAACAGGTTTCATGATTAAAGAATGTTTTAAAACAAAAGGTATTTTTAAAAGGAATTGAAAGAAAAATATAATAGTAAACACAAAGGAATCAAGTAATGGTGATATTTGGCGTTTCAATGAAGAGTGTATTTTTTAACTTGAATGTTTTTTATCTCTCTGCTGCTCTCTCACGCATACTATATAAGCTGGACTGAAATTTAGCTTTAGTGATCAGTTTCATTTTTTCATTTATTCATTAATGATGTGATTTTTCCTACTTTGGGATCATGGAGTTCTGTGACAACTGTGGGTAGTGATGAATATTCTTCTGAGAAAAATTTGTATAACACTTTCACTTATGATTTCAGAGGTTCACATATCTTGTAAAGACCTTTTATAAAACCTTAGATGAGGCAGAGAGGGAAGAATTATTGAATGTTGCCTCAGCCTATTAATGTCATGTCAAATATACAGAGTGGTGTCATATATTATGGAATGTGAGACAGCATACTGATTGTTAGGAGACTGGGACAAATCTATTTTGGTCAAGGAGATACTTATTTTAGAAACAGCTTAATTTAACCATTTTCTGCAAGAGATAATGATCCATTTGCATTTGTATTTATTTATGTGTTTGACATAGCTATCCACTGCACACACAGCAGCAGTTTTTTTCTGGATTTCCAAAGTATAGTAGGCATACTGTGAAGCTAAACTTGGATGATCTATCAGAACAGACAGACCTGTATTATTTTCAATTGTGTTTCCTATTCTGGACATTTTTCAAAGTTATGAATTTCCATATGCACCACAAACAAATCTCTCCCCTTTCCATATATTATAGTATACTCAAATACAGTGGCTGAGTCATTGGGACAAAAGAATTTCATAGGAACACAAAGATGGTAGCTTCATTCCGTAGTTCTTTAAGTTCCTTGTTCTAAACAGGAGTTGGAAAGATAAAGCTGGCAGACTAGCATTGTCTATGGCTGTTTCATACTTAAAGGACAGAAATGAGCTATTGTGACAGAGACTCTGTGGTTCACAAGCCATATTTGATATATGGCCCTTTAAGAGAGAGTTTGCTGACTTCTCTTTTAGACAAAATACAAAGAAAAATAAGAGAAGAACAAATTAATACATGACCACAGGCTGTTGTGTGACTCATTTAGTTTCCACAGCAAGCTTGTTGCTATGTGAAAATTGCTTATTTTTAAATACTTAAATTCTTTAGAAGGCCCCAAGTTGCCCCGAGATGCTCAGAAGCAATTTGAATAGCCTCTTTAGGCTAGTTTGGAAAATCTCCTCAATTCTCCCTTCTATTTTCATCCCTCATTAGTTTTGGGATAAATATCAAGTACAGTTGAGAGCCAATCAGCTTGAGTTTTGGGATAAAAAATGAGCAGAGTTGAGATAGAGAATTAGAAGTTCTATTTCAGCATGAGATCAGGAAGGAAAAGAGAGAACACTATGTAATCCAAGAATAAATGCATTTTATTTGATGGTCTCTTTTATCATTATTGAAAATTTTGCCAGTGATTTTAAAAGGAAACAAATTTTCTTTTTAAATTAGAAAATCCTGAGAGAGCATTACATTTTTCTTTTTAAAAAATAGATCTATAGAATTTCTTGAAAGGTCAGTTGTAAAATGCTCTTTCTCACTGACACATACAGACATACACAGACACAGACACAAAGACACACACACACACACACACACACACACACACACACCCCTTTTGTAAAAATTTTTATCTGGATTCTGGGGCAAAGACCATGGGGTTAACATTTGGAATTTGGCCTTCTTTCTGTAGAGAGCTGTCAGGTATTACATAAGCTCTACAGAGACCAGTTTTGTTTGAGAAACTGAAATAGGCTGCACATCTTGGAGTCTAGGTGCAGTTGACCAGATAGCTGATCCCAGCAGTAATCAAAAGTATTCTTTTATTTATATTTTTGTAAAAATAACAAAAGGATTAACTGTGAGTTAAACCTGCACCATGGAATTAACTTAAACAAATACATTTGCTAGGGGTTCTCAATTGTTATACTGTATATGATAAACGGATACCCTGCAAACATTTCAGGTTGGGCCACTAAATTTCGATCCAAGTGTGCAGTGTATTTGAGTTGTGTTAGTGTGTATATGCTGTTGTGGCAACGTCTGTCAGAGGAAATGTTGGGCTGAACAGATTTTGTGTCGGTAGGGTAAGAAATCCTATGAATAAGAGATAAGAGACATCGTATTGTACTAAAAAGCCAAAGAAAGTATATATGTTTACTAGAATTTGCTAGAAATTTCGTTCTTCAATATATAAGAAACAAAGAACCATCAATACCTTAAAATGCCTTAGCTTGGGTTTCTACCCCTTAACCAAAAACAGTCAAACAAAGGGTTGAGTGGCAGTTTATTTTGCAAAATGACTTCTTTGAGAGGAGGTTAACAGGTAGGAGGGAAAGCCAGTGAAGAATAGATAACTGAGTTAATCACTGCTGTCAGTAACTGGTGCTTGATGTGTGCAACCTATATTTCAGAACTGTCCATCTGCGAGACCAAAGACAAACCATGTTTCTACTGCCTCCTACCCTTCACTGGTCAAGAGTTGCCCCACCAGGTGGTAACCCTTTCATAGTTGCAGGTTTGCACATATGTAATGCTGAGCAAGTTCCCACAGGAGCCCCAGACCAGTGGTGTCAGAAAGTTCAGAATACAAAGTGAGCAATTCACAGTATGTACAGTTAAGGAGAGGTGCTGTCAGATTATACCTGGGAGAAGCTGGTTGCCATAGCAACAGCTGGACTACAAGGTGTACTGTGAGGATATTAGGTAGGAACCAGAAGTGTGCATTAGAGTTATTTATTGCTGTGTAACAAATTACCCCAAAACATAATGGCTTGAAACAATAGCATTGATTATCTCCATTTCTGCAGGCCAGGAATTCAGGTGGGGCTTAGCTGAGTCCTCTGTTTCTCTCACAGGCTGCATGAGGGTCCCAGGTATAGTTAGAGTCATCTCAAGCCTCCACTTGGGAAATATCTGCTTCCAAGCTTACTCACATGGTTGTTGGTAGAATTCAGTTCCTTGTGAACTGGATTGGGTTGTTGCTAGTCCTTGTGATACCATATGATATGACAAGGTGAAACATTGGAAAGTACATACTTATAAAAATAGTCTCTCACTCCCTGTCTACTTTCTTAATTTTGGTGGTCTAGTTGCTGCTAAAAATAGTCTGAAAGACATTTATAGTCTACATTGTGATGCTCTAGGGGTTTCCCCTCTGTACAGGCCACATTCTAGGTATTTCCTGAAGATGCTACTCCCTCTTTCTGAAATGCCTTTTCCTTCCTGTTTACTAAATAAGCTCTGATTTATCCTTTAAAGTCCATCCCCAAAGCGCCACCTCTATGAAGCACTTCTGACTCCCCAGGCTTCATCCTCAGACCTACTTGGAAATGTGTCTTCTATGGCTTTTATCCCATGTTTTCCAACTCTTCCATTTCTCTCCTACTGGATGGTGAGCACAAGAGTCCTGTATTTATTCTGAATGTTTCCTCTGCAATTGTAGAGCACATATTTTCAGATGTTTGTAAGTTTGTTTATGCTTCTATGTCTTTGTGTGCTATGTTTAGAGCTATTTAGCTCTGGTGATAGAATCAAAACTGACTCACAAATTACAAATATAACAGAATAAATATTTTCCTATCCTTTCAAATTGTCTTTGTTGCTGGATTTATTATCTAGAATTTGAAATATATTTCTGGAAGTAAATTTGCATAATCAGAGAGTAAAGGAGGAAAAAAAATGGCAAAACATAAAACCAAGTTGGTCTAGTGGATAATCCCCCAAGGGTAGTTTCAACATCTTGCTATCCTCTGAAAATTTCTTTTCATTTAACAATTCTGAATATGTATATGTAAATATATATAGTTAATATATAGCTAATTTCCTTGTGAGAAGCTGAAGGCATAAAAGACGGAGATGGATTCTGTTACACTAAACCAAAGCTGACAGCTCTGGTCTGATCCCAGAATCTTAAACGCTACAAAGAGAGAGAAAAAACCTGCAACTCAGACCATGAATGAGTTTGCCAAGTTACACGTTAACAGCAAGCTCCACTAGGTTTACAAACTGCCCAAACTTGGAACATACTGGACTCAGTTTTATTCTTAGGCTGTTCACACTTCAATATCATGTTTTAGAATAATCCAAAATATCATGCTTAAGAAAAGCAAAAATGGCCTACGTAGTAGACCACTGGAAAATAAGATCTCCTAAATGACACCAGGGTGTCCATGTTTTAATTACATTCTACCAGGGAATAACAAATGCTTCAAAGACGGCAAATAGAAACCCAGAAATAGTGTCCACCCTAAATGTTAAGTAGATATTCTACTAGGCTAAATTGATTTTTGCTTAAACTGTAAAATCAGAATTGCTAACTTTTAGGACTTCTCACATGTGAGGACAGAAGGCAGCTTGCACTGTTTTACATTTTAAGATTTAACAAAGCTTCCAATGTAAAGCAACGTATCTAATTTAGCCAATGGCTGCCAGTGCTAGACCCTAGTTAACAAAGCCCTAATGCAGAGAACTTTCAATCAAGACAAAGCATGAATTAAAGGAAAATGAAGCAAATTCTCATTAACAGCTAAGTGCCAATAAAAATAAAAAACCAAAATGAAATTTAATCAGAAGGAAATTGTATGCCTAAAAAAATCACCAGGAAAAAATGGACTATCTGCTAAATCATATTGTCATTTCTTTAGATTCAGCTCTCCATTAGGAATGAAAAATAGTCCAATTATACTAAAAGTTGTTTTGGACAATCTTAGTACCTGTGCTTCGTATTTTCTGCATACCAACCACCTTCCTAAATCAGATTCATTCTCCTCTGTTCCCTGCCCTACTTCGGGCTACAAGACACTGACCCCTAAGCACTCTATGACCTGGGCTCCTTGATGAATGACCTTGGCCAATGATAAGCAGCTGCAGGATAAAAGAGGGTGTTATGGGGCATTTTTTTCCTAAATGCTGTCTTCTTTGGAATGAGTTTTCTGGTATTGGGTGTACTCTTTCACCACTAGTGGTCCTTCCAGATGGACTCCCCCTCCATGGCTCTTTCTCTCATTGGGCCTCAGCAATGTTAATGCCTCTCCTGCCCCTTTAAGCCTAGGCATAGTAATGGTTTCCTATTGATAGTTCCTAGGGGATTCAAACATCTTTTTTCAATTTCCAGTTGCTAGTTTCTAGGGAAATCCAAACATCTTTTTGTGTTCCTGAGCCCTGCCTGCACCTCTGTAAATTATCCCTTTATGATAATCTGTTTTATCATGTGAGTTGGATTCTATTTTCCAAGGAAATTGATTGATCCAGTCCTTCTCTGAGCCCTGGGAGGTAGTTAAACTTACTCTTGAAGGATGAAGACACCTACTTTTGCATTCTTAACCTTTCTTTCTTGTCTAAGAAAATCTTAGTACCTGTGCTGTTTATTTTCTGTATACTCCTCTACAAATTGACTTCAGTAATATAAGAAAATGTGCTTGGACTCTAAATACTGCACTGTAGTTCTGTTCATCAAACTTTACTTTACTCACACTCTCTGAAATCGTGTCACCTCTATCTAGTTATATTGCTGCCGAGATCACCAAGCCACAAGTTTTGCCTCAAAGTTGATCTTATGCACAAGATGGCTGGCCAATGTTTGTCTAAAGGAGTTGGAAAGGAAGTTGTTGGATGTAGAGATAGGGCTTGTGTCGAGAGGTGTCATTAGAAGGGAAGGTAACAGGCTTCCCAAGTTGAGAAAACTGCAATGAAATGTTTTTCTACCCCACACTGACATTTGAAAATTTGTTGAAGTGAGATTTCAGAGACAGAATAGAATGTTATTGCTGGAGGGAGTAGAATTCATGTAGTCCAATGGCTTCACCTTATAGATAAGAAAACTGAGGGTCAGAGATATTAAGCGACTTTCCTAAAGTTAAGGAAGTGCTTACTACAGAACCACGACTAAAACTCCAACTCCAGATCTGTAGTGAGCTCCTTGTGTTCATTATACTGTAATATGATCTTATTGTGATCTTACACTCATGGGTTATAAGAGTAAACAAAATAAAAT
The DNA here is from genome assembly GCF_008728515.1 of Papio anubis. Lineage (NCBI taxonomy): Eukaryota > Metazoa > Chordata > Mammalia > Primates > Cercopithecidae > Papio > Papio anubis. The sequence goes on from NC_044980.1 coordinate 75,490,156, forward strand.
GTGCCAAGTTTATAGCACAAATAATTTATATTAACCAAAGAAATAAAGAATTAGGAATTGAGCTTATTTCATTCAAAGATTGGATGTCAGAACTACCATGGAATGAGATGAAACCTCGGGCTCATGGTCTTGCTGTATTGTGAGATGGCTTCTAGGGGACTAAGTTTTCAGTGATGCAAATAAGAAAGGCAGGAAGAAAAGAAAAGATGGAGGGAAAAGCTAGTTTATTTAGGATTAAACTTCCTGAGAAACCAAAAAATGTGCATATCTAATAGTCTATATTATTTTGTCTACCAAGTAGACATTGTCACTCATTCATGATGGGGCATGCTGGGGTTCTTCTTGAGTTCAGAAATCTCCTGGTTCATTGAAAATAGCTTCAAGATACCAAATAATTTCCAGTCATCCTCTAACATCTAAAGAAGTGTATATACTCAGCCATAAGTCTTCTTTTCATTTATTTAAGGTATCATGTCCAATTGTGAACAATTTTTACCTACTCTCCATTAACATACATTCCACCAAAGTCTAAGAAGTATTATGCAGTGATACGTTGATAGGTTTGCAGACAGACAGCCCAGACACAGGTTCTCCCTGTGACACTTCTACTAATTATGTGACTCTGGGAAAATACAAATCCTCTCTGAGCCTCCATTGCCTGTCCCAGTAGTCAAATAAAGATGAGTATCTACCTTTTAAAAATGTTGAAATAAGATTTTAAAAAAAGTACAGTTCTTAATATAATGTCTGGAGTATAGTATGTGTGCAATATAGGATAGCTATTACTAGTAGGAGTAATTATCTATAACCACAGTCTACCCTCTTCTTACTTCTTAATTTCTCAATTAATAAGACAAAAAAAGCAAAATCCTATCCTTACTGCAGCAACTGTATTTCATTATAGGTATAGTATCTTGCTAAAAGAATTAATTGCTAAGGATTTCACCTAAATTTTCTAGTTCTATACAAGTAATAATAGTAATTAAAGGGAAAGTTCTATGTTTAGATTTAACTTTTTTTATTATATCAAAAAATGAGTCAATAGAAAATATTATCCAGCAGAAAATTATCTTTACCTCTTGTGTGGCTATGGAAGTTAGTGTTTTGTTTTTTTTCCCCTTGAAGGGAATTCTATAGTTTAACTTATTTTCATCTTGTGGTGAAAGTTTCCAAAGGCCATGAAGAAAATTGTCTAATAAGTAAAATATTTGCCTAGAAAATTGAAACATGTGTCTGCATAATTCAGACCTATATTCTTTCTCTCTTTCCACTATATCCAGATAATTGAATAAAAGTTTTGACATAACTTTTTAATGGCCATTTTTCAACAGAATTATTTAGTTCTTGCTCACCAAATACACTAGATAAAAAACAATGGAAGACATCTTAGTAGATGCAAAGATCTTGAACATTGCAAAGATAATTTCCCAATAGTTACCAGTTACCATGGAAGTTTAACAAATCATCTTTGAGGTGTCCCTTTTAAAAATATAAATAATACTCTCATTTGTAAGTTGTAAAGATCAATGAAGACTATTTCAGAAACATTATGGATAACCTAACATTCTAATTTCACTTTGGTTTATGTTACTCACATCGTGAACAATTTTAGTTCGACTCCTGGAATAGTAGTTACATCTACAACCTATGACCAGGTTAGTCTGTTCCAGTTAGTAAAATCACCAAATCAGTCCATCATTCGAAGCCCTTTCATGATTCTCCCACTATGTGTTTTTCAATCCTAACTTTATCCTTATTCCTATTTCTAAATTTGTACATGTCATCATATAGCAAAGGTATAACCTCTATTATACCGTCAATATATTAGCCAGAAATACTCTTCTGCATTGAAGCTAAGTATAGCATTGTTGTTGGTTGCATTTACGTAAGAGCTAAACTTTTACTTCAAGTTTAGTCTACGGGGTTTGTTGTCTTTCCAAATCCATTCCATTATCAACAGCATCAGCTGGGATTAGGTTCAGCTGGCAATAACAGAATATTCAAATAAGAATGGCTTTATCACACAAAAGTGTATTTTTCTCAAGTTATAAGATGTTTCTGTAGGCATCTGCTGGCTGTTTCAGTACCTCTAAGATGTCTTGGCCAAGATCTCTAAGATTCTCTTTCCTTTTTCCTCATGAATTCAAGATGGCTACTGGAGATCCTGCAGTAATTTTCACCTCCCAGGCAGCAAGATGGAAAACTAATAAGGTGGCAAAAATGCTTGGAATATTTCATTTTGCAGCTTTATCTGCAAGGAAGGCAGTAAAATAAACTATGGGTAAGGAAAAGAAGAGTAGGCAAGAATAGATATTAAGGTAGTAGTTAGCGTTTTGCCACTTCAATCAGTCTTAGTTGATGTTAATTCTTCTACCCACACCCTCCTGGAATATTAGAATTCTACAAGTTTTCTTACTTCAAAGTACTGGAATATTAGAATTCTACAAGTTTTCTTACTTAAAAGCAAGCCCTAAGCTTGTCATAAACAGGCCTTAAAGAGACTGGTCATACACAGGATTTCTGCAGCAATGTGATATGCTTGTGATGGCTATCACACACACTGCTAAAAGTTGTTGGTTTACTGGAGCAGAGCAAGGAACACCTGGCCCCGCCTGGAGCAGAAAGCTGCTCTAACCACAAATGATAGCAGGAGCGGCCGGTGCCTTAACAACATGCTTTTGCTGTAGATAATCAGCCAGAGCCTGTTTCTCTGCTCCTCACTAGCAATGCTTTTAGTTAATCTATAATCTATAAAAACTATGCTTATCACTGGCTTTCTGTCAATAAATGTGTGGGTCAAACTCTGTTCGTGGCTCTCAGCTCTGAAGGCTGTCAGCTCCCTGATTCCCACTTTATACTCTATTCCAGTGTCTTTGTCTTTAATTCCTCTGGCGCCGCTGGGTTAGGGTCTCCATGACTGAGCTGGTCTTGGCAATTGACAATTTTACACTATTCTTACATATTTGTTTTCTTCCTAAAATCTACGGCCCATGTTTAGAAACTTGTGTTAGCTTCAAAATCCTCCAAAACAAAACAAAAATAGACAGAACTGATGTGGAAATGAGGACCAAACACGTTACTTGGTCACAAATGAACAATAAACTGGCAGGATGACCAAATGAATCCAATGTATTATCTAATATGTGTGTGAGGGGAAGTGAATGACTTATAGATACAAAACGAGTTGCCCTACTAGAGCTCTAAAACACGTGTTAGGGTAATTGCAATTCCTTGCACCTCTTGTCACACCTGCTTCTCATTTGACCCTGCATTACATGTGTGTCTCAATCCATTTGTGCTGCTACAGCAAAATACCCAAGACTGGGTAATTTCTAAACAACAGAATTTATTTGTCACAGTTCTGGAGGCTGAAAAGTTCAAGATCAAGGAGCTGGAAGGCTGGGGGTGAGAGCTGCTCTTGCCTTGATGTGGCATCTTGTTGCTGCATCCTTTGCAGGGAATGAATGCTGTGTCCTCAAATGGCAGAAGGGATGGAAAGGTAAAAAAGGCCTTAAGCTAGTTCCCTCTAGTCCTTTTATACGGCATTAATTCATTCATGAAGGAAGATTTAATCGCTTTCCAAAAGTCCTTACCTCTTAATACCACCACAATGGGGATTAAGTTTCAACATAAATTTTGGAGGGGCCAAATTCAAACCATAGCAATATGTTCGGAATTAGCTTGGCTTTAGTATGTAAATCTGCCTGCAATTCCTGAGCTCCGTAGAATGATTGAATCTCTCTAGGGTGGTTAAAGTTCAAGCCAGTGAGTATTCATCCATGAAAAAGCCAAAACGAATTCCATGTTGTTTGTAAAACAACAAAGATCCTTAAATCACTTCTAAGTATCAGAGAACAACATCACATACTTGAAAATTCACTAACATGTGATTTACCTGGGAAATACAGGTACAATGGACACTAGGTCATTAGAATCAGGAACATTAAACTACTGAGATATTACATTTAACTAAGCTTGAAGTAAAAGTTTAGCTCTTACATAAATGCAACCGACAATTAGATGTGACATTTGCCATACTGGCTTTATGTACAATGAAAACAATGTGTAGTGCTGAAGTTGTGATAGAGCAGACACTTCCCTTATATACTAATTTTTAGATTTTAAAATCTGCAACAGTTAGAGTTTTTGTTTTGCTTACAATGTACCAATACATGTAATAATAAGCTATACCATTTTGGGGGTCACAAGTCTATGCTTTATAGGATATTTTAGAGGTTTAAAATTATGTTCCCATAGCTTCCCTCATGTTGGTCTGCCTTTTGATGTCTCTACTACTTCCACTAAATAAGAAAGTGAAGTTTCATCTTCTTTAGAGTTCTATTATTAAGCTCAAAGACACATATTCCACAGATTAATTTACTTCAATAAACATCCTTATGCTAGGTGGAGAAGATACCATTCCCACCCTCTGGAAACTCTCCATAATAAAGTAAATGGCATTGGCCATTTTTCCAGGCGACACATGACTATATTGCTGAGCAGCCTAGTTTCTTTGGGTGAAAGGTTTTAGAGAATGCAGTTATTTTTTAGCTAGAAATGTTAGCTATCACTAAAAAGTAATATGGCTTAAACAGTCTTTAGCATATAAAAAGACGTTCGACTTACTACCTTTTAGGGAAATGCAAATGAAAATAACAGTGAAAAACTTCTGGTTTCTGGTCTGACAAGTATAAGGAACTTGTAAGTCTTAATACCACCTTAATAAGTAGAACAACTTGTTAATGTTGAACAACCCGAAAAGTTAAGAAGGCCTCTTGATCTGTCAGTGAATTGAGGTCACAAGGCAAACCACTACCCCATAACCGGAGAGACACACAGGCAGATACAGAGAACAACTTACTGGAGCAGAAACCCATGAGAAGAAACCTCTGCAGAAACCAGTGTCAGAATAGGAAAACCTGAACTGACAAGTTGCTGGAGGCTCAGTGTGGACAAGTTTGAGAGTTAAAGACTCCAGGGCGATCAGTCAGAGAGGGTGGCTTCCGCGCGTTTGTGAGTTTTACCTCCAGAAGTTCTATTCAGTTTTCACGGTGAATATTGAGGAAAAAAATCACCTCAGGCTTCTGGCAGGGGGAGGGGCAAAGGAACCATTATGCCAAATCATTCTGTTATTTTCAGCAAAGTTTGCCCGCAGAAGAAACTTCAACCAGAGCCTAACCTGTTAGAATTTTATCAGAGACTCATCTACCTAGGGGAAGAAAAATAGGCAACTCCAGCCCCTCTAGACACCCTGTTACACCTAAGAGAAAAACTAAGAAGCACTGGCAAGGTGCACAGTCTAGGGGCACAGACTCACTGAAAGACTGATACTTGATCATAGGACTGAAGAATACTTCTCCCCGAGCACCTTACCACCACATTACTAAAGGCCCGTCTACCGCAGTTCCTTTTACCCTATATATCAGGTTCATCTTCCAACAAAAAGTTGCAAGGCACACTAAAAGACAAAAAACAGTTTGAAGAGACTAAACAAGAACCAGATTCAGATGTGGCAGGCATATTGGAATTATTAGACGAGGAATTTGAGTAAACTATAGTTATTATGCTAAGGGCTTTAATAGAAAAAGTAGACAACATGCAAAAAAAAAAAAAAAAAAAAGGATAATATAATCAGAAGTGGACATTCTAAAAAAGAATCAAAAAGAAATGTTAGAAATCAAAAACACTGTAACAAAATGAAGAATGTCTTTGGGGCAACATTAATGGACTGGACATAGCTGAGGAAAGTATCTCTGAGCTTGAGGATATAACAACTGAAACTTCCAAAACTGAAAAACAAAGAAAAAAATAAGATTAACCCCCTCCCCTGCCCCCCAAAAATGGAACGGAATATCAAAGAATCATGAGACTATAAAAGACATATCACACATGCAAGGGGAATACCAGAAAGACAAAAAAAAAAAAGAGATAAAATAATTGAAACAATAAAGACAGATAATTTCTTCCAAATTAATGTCGGACACCAAACCACAGATAGGAAACTCAGGGAACATTAAGTTAACATTAAGGATAAATAGAAAAAAAACACACTTAGACATACCATATTAAAACTTCACAAAATCAAAGATTAATACAACATCTTAAAAGAAGTCAGAGGACAAAAACCATCTTACCTATAGAGGAGCAAAGATAAGAATTTTATCTGAAATGAGTAGAGTGAGCTATTCAAAGTGTTGAGAGAAAAAAAATACACCAACCTAAAATTATGTACCCTGTGAAACTATTCTTCAATCATGAAAGAGAGGAGGGGCTTCAAGATGTCTGACTAGAGGCTTCTGACACTCACCTCCTCCACAAAGAGAACAAAAATTGTAAAAAGATAATTACACTTTCAGTAAATAATCTGAGAGGACCCTAGAATTCAATAGAGAAATGAAAGGAAACAACTAAGGCAAGGAAGGAGAGGCAACTGACTGAGGCAACCTGCTTGACTAGGAGCCTGGAAAAGCTCCCCAGTGTTGAGAAAGAGAAAGTGAGAGATTCCCCCTTCCTCCGCCCCCTGGCAGTCCATATTCCCACTACAGACTTGAGGCAATCCAAGCCTCAAGAGAGGCCCTTGACCCTTGTGGGCCCTGATATTAACATAGGGAGCTGCCTGGAGACCGTGTGAAGGCATTGCTCCAGAGAGGGAGCCCATGATGGGTCCCACACAGACCCTGAGATCTAAGCAGCTTCAGTAAAGCACCATTTTGAGAGCTCTGCTTGCTCCTACCAGATTATATCCTGTCCTGAGGCAGATTAGACCCTGCATGGCAACATCACTGGAACCACATTGATATCCCCCATCTGCAGTTGCCACCACTGCTGGCCACTGCCACTGGGACCAAAGCATAAGCCACTGGCAGTGACCCCAACACCTCCAGCACCAGGGTGGTCATACATCCGCATATTCCCTGAGGACAGGCTCCCCTGCTCACAGCTGCTGCTGACTGCTGCCACCAGTGGTGGAGTGGAAGCCACTGACAGCAACCCCACTGCTCCCAGCCCCCGACAGCAGGAGGGCCACAGAGCACTTTCACTTGCCCTGAGGGTAGACTCCATGACTCCATGCCTACCACTGCTGCCCTCACTTGAGCAGTCTGCCAAGGCCCTGGGGGTCACCCAGTCCCTGCTCACCACAACCCAGTACTTGTATGTACCACCAGGTGCTTGAGGACTGGCCTGCCCCGCTTAGCTTCACACTCTGTAGCACCCAAGCATGCCATTTTGGAGGTCTTGGGATTAACCACACCAGTCCACCACCATAGGCACTTGAGCACTTCTCCTAGAGGCCTGAGGTTGGGCCCACTCAACTTGTCACTGCTACTACAGCTGGCATCCACATGCCACCTGTGGGCCTAAGGACTGGCCTGCCCATCCCCTTCACCACTGCCACCGCCCATCCCCTTCACCACTGCCACCGCCCATCCCCTTCACCACTGCCACCACCAACAGCATGGACTGCTTGGGAGACAGAGGTTTATCACACCATTACTACTGCCATCACCTACACTATGCCTGCTGCCCAGCGGCCTGTGAATCCATCCACCCATTCAGCTCATTGCTACCACTACTGGTATCTGAGCAAGTTGTCTGGAGGCCCAATAATCAACTTGCTTGGATATACTAACACCAGTGCCACTGTGTGCCTCCCTGGCCCCAAGAACAGGCATACTTAACCTGCTGCTGCCACCACTGGGCACTGGCCCACCTGGGGTCTCCATCACTAGCAAAACATCATCACAGCCTCCGCTAAAAACTGCACTCTGAAGTCACTGACAAAATTGCAGACACTACCTACACTGTTTATAGCCAACTAAATTATACAAATACTACACTACTGCAGGCACCCAGAATCAAAGCCAAAGTGCCCTACATAACCAACATCATAGTTACATCTTCATTAAGAAGTACACCATTATGACTGCAAATCCAAAAAATTGGAAGAAGCAACAGTTATGCCATATGCACAGGTATTAGTGTAAGGACACCAGAAACATGAAAAACATGACACCTCCAAAGGAGCACAAGAATTCTCCAACACCAGATTCCAGTGAAAAAGAAATTCATAAAATATTAGAAAAAGAACTCAAAATAATGATATACTACCTCATTGAATTAAAGGAGAACACAGATAAACAATACAGTGAAATCAGAAAAACAATTCAGGATATGAATCAGAAATTTAACAAATGTTTTAGAAAAACCAAGCAGAAATCCTGGAACTGAAGAATTTCTTAAATGAAATAAATATATTTAAGAGCTTCAGCAATAGACTAGAGCAAGCAGAAGAATTTCAGAACTTGCAGAAAGGTATTTTGAAATAACCCAGTGAGACAATAATAATTAAAAATATTAAAAAGAATGAACAAAGCCTATGTAGCATATGGGATACCATAAAGCAAACAAACTTTTGAAGATTTCATGTTCCAAAAGGTAAAGAACAGATCAAAGGAATAGAAAACCTGTTTAATAAAATAATAGCTGAAAATTTCCCAAGTCTAGAAGGAGATTTATATATTCAGATACAGGAATTTCAGAGATCCCCAAAAGATACAACTTAAAAGGTCTTCTCCATGGCAAGTTATGGTCAGATTGTCAAGTCAAAGACAAAGAATTATAAAACAGCAAGAGAAAAGTGTCTAGTTATTTATAAGGGAACCCCCTTCAGACTAATGGTGAATTTCTCAGCAGACATTATAGAGGTCAGGAGAGAATGGGATGACATATTCAAAGTGCTGAAACTAAAAAACAAACAAACAAACAAAACCATCAGCCAAGGATACTATACCCAGTAAAATTATCTTTCATAAATTCAGGAAAAATGAAATCTTTCTCAGACAAGCAAAAGCTGAGGGAATCTATCTCCACTAGACCAGGACTACAAGAAATGCTTATGGAAGTGCTACACGTGGAATCAAAAGGAAAATATATACAATCATGAAAATACATGAAAATATAAAATCCACTGGTAGAACAAGCACACAAATGAGTAAGAGAAAGGATTCAAATGTTACCGCTAATGGAAACCACCAAACCATAATGATAAACAAGAAAGAAAGGAAGAAAAGACATACAAAGCAATCAGAAGTCAGTTAACAAAATGACATAAACAAGCCTTCACATATCAATAATAACCTTGAATATAAGTGGATTATTGTCCATTTAAAAGATATAGACTGCCTGAATTGATTTTTTTAAAAAAAAACATGATCCAACTATATACTGCAAATAATAAACTAATTTCACTTGTAAAGGCACATATAGACAAAGTAAAAAGATGGAAAAAGATATTCCATGCAAATGAAAACCAAGAGTGAGCAGGAGTAGCTATATTTTATTATATAAAATAGATTTTAAGTGAAGAATAGTAAAAAAAGAAAAAGAAAGTCATTATATAATAAGGGGATCAGTTCAGCAAAAGGATATAATAATTCTAAACATATATGCATCCAACACTGGAGCACCCAGATACATAAAGGAAATATTAGATTTAAAGGGAGAGATAGACTCCAATGCAATAAATATTGGAGACTGCAACACTCCATTCTCAGCACTAGACAGATCATCTAGACAGAAAATTAACAAAGAAATACTGGGTTTAAACTAGACATTAAACCGGATGGACCTAACAGACATTTACAGAACATTTGATCCAATAGCTGTAGAATACACAGTCTTCTCATCAGCACATGGAACATGCTCCAGGATAGGCCATATGTTAGGATACAACACAAGTGTCAACAAATTTTAAAAAATCAAAATCACATCAAGTATTTTATCAGACCACAATGGAATAAAACCAGAAATCAATAAAAAGAAGAGCTTTGGAAGCTGTACAAATACATGGAAATTAAACAACAGGTCCCTGAATGACCACTGCGTCAAGAAAGCAATTAAGGAGGATATTAAAACATTTATTAATACAAATAAAAATTGAAACACAACATATCAAAACCTATGAGATACAGCAAAAGCAGTGTTAATGGAAAAGTTTATAGCAGTAAATGCTTGCATCAAAAAAGTAGAAAGATTTCAAACAAGCAATCTAACAATCATGTCAAGGAAGTAGAAAAGCAAAAACAAACCAAACCTGACATTAGTGGAAAGAAAGAAATAATAAAGATCAGAGCAGAACTAAATGAAATGGAGACCAAAAACAACAACATCAAAGGATTAAAAAAAAAGTCGATTTTTTAAAAATAGAAAAATCAATAAACTTTTGGCTAGCCTAAACAATAATAAAGAGGGAAAACCCAAATAAAATCGGAAACTGAAACGGAGACATAACTGATACCACAGAAATAAAAAGACTGTAAGACTATTATGAAATACTTTTTGCTAACAGACTGGAAAACCTAGAGAAAATGTGTAAATTTTTGAACACGTATAACTTACCATGATTGAAACAGGAAGAAATAGAAAACCTGAACAATAATGAGTAAAGAGATTGATTCCATAATAAAAAATCTCACAACAAAGAAATGCTCAGGAACAGATAGATGGCTTCACTGCCAAATTCCACCAAACTTATAAAGAAGCTCTAACATCAATTTTCCTCAAACTCTTCCAAAAAATTAAGAAGAGGGAATGTTTCCTAACTCATTCTACAAGTCCAACACTACTCTGATACCCAAACCAAAAAGAACACAACAACAAAAAGAAAATTGCAGGCCAATATCGCTGATGAACATGGATGTGAAAGTCCTCAATGAGATTCTAGCAAACCAAATCCAACAGCACGTTAAAAAGATAAGACCTCATAATCAAGTGAGATTTATCCCAAGGATGCAAGGATGGTTTAACAGATGCAAATCAATAAATATGATACATCACATTAACAGAATTATGGACAAAAGCCATCAATCACCTTAATAGATGCAGAAAAAACGTTTGATAAAATTCAACATCCCTTCATGATAAAAATTGTCAATGAATGAGACATAGAAGAAACATATCTCAACATAATAAAGGTGATTTATGAAAAATCCACACCTAACATTATACTAAATGGGAAAAGCTGAAAGCCTTTGCTCCAAAAACTGGAACCAGATCAGGATGCCCACTTTCACCACTTCTGTTCAACATAGTACTGGAAGTCCTAGCCAGAACAATCAGGCAAGTGAAAGAAATAAGGCATCCATATGGGAAAAGAGGAGGTCAAACTATCTTTCTTTGCTGATGACATGATCTTATGTCTAGAAAATCTAAAGAGTACATGAAAAAAACTCAGAACTGATACATAAATTCAGTAGAGTTGCAGGATACTAAATCAACATACAAAAATCAGGCTCATTTATATATACCAACAGTGAACACTCTAAAAAGAAGTAAAAAAGCCAATCACATTTACAATAGTTACAAAAATATAAAATATCTAGAAATCAATTTATCCAAAAAGGTAAAAAATCTATATAAGTAGAACTACAAAACAATCATAAAAGAAATTGATGTGAATACACCAAAATGGAAAGACATGCCATGGTCATGGAGCAGAAGAATTAAAATTGTTAAAATGACTGATGACCATACTACCTAAAGCAATCTGATCTCCCTTGGTTTAATGTAAAGGAAGGGATCCAAAGGCTTAGGGAGATTGGGGTGGTGGAGTGGATTAGTCTCTTTAGACCTACTCATCCCAGCTGGGAGTGTCCAGAAGGTATACCCTTGACCAATGCCTTGCAAAATAGATTTGTGATAGCAGCACCTGCATCTTTGAAGAACCCTGTAATTGTTCTTCTCTGTATATCAGATCTAACAGTGGAAACCACAGTCATTCAACTACAAAATTTAAATACAATAGGAATAATTGGGTCCTGAGATGGCAGGGGCCAAGTGGCAAGCACTTAACCGTCAAAGGCAAGGCGAGCATAGCTATCGTAATGGACAGCAGAGGCAAAGTGGCACTCAGAATAGTCTGACACAGGTAGAGCTCTGGCATTGGCTAATTAATCAAGGTGTTCCTAGAAGTGAAATTGATAGGAAGCCTACTGCATTCCTACTTAAATTATACAAACAGAAAACTTACAGGTCAAATGGACAAAAGACTAACCTGAATTATAAAAACAGAGAATCACGGCCCCTCAATCAGTTTCGGTTTACAGACCCAGAACCCCTTGAATGAAGGGGGGGCTGGGTCCCCTTGAAGAACCCCCTACATTACTAACAATTTATGCAGTGAATCTTTCTCCCATCTTCCCCATTGAGACCTCAAGCCTTTTACCAGGGTAACTGTGCACTGGGGAAAGGGAAATGATCAGACATTTTGGTGACTACTGGATACTGGCTCTGAGCTGACATTGATTCCATGGGACCCAAAACATCATTGTGGGCCTCCAGGCAAAGTAGAGGATTATGGAGGTCAGGTAATTAATGGAGTTTTAGCTCAGGTCCGACTTACAGTGGGTCTGGTGGGTCCCCAGACTCATCCTGTGGTCATTTCCCCAGTGCCAGAATGCATAATTGGCATAGACATACTTAGCAGCTGGCAGAACCCCCACATTGGCTCCCTGAATTGTAGGGTGAGGGTTATTATGGTGGGAGGGGCCAAATGGAAGCCATTAGAGCTGCCTATACCTAGAAAAATAGTAAATCAAAAACAATATTGCATCCCTGGAGGGATTGTGGAGATTAGTGCCACCATCAAAGACTTGAAAGATGCAGGGGCGGTGATTCCCACCATGTCCCCATTCAACTATCCCATTTGGCTTGTGCAGAAGACAGATGGATCTTGGAGAATGACAGTGGATTATCATAAGTTTAACCAAGTGGTAACTCCAATGGCAGCTGCTATAACCAGTTGTGCTTTCATTGCTTAAGCAAATTAACACATTTCCTGGTACCTGGTATGCAGCCACTGATTTGGCAAATGGCGTTTTCTCCATTCCTGTCCATAAGGCTCACCAGGAGCAATTTGCCTTCAGCTGGCAAGGCCAGCAATCTACCTTTACTGTCCTACCTCAGTGGGTTATCAACTCTCCGGCTTTGTGTCATAATCTTATTTGGAGAGAACTTGATCGTTTTTTCACTTCCACAAGATATCACACTGGTCCATTACATTGATGACATTATGCTGATTGGATCCAGAGAGCAAGAAGTAGTAAACACATTGTACTTATTGGTGAGACATTTGTGTGCCAGAAGATGGGAAATAAATCTGACTAAAATTCAGGGACCTTCTACCTCAGTAAAGTTTTTAAGGGTCCAGTGATGTGGGGCCTGTCGAAATATTCCTTCTAAGGTAAAGGATAAGTTGCTGCATTTGGCCCCTCCTACAACCAAGAAAGAGGCACAATGCCTAGTGGGCCTATTTGGATTTTGGAGGCAACACATTCCTCATTTGGGTGTGTTACTCTGACCTACTTATCGAGTGACCCCAAAGCCTGCCAGTTTTGAGTGGGGTCCAGAACAGGAGAAGGCTCTGCAACAGGTCCAGACTGCTGTGCAAGCTGGTCTGCCACTTGGCCCGTGTGACTCAGCAGATCCAATGGTGCTTGGGGTGTCAGTGGCAGATAGGGATGCTGTTTGGAGCCTTTGGCAGGCTCCCATAGGTGAATCACAGTGAAGGCCTTTGGATTTTGGAGCAAGGCCCTGCCATCTTCTGCAGATAACTACTCTTCTTTTGAGAGACAGCTCTTGGCCTGTTACTGGGCTTTGGTGGAAACTGAACATTTGACTATAGGTCATCAAGTCACCATGTAACCTGAACAGCCTATCATGAACTTGGTGCTTTTTGACCCATCTAACCATAAAGTGGGTCATGCACAGAAGCATTTCATCATCGGATGGAAGTGGTATATATGTGACTGGGCTTGAGCAGGTCCTGAAGACATGAGCAAGTTACATGAGGAAGTAGCTCAAATGCTCATGGTTTCCACTGCTGCCACCCTGCCTTCTCTCCCCCAACCTGCACTGATGGCCTTGTAGGGAGTTCCCTATGATCAGTTGACAGAGGAAGAGAAGACTAGGGCCTAATTCACAGATGGTTCTGCACAATGTGCAAGCACAACCTGAAAGTGGACAGCTGTAGCACTACAACTCCTTTCTAGGATATCTCTGAAGGACAGTGGTGAAGGGCAGTCTTCCCAGTGGACAGAACTTTGAGCAGTACACCTGGTTGTGCACTTTGCATGGAAGGAGAAATGGCCAGATGTGTGATTATATACTGATTTATGGGCTGTAGTCAATGGTTTGGCTGGATGGTCAGGGACTTGGAAGAAGCATGATTGGAAAACTGGTGACAAATAAATATGGGGAAGAGGTATGTGAATGGACCTCTCTGAGTCGTCAAAAACTGAAAATATTTGTATCTCATGTGAGTGCTCACCAATGGGTGACCTCAGCGGAGGAGGATTTTAATAATCAAGTGGATAGGATGACCCGTTCTGTGAAAACCACTCAGCCTCTTTCCCCAGCCAGCCCTGTCATCACCCAATGGGCCTGTGAACAAAGTGGCCATGGTGGCAGAGATGGAGGTTACACATGGTCTCAGCAACATGGGCTTCCACTCACCAAGGCTGACCCAGCTACAGCCATTGCTGAGTACCTAATTTGCAAGCAGCAGAGACCAACACTGAGTCCTCAATATGGCACAATTCCTGGTGGTGGTCAGCCAGCTACCTGGTGGCAGGTTGATTATATTGGACCTGTTTCATCATGGAAAGGGCTGAGGTTTGTCCTCACTGGAATAGACACTCCAGATATGGGTTTACCTATCCTGCATGCAATGCTTCTGCCAAGACTACTATCCATGAACTCTTGGAATGCCTTATCCACCATCATGGTATTCCACACAGCATTGCCTCTCACCAAAGCACTCACTTTATGGCTAAAGCACTGCAGCAGTGGGCTTATGCCCATGGAATTCACTGGTCTTACTATGTTTCCCATCATCCTGAAGCATCTGGAGTGATAAAACAGTGAAATGGCCTTTTGAAGTCAAAATTACAATGCCAACTAGGTGTCAATACTTTGCAGGGCTGGAGCAAAGCTCTCCAGAAGGCCATGTATGCTCTGAATCAGCATCCAATATATGGTAATGTTTCCCCCATAGCCAGGATTCACAGGTCTAGGAATCAAGGGATGGAAGTGGAAGTGGTACCATTCACCATCACCCCTAGTGATCCACTAGCAAAATTTTTGCTTCCTGTTCCTGCAACATTACATTCTGCTGGCCTAGAAGTCTTGGTTCCAGAGGGAGAGAATGCTGCCATGAGCATTCCCTCTATTAAACTGGAATTTAAGATTGCCACCTGGACACTTTGAGCTCCTCCTACCTTTAAGTCAACAGGCTAAGAAGGGAGTTACAGTGTTGGCTGGGGTGATTGACCTGGACTATCAAGATGAAATCAGTCTACTACTCCACAGTAGAGGTAAGGAAGACTGCATGGAATACAAGAGATCCATTAGGGTGTCTCTGAGTATTACCATGCCTTGTGATTAAGGTCAATGGGAAACTATAACAATCCAATCCAGGCAGGACCACAAATGACTTAGGCCCTTCAGGAATAAAGGTTTGGGTCACTCCACCAGGAAAAAAAAAAAAAAAAAATGACCTGCTGAAGTGCTTGCTGAAGGCAAAGGGAATACAGAATGGGTAGTAGAAGAAGGTAGTCATCAATACCAACTATAACCATGTGAACGGCTGCAGAAATGAGGACTCTGTCATGAGTATTTTCTCCTTCTTTTATTAAAAACATGGTTGTGCATGTATACACTTATACTAAGAAAATATCTTCATTTTATTCCTCTTTCCTTTTTCATGTGACATAAGATTTATTGACTTCATATCAGCATTTAAGTATTGTTAACTTTATGTAATAGCATTTGGTTTGGGTACTGGTGCATTTACGGTTGTACAAAGGATAGTTGTATTATGTTAGGCATAATTATGACCTCATTATTGTCTTTATTTGAAGATTATGTATGATCTCAGGATGTGTATGGGTTCAAATTGACAAGGGATGGACTTGTGATGGTTAATACTGATTGTCAACTTGATTGGATTGAGGGATACAAAGTATTCATCCTTAGTGTGTCTATGTGTGTGTGTTGTCAAAAGAGATTAACATTTGATTCAGCGGAATGGGGAAAGCAGATTCACCCTTAATCTATGTAGAGAGCCAGCAAAGGGATCATGACCAACTCAGCATTCCACTGGAGGCTATAAGAGCAAAGAGCAAACTGTTTATCATGAATGCAGGATGTGGGCAAACTTACACTGTGCCTGCTGCCAAAATGTTTGCTGAGGGCCATCACTCCCTGGCGCTGGGCTCCTTGAAGTTATCTACTGGGAAATCTAGCGCCTATTGTTTGAAGGATGTAGTCTTGCAAGCCTGCTGTGAATCAAACTACTGTCCGACAACCACCCCCAACTTTTCGCTCTTTTGCCTAATAAATATGGAGAGGGCTGTGTAAAGCTCAGGACCCTTGTCCACTAGAGGCAAGGTGCCCCCGACCCGTTGTTCTGAACATACTCTTTTGTCTTCGTTTTTTATTTCTGCATTCGTCCTCTTTTGTTTAGTCCCCCAAGGTCTGTGCAGGTTACAAATCTGGTGGGCACAATCTAATCAGCTTCCAGAGAATACAAAGCAGGAAGAAAAACGTGAAAAGGAGAGACAGGCCTAACCTGCCAGACTGCATCTTTCTCCCGTGCTGGATGCTTCCTACCCTAGAACATCAGATTCCAAGTTCTTCAGTTTTGGGACTCGGACTGGCTCTCCTTGCTCCTCAACTTGTAGACAACCTATTGTGATCTTGTGATCATGTAAGTTAATACTTAATAAACTCCCCTTTGTATATATCCTATTACTTCTGTCCCTCTAAGAGATAAACTAAAAACCTTCTTCATAGCAAAGGAAACAATTAACAGAGTGGAGAGACAAGCTGTTGAATGGGAGAAAACATACAAATAATTCAAACAACTCAACAGGAAAAGAAAAAATCACAGTTATACCATTAAAAAGTAGGTAAATAACATGAAGAGACATTTCTCTAAAGAAAATACACAGATGGCCAATGGGTGCATGAAAAAATGCTAAACATCTCTAATAATAAGAGAAATGCAAGTCAAAACCACAATGAGATATCATCTTACCCCAATCAGAATGGCTATTTTCAAAAAGACAGAAATTTATAGGTATTGGTGAGGGTGCAAAGAAAAGGGAACTCTTATACACTGTTGATGGGGATGTAAACTAGTACAGCCACTATGGAAAATATTATAAAGGTTTCTTAAGAAAGTAAAAATAGAATTACCATCTATTCCAGTAATTCCGCTACTGGGTAATTATCCGAAGGAAAATAAATCAGTGTATTAAAGGGATACTTGCACTTGCATATTTATTGGAGCACTATTCACAATAGCTAAAATATGGAATCAACCTATGTATTCATCGATGGATGACTAGATAAAGAAAATGTGGTATATATACATAATGGAATACTATGCGGCCATAAAAATAAATGAAATTATGTCATTTATTGCAACATGAATAGAACTGGAGGTGAGTATCCTAAGTGAAATAATCCAGGCACAAATACACAACTATTGCTATTCTCACTTATACTTGGCAGCCAAAATATTTGATCACACTGAGGTAGAGAGTGGAAAGGTAGACAACTGAGACTGGGAAAGGTGAGTAGGGGTAAGGAGAAAGAATGAAGAGAACTGGGTTATGTGTACAAATACACAGTAAGATAGAAGGAAAAAATTCAATGTTTGATAGCAAAGTAGGGTGACTATACTTAACAAAAATGTATTGTACTGGGGTGATGGACACACTAAATACCCTGAGTTGATTATTACACATTATATGCATGTAACAAAATTTCTCACATGCTTCATAAATTTGTAAAAAACAATGGCTACTATCTAAAAGACAAAAGTAACAGATAGCTGACAAGGATGCAGGGAAAAGAGAACTCTTATACGCTCTTGATGGAAATGTAAATTAGTATTGCCATTGTAAAAAACAGTATGGGACTGGGCGCGGTGGCTCATGCCTATGATCTCAACACTTTGGGAGGCCGAGGCAGGCAGATCACAAGGTCAGGAGTTCAAGACCAACCTGGCCATTATGGTGAAACCCCGTCTCTACTAAAAATACAAAAAAAATTAGCCAGGCATGGTGGCACATGCCTGTAATTCCAACTACTCGGGAGGCTGAGGCAAGAGAATTACTAGAACCTGGGAGGCAGAGGTTGCAGTGAGCTGAGATCATGCCACTGCACTCCAGCCTGGGTGACAGAGCAAGATTCTGTCTCAAAAAAACAAAACAAAACAAAACAACAGCAGCAACAAAGCAGTATGGAGATTTCTCAAAAAGCTAAAAATAAAACTATTAGAAAATCCAGCAATCCCACTGTTGGATATTTATCCAAACAAAAGGAAATCACTATATCCAGAGATAACTGCACCTCCATGTTTACTGCAGCACTATTCACAATAGTAAAAATATGGCATCAGTCTGAGTGTCTTTCAATGGATGAATGAATAAACAAAATGTGGTATATATACATGATGGACTACTATATAGCCATAAAAGAGAATGAACGTCATATAATTTTCTGCAACGTAGATGGAACTGGAGGTTATAATGTTAAGTGAAATAAGCCAGGCACAGAAGGACACATACCACACATTCTCCCTTCTATATGAAAATTTAAAAACTTGATTTCATGGAGATATGGAATGATGGATACCAGAGGCTGGTAAGTATGTATGTGTGTGGGGGTGGGAGGGTGATGGAGAGGTGTGCTAATGGGTATTAACATACAGTTAGATAGAAGGAATGACTATAGCCAACAACAATATGTTATAACTTCAAGATAGCAGGAAGAGAGGACTTGAAATTATCCTAACACAAAGAAATGGTAACTACTCGAGGTGACAAATACCTACCCCAA
The DNA here is from genome assembly GCF_008728515.1 of Papio anubis. NCBI lineage: Eukaryota > Metazoa > Chordata > Mammalia > Primates > Cercopithecidae > Papio > Papio anubis. Next base: position 75,509,062 of record NC_044980.1, read on the forward strand.
ATACCTTGATTTGATCAGTACACAGTCTATGCATGTAACAAAATATCACATGTACCCCACGAATATGTACAAATGTGCATCAATGAAAAGATTAAAAGAGAAATATTCCCCCAAGCAAACAAAAATAGAAGGAATTTGCTTCCATTAGGCCTGCTTTGCAAGAAATGTTGAAATAAGTTCTTCAGAGAGAAAAAAAATGATATAGGTCAGAAATTCATATCTGCATAAAGAAGAAAAAGAATGAGTGAAGGTAAAATAAAAACATTTATTTTTTTATTTTGAATTGATCTAACGGATAACAGTTTGTTCAAATAATAATAGCAACAAGGAGGCTGAGGAGGGTGGATCATGAGGTCAGGAGTTTGAGACCCGTCTGGCCAACATAGTGAAACCTTGTCTCTACTACAAATACCAAAAGTTAGCCGGGTATGGTGGTGTGTGCCTGCAATCCCAGCTACTCAGGAGGCTGAGGCAGGAGAATCACATGAACCTGGGAGGCAGAGGTTGCAGTGAGCCGAGGTTGCGCCATTGCACTCTAGCCGAGGTGACAGTGTGAGACCCTATCTCAAAAGCAATAAATCAATAATAGCAACAGTGTATCAATTATGTATGCTTATGTATACACACACATTTATGTGTACTTATATGTAAGTGAAATGAATGACAACAGCGATACAAAAAATGGAAGGGAGAGATTAGGAATATTTTGTTACTATAAGGTACTTACATTACCTGTGAAGTGGTACAGGGATATTTAGTGGACTTGGATTAGTTGTTAATGTATATGGCACACTCACTAAAGTTTAAAAAAAGAAGTATAATTCATATGGTAAGAAAGACAAAAAAATGGAATAATATGAAATGCTCAATTAAAACCACAAAATGCAGAAAATGTGGGGAAGACAAAATTGGTAACAGAGAATACGGGAAACAAAGAGAAAACCATAATAAATATAGTAAATATTAATCCATCTGTATTAATAATCACTTTAAACATCAGTGGTCTACATATATCAACTAAAAGACAGAGATTGTCATAGTGAATCATAAAACAAGATCCAACTATAAGTTGATATTTTGCAGTGGGCAGGCCTATACAAAACTACCTCCAAAGTCTGAGGAAGCCAAGAGGCCGAAGAAAGAGGCTGACACACCCAGCTTCTCAGAAAGAAACATTTAATAGGGACTTATAAACAGAACCCATGTCTGTGTCTTGGGTATCAGTTAGACAAGACTGTGGATCCCTGTATCATTTCCCTCTAGACCTAGGGCTTATGTACCATAGGAAAGGAATGTGTTGAACAATGACTGGGAAAGTCAAGAATGCTCTATGAATCTGCCTAAAGGCAGATTGACTGGAATTATGATTAGGGTTGTCTTGATCTAAGGGCAGGAATTGTGATAAATTCATGCTCTTATACCAGAAACAGTAGATAAAATAGAAATCTCAGAGGCTTTTCCAGAACTGAGGTGAATCAGAAGTCAACATGGTGGATTAGCATCCCTGATGGAGTTGCTTTAGCCTCCACTGTTATCTGCAAGAAATCCACTTTAAACATAAAGACATAGATAAAAAGTAAAGGAATGTAGAAAGTTACACTAAGCCAACACTAATGAAAAGAAACCAGGAGTAGCTATATTAATTTCAGAGCAGACTGCTGAGCAAGGGAATTTGCAGAAATTAAGAGGAGCATTACCTAATGATAAAGGAGTCAATATTCCAGGGGAACATAACAATTTATAATGCATTTGTGCCTAGCAGCAGAGAATCAAAATATGTGAGGCAAAAACTGATTGACTCTCAGGGAAAAATAGATTAATCTATTGCATTGGGCAAAAGTAATTGTGGTTTTTGCTGTTACTTTTAATGGCAAATCCCACAATTACTTTTGTGCCACACTAATACTATTATAATTGGAGACTTTAACATCCTCTTATTAGAAACGCATAGATTCAGCAGGCAGAAAAACGGTAAGCATATAGTTAACCTTAACAACACCATCAGTCAACTGGATGTAATTAATATCTATAGTCTACTTTATTCAAAAACAACAGATTACACATTCTTCTCAAGCTCACAAGGGACATTCACCAAAAGACCACATTCCGGGCCATAAGACATACATTTAAAAGAATAGAAGTCATAGAATATCTGTTCTCAGATCACAATGCAATTAAACTAGAATTCAATAATGGAAATATAGCTAGACAATTTCCGAATACATGGACATTAAACACTACGCTTCTGAAAGGATGGATTAAAGATTGATTAAAGACTTAAATGTAAAACCCTAAACTATAAAAACCCTGGAAGGTTTTTATAGGCAATACCATCCTGGACATAGGAGTAGGCAAGAATTCCATGACAAAGATGCCAAAAGCAATCACAACAAAAGCAAAAATTGACAAATGTGATCTAATTAAACTTAAGAGCTTCTGCACAACAAAAGAAAGTATCAATAGAGTAAACAGATAACCTACAGAATGGGAGAAAATATTTGTGAACTATGCATATGACAAAGGTCTAATATTCAGCATCTATAAGGAACTTAAACAAATTTACAAGAGAAAAACAACCCCATGAAAAAGTGGGAAAACAACATAAACAGACACTTTTCAAAAGAAGACATACATGTGGCCACCAATCAGATTTTTAAAAAAACTTAACATTACTGATTATTAGAGAAAAGCAAATCAAAACCACAATGTGATACCACCTCACACCAATTAGAATGGCTATTACTAAAAAGTCAAAAAATAACAGATGCTGGCAAGGTAGCAGAGAAAAAAATGACGCTTATGCACTATTGATGGGAGTGCTAATCACTTCAACCACTGTGGAAGACAGTGTGGCAATTTCTCAAAGACCAAAAACAGAAATACCATTCGACCCAGCAATCCATCATTACTGAGTATACACCTAAAGGAATATAAATCATTCTATCATAAAGACACATGCATACATATATTCATTGCAGTACTATTCTCAATAGCAAAGACATGGAATCAACATAAATGCCCATCAATGGTAGACTGGATAAAGAAAATGTGATACATATACACCATAGAATACATAGAATACTATGCAGTCATAAAAAGAGAATGAGATCATGTCTTTTGCAGGAACATGGATGGAGCTGGAAGCCGTCATCCTTTGCAAACTAACACAGGAACAGAAAACCAAATACCACAAGTTCTCACTTATAAGTGGGAGCTAAATGATGGGAACACATGGATGCATAAAGTGGAACAACACACATTGGGACTTCTCAGAGGGTGGAGGGTGAGAGGAGGGAGAAGATTAGGAAAAATAACTAATGGGTACTAGGCTTAATTCCTGGGTGATGAAATAATCTATACAACAAATTCCCATGATGCAAGTTTATCTATATAACAAACCATGTGTACCCCTGAACTTAAATGTTAAATAAAAAGTGAAATAATATTACATAATATAAATGAATAAATAAATAAGTAGATAAATGCAGAAAGCACCAGGCCTCAATGGGATTATTGGTAAATTCTACAAAACAGTTAAAGAAGAAATTGTACCAGTTCTCTACAATTTATTCCAGGAAATATAGGCAAAGGAAATACATCTTCACTCATTCTCTAAGGACAGCATTACCCTTATACCAAAACTGGACAAAAAGTTACAAGAAAAGCAAACTACAGACCAACATCTCTCAGGTACATGGATGCAAAAATTCTGAACAAGATATAGCAAATCACATCCAAAATTCAAAAAGAATCATAGAGCACAATGAAGTGATATCTTAGTCCATTTGTGCTGCTCTAACAAAATACCTGATGTTAGTTAATTCACAGTAACTAAAACAGCATAGTACTGGTACCGAAACAGAGATAGAGACCAATGGAACAGAACAGAGGTCTCAGAAAAAACACCACACATCTACAACCGTCTGATCTTTGACAAACCTGACAAAAACAAGAAACGGGGAAAGGATTCCCTATTTACTAAATGGTGCTGGGAAAACTGGCTAGCCATATGTAGAAAGCTGAAACTGGATCCCTTCCTTACACCTTATACAAAAATTAATTCAAGATGGATTAAAAACTTAAATGTAAGACCTAAATCCATAAATACCCTAGAAGAAAACCTAGGCAATACCATTCAGGACATAGGCATGGGCAAGGACTTCATGACTAAAACACCAAAAGCAATGGCAACAAAAGCCAAAATAGACAAATGGGATCTAATTAAACTAAAGAACTTCTGCACAGCAAAAGAACCTACCATCAGAGTGAACAGGCAACCTACAGAATGGGAGAAAATTTTTGCAATCTACTCATCTGACAAAAGGCTAATATCCAGAATCTACAAAGAACTTAAACAAATTTACAAGAAAAAAATAAAAAAAACCCATCAAAAAGTGGGCAAAGGATATGAACAGACACTTTTCAAAAGAAGACATTTATGCAGCAAACAGACACTTGGTAAAAATGCTCGTTATCACTGCTCATGAGAGAAATGCAAATCAAAACCACAATGAGATACCATCTCAGACCAGTTAGAATGGCGATCATTAAAAAGTCAGGAAACAACAGGTGCTGGAGAGGATGTGGAGAAATAGGAACACTTTTGCACTGTTGGTGGGAGTGTAAACTAGTTCAACCATTGTGGAAGACAGTGTGGTGATTCCTCAAGGATCTAGAACTAGAAATACCATTTGACCCAGCGATCCCATTACTGGGTATATACCCAAGAGGTTATAAATCATGCTGCTATAAAGACACATGCACACATATATTTATTGCAGCACTATTCACAATAGCAAAGACTTGGGACCAACCCAAATGTCCATCAATGATAGACTGGATTAAGAAAATGTGGCACATATACACCATGGAATACTATGCAGCCATAAAAAAAGATGGGTTCATGTCCTTTACAGTGACATGGATGAAGCTGGAAGCTATCATTCTGAGCAAACTATCGCAAGGATGGAAAACCAAACACTGCATGTTCTCACTCATAGGTGGGAATTGAACAATGAGAACAGTTGGACACAGGGCAGGGAACATCACACACCAGGGCATGTCGTGGGGTGAGGGGATGGGGGAGGGATAACATTAGGAGAAATACCTAATGTAAATGCCGAGTTAATGGGTGCAGCAAATCAACATGGCACATGTATACATACGTAACAAACATGCATGTTGTGCACATGTACCCTAGAACTTAAAGTATCAAAAAAAAAAAAAAAAGAAAGAAATTTACTTTCTCACAGTGCTGGAGACTGGGCAGTTCAAGATCGAGGTGCTGGCACTTTCAGTTGTCTGGTGGGGTCTGGTCTTCATCTCCAAGATTGTGGCCTATTGCTGTATCCTCTAGAGGAGAGGAACACTGAGTCCTCACAAATGGCAGAAGGTTGAAGGGCCAGTGAGAGATGAATGCTCTGTGAAGCCTCTTTGGTAAAATCTTTAATCCCATTCATGATAGAAGACCTGTGATGGGCATGGCATCCTCCAAAATCTCTGAAATGCCTTCAGGGTCATTCTCCCACTGTCTTGAGGAATACCACATGGCTTCCTCCTATCCGTACCAATCTCCTTATCAAATGATCACTTGGCCATATCCTTTTTTATTCTTTACATGACCAGGCTGAGAGTTTTCCAAAGCTTCACATTCTGCTTTTGATTTTAAATTCTGTCTTTAAATAATTTCTCTCTTCTCATATTGTACTATAAGCAGGTAGGAGAAACCACACGGAATCCTGAACATTTTGCTGCTTAGATATTTCTTCCACCAGTATCCCAGTTATTGCTCTTAAGTTTGCTTTCACAAAGTCCTAGGACATGGACATAATTCAGTCAAGTTACTCACCACTTTATAACAAGGATGGTCTTTTCTCCAGTTTCTAGTATCTTGTTTCTCATTTTCATCTGAGGCCTCCTAAGAATAGTCTCTACTACCTGTATTTCTAACCTGTATTTCTATATTTCTATTTTGGTTACAACCACATAGGTATTCCCTAAGAAGACTGAGGCTTTTTTCTACAGCTCTTCTCTTTTTCAGAACCTTCACCAGAATCACTCTTAATTCTACATTTATGGCAACACAGGTTTTTTTTTCAGTGTTCACTTCAAAACTGTTCCAGCTTCTACCCCTTAGACAGTTCCCAAGCTGCTTGCACATTTTCAGGTACTTGTCACAGCAACACCTCACTTTCAGTACTATTTCTATCTTAGTCCATTTGTGCTGCTCTAACAAAATACTTGAGATTGGGCAATTTAAAAAACAAAAATTTATTTTCTGATAGTTCTGGAGGCCAGAAAGTCCATGATCAAGGCACAGTGGTTTGGTCGTCTGGTGGGGGCTTCTGTCTGTCTCCAAGATGGCACCTTTCTGCCATGAAACACTGTGTTTTTATATGGCAGATGGTGGAAGGGTAAGTGAGAGATGAATCCTGCATAAAGTTTATTTTACAAGGTTGTGAATGCCATTCACAAGGGAGAAGTCTTTGTAGCTTAATCACTTCTTAAAGTTATCACATGGGCAACAACTGAATTTTGGAGAGGACTCATTCAAACCATAGCATGTGGGTTTTATCCAAGGTATGCAAGGCTGGTTCAATATTAGAAAATCAATTAGCATAATTCATCACATCAGCAGGCTAAATAGGACAAATCATGTAATCATATCAATAAATGCAAAAGAAGCATTAGATAAAATTGAACACCCATTCATGATAAAAAACTCTCAGAGAACTAGGAATAAAGGATAATTTCCTCAACTTGAAAAAGAACATCTGCAAAAAAGAACATCTACACAGTTACCATCATACTTAATGGTAAGGAACTTGAAGCTTTTCACTAACATCAGAAAGAAGGAAAGGATATCCCATATCACCACTTCTTTTCCACATAATATTGGAAGTCCTAGCTAATAATACCAGAAAAAAATGTATACAGATTGGGAATAAATACATAAAACTGCATTTATGCACAGATGATATGATCATCTATGTAAAAAATCTGAAAGAATAAACAAACAAAACAAACTCCTGGAACTGATAAGCAATTATAACAAGATTGTAGTATAAAAGATAATGTGTATAAGTCAATTGCCTTCATATTATGCCATACATGAACAAGTGGAATTTAAAATGAAAAACTCATTACCATTTATATTAGCACTCCCAAAATCAAATACTTCTATGTAAATCTAAGAAAATATACACAAGATCTGTGTGAGGAGAACTAGAAAACTCTAATGAAAGATATCAAAGAAGAACTAAATAACTAGAGAGATACTCCATGTTCATGGATAGGAAAATTTATTGTCAATATGTCAGTTCTTCTCAATTTGACCCATAGATTCAATACAATCTCAATCAACATTCCAGAAAATTATTTTGTGGCTATCGAGCAACTAATTCTAAAGTTTATGTGGACAGGCAAAAGATTCACAATAGCTCATTCAAGATGGAAGAAGAACAGTTAGTGAACTGACGCCAACTGACTTCAAGACTTACTATAAAGCTATGATAATCAAGATGGTATGGTGTTCACCAAAGAATAGACAAAGAAACCAATAGAACAGAATAAAGGGCCCAGAAACAGTCCCTTTAAAACATAGTTAACTAATCTTTGACAAAGGAGCAAAGGCAATACAATGGAACAAAAACAATTTTTTTTCAACAAATGGGTGCTGGAACAACTGGACATCCACATACCAAAAAACAAAAACAAAAACAAACAAACAAAAAAACTGTACACAGCTTATGCCCTTCACAAAAAGTAACTCAAAATGTTTCATAGACCTAAATGTAAAATGCAAGACTAAAATTTCTAGAAGATAGCATAGGAAAAAACCTAGATGACCTTGAGTATGGCAATGACACTTTATATACAACATCAAAGGGATGATTCATGAAAGAAATAATTAATAAGGTAGACTTCATTAAAATTAAAAATTTATCTGTGAAGGATGATGTCAAGTGGTTGAGAAGACAAGCCACAGACTGGGAGAAAAATATTTATAAAAGACACATCTTATAAAGGACCATTATCCAAAACACAAAGAACTTATAAAACTCAACAAGCAGGGTTGCAGCGGTTTGCGGTTTGTGCTTGAATCTCAGCTACTCAAGACGCTGACACAGGAAGATCTCTTGAGGCCAGGAGTTCAAGACCAGCATGAGCAACACACTTTTTTTAGAGACAAAAAGTGTTGCTTTTTGTCTCTAAAAAAGTCAGAGAAGAGTAGAATATAGAGTATAAATCCACACTGATATAACATCACAAATCTAAGACATCACCCTGGGTGGTCATGGGTCATGGTTAACCTTGCTGGGGGTACCCAGCCATTTCACAAGTCAGTAGAGGCAAAGATAAACAAAGTTTCTAGTAGCAGAATTTTGGCTTGAGTTTCTCTATGTAGCCACACCTCACTGATTCTTTAAATCCCATTTTACTGAGAAATCTTGCTATGAATCCTTCCCTTCTAACTGACACCAGTACTGTATTTCATTCTATGTGGTCTGTGCAATTTCTGATTCTGAATTTGCTGTCTGAGCACAGTTTCCCTATAACCTTCTTTACTCCCTTTCCAAAAAAGTTGAGAAAAGTGGATGACTCTATGTGTTGGTGACACCATTGAACACATTAAAACTCTCTCACTAAGTAGACCCAAGAACGGCCCTGGAATTTTTTTTTTTCCAGTGCTGGATCACTAGTTGCTGATGAAGACATTCTCAAAAGCAGTTATGACAACCTGGAGAAGTGCAAGTTGCGAGAAATGATGTGTTTCCACAGTGGCATATGAAAGGGAAGTCTTTCATTCAAGAGTGCAGAAAATGGCACATAGGAATGAATACGGCACCCTCCTAAGAATGCCATTAAATAAGCTTGCTATAGACTTTCAGAAATAGAACATTATTGCTTGGCACAGCCACCACTATACATTGGAGAGAAAAAGACTACATTTTTCACTGTATGGCTTGTGTGTCCCTTCTATTAAGATGATTAGAAGACTTTCCTCTGCTTCTGTTAAGCACTTCACCAACTTCCCATTAAAAGAGAAAACACACAGTTTCTATTGCCTTTCAGGACCCTAAGCATTTCTTCACACTTCTACAATTCAAAATTTCATGAGGACCATAATTTTTAAAATATTTTCTGTGAATAGGTGGAAATTATTTACAGTGAGTCTCACTCAGCATCTCAGGGCAAACTGCTCTGTGTTCTGTTTTTGTTTGTTTGTTTGCTTGTTTGTTTTGAGGCGGAGTCTCGCTTTGTCACCCAGCCTGGAGTGCAGTGGTGCGATTTCGGCTCACTGCAACCTCTGCCTCCCAGGTTCACTCCATTCTCCTGCCTCAGCCTCTCAAGTACCTGGGACTACAGACGCCCTGCTAATTTTTTGTGTTTTTAGTAGAGATGGGGTTTCACTGTGTTAGCCAGGATGGTCTTGATCTCCTGACCTCGTGATCCGCCTGTCTCAGCCTCCCAAAGTGCTGGAATTACAAGCATGAACCATCGTGCCCAGCCTCTCTGTGTTCTGTTTTGTCCTGGTTTGTGGAATAAGCCTTCATAAAATTCACATGTCTAGGACCTGTGGTTGCCTATGGAACTATTTCATCCAACAATGAAATATGTGGATGGCTGATGTGGGCTACCAGCTGGCTAAACATTGGTGAGACTGGGTGTATTGAAATGCTGTCAGTAGTAGAAGTTGGCAGACAGTTCATGAGAATACCAACCACTATGGCAGGACTATGTCCAGCCAATAATGGGGAATATTGTTAGAGTGAAGGCAAAACCTCAAGCCTACAATATTTACAAAGTACTTTGCAATTGCAAATAGATTTTCTAGAGTCATTTTTCTCACATTTAAAAGTTTGCTTGTATATCTAACATCATCATATCCTGATATAAAAGTAAATATTCCTTTAAGGAAACAATGGTGGCTTGTTCAGGGCCCCAGACCAAATTTCCGGAGAGCCCATCTCACTGTTATTGTTCAAGTCGTGTTGACCTGCGGCTCAGAAAATGCATTCTCAGCAGCTGTCTTTATTCTTCTTACATGTTAGCTGTCTCCCATGACAAGCCTTTAGGGTTACCAAAAAAAGATGTATGTTGAAAACTCTTATTGTTTGTTTTTCCTGCAGTTCCCTATAAAATGTCAGTATTTTTGAAGAGGTTCTCCTTAAATTGAACCCCCGAGGCTGGAGATTTACCAGGTTGATTTAGGAGTTTGAAATCCTGGAGCGTTTCCATAAAATGAGGATTTACAGTTCATAAATATAATGACAAAAGTGTGAAGATACATTTTTGTCCTTGAAAAACTACTGGAACAAAAGTACTTTTCATAAAAGGCCCACAAGCTGCCATTTCCTTCAGACAGAGGCCTGTCCTGGCTAGGAATAGTGAAGTGGCGTTTTATTGCCACTGGTTTAAGATGGTCTTCCTCTCTGCTTCTTGGGGAGCCACTTTTTCCTGACAGGTACACAGATAGACATAGGAATTGAGCACTGCAACATTTAAGCAGTGACAAGTATAAAGAAATGACAGGAAAATATGTTGACATGTAGAGCACACTTCTTTTATTTGCCCCATTCCTGCCTGGGTTCAGCTTCTGGATCACTATAGTCTGGTTGTGATCTTTGCTCTCAGTTCCTTAGCTGAGTTCCTTCTTGCATATGGCAGCAAACAGCCTGGTTAATAATTGACATTAAATTTTCTGCTGTGACAAACTGCTTAGGGAAAATATATGCCATGCTCTGGCTTTATAAAATGTTAAGGGGGGAACACTAAGGAAACTGTGTCACTAATGGACCTTCTTTTTTTTTTTTTTTTTTTTTTTTTTTTTTTTTTTTTTTTTAATTGAGATGGAATCTTGTTCTGTTGCCCAGGCTGGAGTGCAGTGGCACGATCTCAGTTCACTGGTTCAAGAAATTTTCCTGCCTCAGTCTCCTGAGTAGCTGGGATTACAGGCGCACACCACCATGCCCGGCTAATTTTTGTATTTTTAGTAGAGATGAGGTTTCACCATTTTGGTCAGGCTGGTCTCGAACTCCTGACTTCGTGATCCACCCGCCTCAGCCTCCCAAAGTGCTGAGATTGCAGGTGTGAGCCACCACGCTTGGCAAATGGACCTTCTTGACAGATGATAGAAGTGCTGTGAGGCTAGCAGTTATGTAGCTCTGCAGAAAACACCCTAGGTTGAATAGCAGCAGTGGATTCGTGAGTGTGGGGAAAACCTCTGGATTTTCTTTCAATTTAGTTGTGAATCGAATTGACATAATTTTCAAACTTAGGATGAATGTTGGAGCTTACCCTGAGGTTAAAGAAGGGATAGACTTCCAGATTTGCTTACTTTATCCCAATTCTTGGAAAGGCAGAATCATGTCTCCATTCTACTCTGACTAATTCACCTCTATAAATGTCTAGTAACCCAGAATGGGGGGAGGGGGGAGTGTTGTGCCCACCCCACACTTACTTCCCTTAATGCTGATGTTTGGTTATAATTAGAAATAACTTTATGTTGTGGAAAGAGCACTATGCCATGAGTCAGAAAAACTAAGTTCTAGTCATGGATTCACAACTGATAATAGTTTACTGAGCAAACTAAGATATATTGAAATTGAAAGGGAGTGTTATTAACATTTATACTGGTCCACAGGCATTAACCAGGACTGTTGTGGGGAAACTGGGATGTAGGACCATTCTTCTACTTCCTGTGTGTTTGGGAAAATAATATTCTAAGGGAATACTGAAGGAACCAAAGTAGGATGGGCTCCTTTTGGTAGTCTTTTCCTGTAAACCAGTGTAATTTTTAAGAAGTAAGACCTCATGTAAGGAGAGGGCTGTGTTTGAAGAGACATTAGGGAATACTGTAGATCCCGATAGTGTAGTTAAGCAAGCCTATAGCTGTGTATATTTGGCATCTAACCAGAAATATACAGGTCTGACATTTTGGGGAATTAACTTTGCTGTTAAGTCGTTGCAGCCCTGGAGACTAAAACTCAAGGACTCTTGGTCCTCCTCATGTCATAATTTGACGTTCTTTGGCCTAAATCTGGCGATCAGCCTCGGGCCCTCTGCCTCATTGTTTTTTGCAGAATTAGAAGGAATCAAGATACTTTCTGTAGAGCTCCTGCTACCACACTGACAACTGTGTTCATGACCCGTGTAGCCCAAACCCCTTCAGCCATCTGCTCAGCCTACTGGCCACAGTTCTGAATTAAGCAACTGGAGGCCAGTCATTAACAAACACCTTCTGTTGGCTTATACACCATGACCAAGAAACTTCAATTGGCAGTTTGAGGTCATACAAGACACCTAACTTGAATATGTTTTATGTAGGAAAATCAACTCATAGTACTGCCATGTAAGCATTATACATGTTGATTAAATAAGATTAATGCAAGGTCCATGGGCAGGTTATGCACAAAATGACTCTGTTGCCACATAAGGAGGTTCTGGCTGTATAAGCATCCCTTTAAATCATGCAATAATATTTTGGAATATCTTTCAACTAGGTAACAGGGCTAATTAGATCATCAACAAAGATTTGTGTTCCCCTTCCACAGAGTAGAGCTGGGTGCTGGGAGGCTGCTGTCTACCTAGGATCTAGATTTCCCTGAATACCAGGCATAGGTGGAGCCTAGTGTCTAGTTTCTTCACAGTGAAACATGAAGAGATATCTTTCTGTAGTCTTGTCTTCATATACCAGTGGAATGTGAATGTCTCCAAGATCCTGGAAGAAGCCTGGGTCCCTACATAATCATGCGAAAGGCTACTAGCCAAGGAAATTAAAGTGTGGGAAATATAACTCTATTGTGTTAAGATTTGAGGGGTGATATGGTTTGGCTGTGTCCCCACCCAAATCTCATCTTGAATTGTAACTCCCACAATTCCCACATGTCATGGGAGGGACCCAGTAGGAGGTAATTTAATCATGAGGCAGGTGTTTCTTATGCTACTTGTTATAGTGGGTAAGTCTCATGAGATCCAGTGGTTTTATAAATAGGAGTTCACCTGCACAAGCTCTCTTTCTTTGCCTGACACCATCCATATAAGGGACTTGCTGCTCCTTGCCTTCTGCCATGATTGTGAGGCTTCCCCAGCCAGGTGGAACTGTAAATCCATTAAACCTCTTTATCTTCCCAGTCTTGGTTATGTCTTTATCAGCAGCATGAAAATGGACTATACAGTAAATTGGTACCAGTAGAGTGAGGTGCTGCTAAAAAGATACCCAAAAACGTGGAAGTGAATTTGGAACTGGGTAACAGACAGAGGTTGGAATAGTTTGGAGGACTCAGAAGATGACAGGAAAATGTGGGAAAATTTGGAACTCCCTAGAGACTTATTGAATGGCTTTGACCAAAATGCTGATAAAGATATGGACAATGAAATTCAGGCTCAGATGGTCTCAGATGGATATGAGGAACCTGTTGGGAACTGGAGCAAAGGTGACTCTTGTTATGTCTTATCAAAGAGACTGGCAGCATTTTGCCCCTGCCCTAGAGATTTGTGGAACTTTGAACTTGAGAGAGATGATTTAGGTTATCTGGCAGAAAAAAATTCTAAGCAGCAAAGCATTCAAGACATGACTCGGGTGCTGTTAAAGGCATTCAGTTTCATAAAGGAAGGACAGCATAAAAGTTTGGAAAATTTGCAGACTGACAATGTGATAAAAAAGAAAATCCCATTTTCTGAGGAGAAATTCAAGCTGGCTGCAGAAATTTGCAGAAGTAACGAAGAGCCCAATGTTAATCCCCAAGACAATGGGGAAAATGTCTCCAGGGCATGTCAGAGGTCTTCACAGCAGCCCTTCCCATCACAGGCCTGGAGGCCTAAGAGCATAAAATGATTTTGTGGTCTGGGCCTAGAATGCCTGTGCTATGTGCAGCCTAGGGACTTGGTTCTCTGTGTCCCAGCTGCTCCAGCCATGGCCAAAAGGGGTCAATGTAGAGCTCAGGCTGCAGCTTCAGAGGGTGTAAGCCCCAAGCCTTGGTAGCTTCCACATGGCATTGAGCCTGCGAGTGCACAGAAGTCAAGAATTGGGATTTGGGAACCTCCATCAAGATTTCAGAGGATGTATTGAAATGCCTGGATGCCCAAGCAGAAGTTTGCTGCAGGGGTGGGGCCATCATGGAGAACCTTGGCTAGGGCAGTGCAGAAGGGAAATGTGGGATTGGAGCCTACACACTACAACTGGAGCACTGCCTAGGGGAACTGTGAGGAGAGGGCCACCATCCTCCAGACCCCACAATGGTAGTTCCACCAACAGCTTGCATTGAGGACCTGGAAAAGCCACAGACACTCAATGCCAGCCTGTGAAAGCAGCCAGGAATGAGGTTGTACCCTGCAAAGCCACAGGGGTGGAGTTGCCCAAGACCATGGGAAATCACCTCTTACAATATGTGACTCAGATGTGAAACATGGAGTCAAAGGACATCATTTTGGAACTTTAAGATTTGGCTGCCCCATTGAGTTTCAAACGTGCATGGGGCCTGTAGCCCCTTTGTTTTGGCCAATTTCTCCCATTGGGAATGGCTATATTTACCTAATGCTTGTACCCCCATTGTATCTAGGAAGTAACTAACTTGCTTTTGATTTTACAGGCTTGTAGGCAGAAGGGACTTGCCTTTTCTCAGATAAGACTGGACTGTGGACTTTTGAGTTAATGCTGAAATGAGTTAGGACTTTGGGGAACTGTTGGGAAGGCATGATTGGTTTTGAAATGTGGGGACATGAGATTTTGGAGAGGCCGGGGCAGAATGACATGGTTTGGCTGCATCCCCACCCAAATCTCATCTTGAATTGTAGCTTGCATAATTCCCAAGTGTTATCGGAGGGACCCAGTGCGACATAATTGAATCAGGGGGGCAGTTTCTCCTATACTGTTCTCATAGTAGTGAATAAGTCTTATGAGATCTGATGGTGTTATAAGGGGAAACTCTTTTCACTTGATTCTCATTCTCTCACTTGTCACTGCCACATAAGAAGTGCCTTTCGTCTTCTGCCATGATTGTGAGTCCTTCCTAGCCACATTGAACTGTAAGTCCATTAAACCTATTTCTTTTATAAATTGCCCAGTCTCAGATATGTCTTTATCAGCAGCATGAAAAGGGACTAATACAAGGAGTTATTTGTTAGAGAAGCTAATCTGTTGTCAAGTAATACAGCTAGGCATGGGTGATTTATTTATAATTTACTTTGTTTCACAAAATATTTGAGATAACCTACAAGGTTACATACATTTAAATGAAAATAAAAGTAAGAAAATAAAAATTAGAATATAAGGCTAAGATCAATGGACATTTGGAGCAGAAAATTTCAGGCTATACAGATTTACAAAGTTGAGCCACAAATTTGGTTCCCGACTTCCTGGAAACCAAAGCAATAATAAGAAATTCTGTTTCATTTATTTAATTCATATTGCCCATAAAGAGAAAGCATACTAATTTCTGCAGCACAGAAGAAATTTTGTGGCACTTCAGTTTGAAAGAAATTTATCTTATGGGGTGTCATATAAGAAATACTGAGGAATATGATGAACAGTGTCCTCTATCATATTTCTTACTAAATACAGATAGTGACATTAGTAAAGGTATTTCTTGTAAGCTATTGGCATCCACCACGGGTCACTTGTCAATGTGATTATGGTGGTAGTGGCTAGACACAGAGATAAATAAGATCTATACCCTGAACCAGGGAAACTCAGTTTCTAGTGGGAAAGAAAGATATGTCATACAGAAAATGATAATACAGAGTGATAAGTACTGGGAGAGGAGAATTAATTAGCATGTACTTGTCAAGTTTATAAAACTTTTTCTTTCTTTCCTTAATGATTCAAAAAAAAAAAAAAAACAACCCAGCCTTATTTTTCTTGGCTTTATTTTATTTTAATGACATAAATTTCCAAGATAAGAGTAGGGGACTAGACTTGTGAGTCACTTTTAAGATGGTAACTCACAGTTTCTGATTCCTGTGACTGGAAAACATGAGGATGGTAGGCAGAGGCTACAGAAAAAACACAGGTTTTGGGTCATATATCCCTGGGCTTGAGATCCAGCTCTCATATTTATTGGCTTTGTAACCCTAGTCAAGTTACTTCACTTCTCTCAGCCATCTTTCACATTGAAATAAGACAACAGAGGACAGGTGCAGTGGCTCATCCTGTAATCCCAGCTCTTTGGGGGACCAAGGCAAGCAGATCACTTGAGCCCAGGAGTTCAAGACCAGCCCAGGACAACATCATGATGAAACCCTATCTCTACAGAAAAATACAAAAATCAGCCGGGTGATATGGTTTGGCTGTGTGTCCCCACCCAAATCTCATCTTGAACTGTAGCTCCCATAAATCCCTCATGTTGTGGGAGGGACCCAGTGGAAGATAATTGAATCATGGCAGCAGCTCCCCCATGCTGTTCTCATGGTAGTAAGTCTCATGAGTTCTGATGGTTTTGAAAGGGAAAACCTCTTTTGCTTGGCTCTCCTCTTGTCTGCTGCCATGTGAGATGTGACTTTTGCCTTCTGCCATGATTGTGAGGCCTCCCTAGCCATTTGGAACCGAGAATCCATTAAACCTCTTTCTTTTGTAAATTGCCCTGTCTTGGGTATGTCTTTATTAGCAGTGTGAAAACAGACTAATACAATGGGCGTGGTGGCATACGCCTGTAGTTCCAGCTACTGTGGGAGGCTGAGGTGGGAGGATTGCTTGAGCCTTGGAGGCAGAGGTTACAGTGAGTCCAGATTGCACCACTGCGTGACAGAATGAGACTCTGTCAAAAACAAAAAAACAAAAAAAACAGAGAGACAATAAGACAATAAATACCTATCTCAATGATAATGAATGTGAAGAGTCTGACACTTCATCCAATCTCAAGTGTAACCAATCATCTGAAAGCCTACTCTGGCTAAAATATAAATCTAAACTTCAATATTTTCCCAAAATTCAGCCTTCAACTTCCTTTTAGAAGAAAGAAGTGAGCTTCCTTTTAGAGGAAAGATGCAAATGAGTTTTCATCCCTTGAATCTACATGTCTCCTCTAGTCAGTTCAAATCCAACAGTGTTTCTCAAAGCATGCTCTTCACACCACTTGTATAAAAATTCTCAGAGATGCTTGTTGGCACTTTCTCTTAAGCTTCACTCTCTCTTAATGAATCAGAATGTTTAGAGACAGTCAGAGAATCTGCATTCTACACAAATTCTCCTGGAGATTTTAATGTGTATGGAAGTTTGCCTTAAACATTGAGAAATGGTAATATCTTAAATTGCAAGAGAAGAATCTTTATAGTCACCAGTTCATATGAAAATAGGAAAAATTTTTTTGTATTGTTTTAATATCAGTATTAAATATAAGATATTAAGGTATAAGTGGCAGAAGAATAAGCAATTATTTAAAAAGTCAATGATTGAAAACACTTGAATTTTTAAAGAAATTAGTCTGTCACATAGGCATGCCCTGAGATCATTGTGCATAAATACTCCTCATACATAGATGTAATTAGGTTTACTTTTCTATAGTCACAATTTGAACCTTTCTCCTTTCTTTGATAAGTCTCCAGTGTCTATTAGGAACATGAATATGGGTTGTTTTCCTTAGGACCATGTATAGTTTATTTATTTTTATTTTTTATTTTTTTGAGACAGGGTCTCACTTTGGCACCCAGGCTGGAGTGCAGTGGTGCAATCTTGGCTCACTGCAGCCTTGACCTCCCAGGTTCAAGCAATCCTTCTGTCTCAGACCCCCAGGTAGCTGGGACTACAGGTGCGCGCCACCACACCTGGCTAATATTTGTATTTTTTTGTAGAGATGGGGTTTTGCCATGTTTCCCAGGTTGGTCTCAAACTCCTGGACTAAAGTCATCCACCCACCTTGGCCTCCCAAAGTGCTAGGATTACAGGCATGAGTGACCGCACCCAGCAGTTCATTCTTACCATGTACATTGGGAGTTATACTTACTCAGTGAGAAGGCCTGTCCTTAGGAAGGGGATTTTTAAGACTTGAGACTGCAGCAGAAAAAAAAGTTATTGTATGTTTCAGTCACTGCACTCTCCCCAGACTTACAAACCAATTTCTCATCACCCCTATGTTTACTAACATAGATACTTCAGATATGGATTCATCATCCATGTCTGAGCTTTTCTTCTCTGCTATCTGCTACCCTACCGCTTGACCAAATCTAATAAGTACAATGCTGACTTATTTAGAAGAGTTCCAACACATCTCTCTAGGAAAACACACAGGAAAGAAGACAATGGAAAAACGTTTATAAAGAGCTAAAATAAAATATTTCCAACTTAGAATTCTATCCTAGAAAAAATGTCTTTAAAAAATGAAGGCAAAATAAAGATTTTTTCAGACCAACCAAATAGGAAAGAATTCATAGCCAGCAGTCTTGTTCTATGGGAAATGTTAAAGGAAGTTTTCTTTTTTCTACTAAAAATAAAATGATACTAGATGAAAGTTTCAATCTCCACGGAGGAGTAAAAACCTGCAGAAATGGTAACCATGCATGTATGTATGTATAAAAATATTTTGCTTTCATGTTTAATCTCATCAAATGGTTTGACTAAAGCAAAAATAATAACAATGTATTGCAGGGCTTAAAACATATGTAAAGTTAAAATATATGCCAACAATAGCACAAAGGAGAAGAGGGAGGAAATGCAAGTACACTGCTGGAAGGTTCTTATAATATATATAAGTTGTTATAATATTATTGGAAGGCAGACTGTGAAATGTTAAAGATGTGTACTGTAAACTTAAAGTAACCACTAAAATAACACAGCAAGGACTTGTGAGGCAGATTTCTTAGGACACAAAATTGTGAACTATAAAATAAAATGTGCCAGGCATGGTGGCTCACACTTGTAATCCCAGCACTTTGGGAGGCCAAGGTCAAGAGTTCGAGACCAACCTGACCAACATGGTGAAACCCCATCTCTACTAAAAATACAAAAAATTACCTGGGCATGGTGGCGGGCACCTGTAATCCCAGCTACTTGGGAGGCTGAGGCAGGAGAATCAGTTGAACCTGGAAGGTGGAGGTTGCAGTCCACCTTCCGGTGGAGGAGCCGAGATCGCACCATTGCACTTCAGCCTGAACAACAAGAGTGAAACTCTACATCAAAAATATAAACAAACATAAAAAATAAATAAAATGGATAATTTAAACTTTATCAAAATCAAAATGTTTTCCCTTCACAAGTTATGGTTTTGAAAATGGTGAGTAAGCCACAGACTGGAAGACAATGTTTTCTTTTTTTTTGTTTTTATACTTTAAATTCTAGGGTACATGTGCATACCACGCAGGTTTGTTACATATGTATACATGTGCCATGTTGGTGTGCTGCACCCGTTAACTCGTCATTTACATTAGATATATCTCCTAATGCTATCCCTCCCCCCTTCCCCCACCCCCGGTTTGTGATGTTCCCCACCCTGTGTCCAAGTGTTCTCATTGTTCAATTCCCACCTATGAGTGAGAACATGCGGTGTTTGGTTTTCTTTCCTTGCAATAGTTTGCTCAAAATGATGGTTTCCAGCTTAATCCATGTCCCTACAAAGGACATGAACTCATCCTTTTTTAAGGCTGCATAGTATTCCATGGTGTATATGTGCCACATTTTCTTTCTTTCTTTTTTTTTTTTTTTGAGACGGAGTCTCGCTCTGTTGCCCAGGCTGGAGTGCAGTGGCGCGATCTCCACTCACTGCAAGCTCCACCTCCCGGGTTCACGCCATTCTCCTGCCTCAGCCTCCCGAGTAGCTGGGACTACAGGCGCCCGCCACCACGCCCGGCTAGTTTTTTGTATTTTTTTTTTAGTAGAGACGGGGTTTCACTGTTTTTTTTTTTTTTTTTTTTTTTTTTTTTTGTTTGACAGAGTCTTGCTCTCACCCAGGCTGGAGTGCAGTGGCGCAATGTCGGCTCACTGCAAGCTCTGCCTCCCAGGTTCACACCATTCTCCTGCCTCAGCCTCCCAAGTAGCTGGGACTACAGGTGCCTGGCACTACGCCCGACTACTTTTTTGTATTTTTAGTAGAGATGACGTTTCACCATGTTAGCCAGGATGGTCTCGATCTCCTGACCTCGTGATCCACCCACCTTGGCCTCCCAAAGCACTGGGATTACAGGCATGAGCCACTGCACCCGGACTATGTGCCACATTTTCTTAATCCACTCCATCATTGATGGACATTTGGGTTGGTTCCAAGTCTTTGCTATTGTGAATAGTGCCGCAATAAACATACATGTGCATGTGTCTTTATAGCAGCATGATTTATAATCCTTTGGGCATATGCCCAGTAGTGGGATGGCTGGGTCAAATGGCATTTCTAGTTCTAGATCCTTGAGGAATCGCCACACCGTTGGAAGACAATGTTTTCAAAACACGTGTCAGATAAAGAATTTGTACCCAGAATATATACAGAATACTTAATAACAAATGTAGAAACAACGCAAGTAAAAAACAGGCAAAGATTTGGATGTACACTTATCCAAAGAACATATACAAATAGAAAAATAAACATAACAAAGCATGCCCAATATTATTAATCATTTGGAAAATGGAAATTAAAATGACAGTAAAATATCCTGACTCATGCACTAGAATAGCTAAACTTAAAAAGACCGACAATACCCATTGTTGGCTGGGGTATGGAGCAACTGGAATTCTCATATGTCACTGGTAGGAATGCAAAATGGCAGTCAGTGTGGATGAAGTTAGGATAGTTATTAGAAGTTAAACAGTCACTTGCCATATATATCTTACCAAGAAAAATAAAAACCTATGTCCACATAAAGACATGTATGTGAATATGCATAGCATTTTTATTCATAATAACCTTGAACCAATTGAGATATATCCATATAACAGGATACTATTCATCAAGAAAAAGGAATAGACCACTGATGTATGCAAGAACATGGATAAATCTCACAAGCATTATGCTGAATGAAAGAGCCAGACACAAAAATCAGGTACTGTATGACACCATTTACCCAAAATTCTACAAACTATAGTGACAGAAAGCAGATCAGTTTTTGCCAGGAGCCAAGGAGTGGGGAGGATGAATGGCAAAGAGGTACAGGAAAAGCAATGAAAATGACCTGACTCGGGTCATGGTTACAAAACTGCGTACACATTGGACTATACAATTAAAATTGGCAAATTTTATTGTATGTGAATTATGACTCAGCAAAGCTGATTTTCTGAAAAACTTGGAGAAAGGGTGAATCCAGTACTATGCAAGAGAAAGTACAGAATAAATCTAGAATATCTCTTTGTGTAAGAATATAAAGAAGTGCTCAATAAATAATGAAGGGATGTCAAAAGGAAAAAGGGGCCAATTGGAAGGGGCCCCCACTGAACAGATCAATGATAATTTTATCATCAAGATAAATAATAATATAACGAATTTTAACTCATTGAATAAAATAAGAATATGTTAATCCACACTGTTATGAATAAGTCAATGAAAAATAAGTCAGTGGGAGCAAAGAGAATGCCATTAAAGTGTAAAAGGAATGATGGTATTAGAAAATCATTAGCAGAGAGTAAAAGCGGTAGGTTGAAGTTTTACAACCAACAGCCTGTTTCTGTAGTCTCAAAGTATCCCACTCTTCATAATACTTAGATATAAAGGGAATAATAGTAACTTTACAGTGAAGAAAGCTGGCTAACACCACCTTAACCAAGTGATCAGAGATAACATGTGAGACAAGAGAGAAGTACCAGCAGAGATTTGGAAGGCATGGAGACACCTTGGAGCAGATGACTTTTGACTGTGCTTGGAGAATTGAATGGTATTTCACCAGGCAAAGGAGGCACAAGAGGCTTTCAGGCCGAAGGTGTACCAAATGCAAAGAAATGGGAAGTGTTAGGATACCCTGCGTTTAAGGACGTGCAAGCAGTTTGTTGTGAATGATTGGGTAGGTGTGAAGGGAAAAGAGATGAAGTATGAACCTAGAAGAAGACCAGCGTCAAATTGTGAGAATTCACAATGCCACGTGTTAAAGGGTTTTCACTAGATCTTGAATGTGATATATTTGAAGATAGTCAAGTAGAGATGTTTTTTCAAGGCAGAAGAGTCTGCGGCTCAGGAGGAAGTTCTGGGGTTGAAATTAGATGTTTGGAAGCCGTTAAAGTACAGTTGTTAGTGAAGCCAGTGGGGTAGATGGGCTCAACAGGAGAGAGGGAGGCAGAGCAAGAACAGAAAAGAATACACATGCCCCTGACATCAGCATTTATAGCACACCAGAAGGGAGGATGCAAACTCAGAAAATAAGGCCAAGGAGTTGGAGGAAAACCAGGAGAGAATAGGATGTCAGAAAACAACTGAAAGTTAACAATTTTATCCCCCAGATTAAAATTCTTTATATAATATATAAACGAAATACTCATTTTTTGTCATCTGCACATTCCTTGCCTGTAATTTGCTGAGCTATATAGATAAGTAGGCCAGTTACCATGCCTCTTTGTCAATGGATCTTTATCAGGAAAAATAAGGAATTATATGAGCTGATTTCTGAAGTCTTTTCTGCTTTAACTCTCTCTGATATTATTGATGCTTGGTCAGAATTCAGAACTCAGGTTTTTGATGTTAACAGAAAACAAAGTTAAATGTGTTTCATTTATACTATGATGTGGCAGGAACTGCAGCTGGATATGACTTATTTCCAAAGAAGGCAGAGGCAAGCCTTTGGAAACATATTTCAAATCATTCCAACTCTGCAGTCATATGAAACTTAAGTGTTTAAGGCAGCAGAAGAAATAGCACTGCTATTTGTTAGAACTGTTCGACCACATGGCTTCATTTACATCGTTACATTGGGCTGAGATTTGGGACTGAGGTTAAAAGTTTAGTCTTCAGACAAAACAGGTGATTCAGACACTGTCACAGCTGAAGGGCCCAGCCACATACCCTCAAGCAGATTGTTTCTGGTTTTTCACAAGGAATCAACGTATTCATTGACTTGAAAGTATTTGTACACATGTGTCATTTGTGTATTTTACCAGAATCAGTTTGCTCAGCAAAGAGCCAGTGAATAGGTACTTTGTGTAAACACTGTGCTACCCACTGCTGAGGAACAGAGAGGTGAAAACAACATAGCCCCAGATGACAAGGAACTTACAGTCTAACAAGGGCAGACAGATATTTAAATAAGTGTACTCTTTAAGGTAAAATAGAACTGATGCTGTGGTAGAGGAAGTAAAAAAAATCTTACCTCATCATTTTCTCCTACAGGCACAAATGGTGCACCAAATCTCTTGATTTGTATTGTAACAGTAGAGGCCTTTGAAAGCAAGGGATATCAAACATTTGAGCTTGGCTCTTAGCTACAGCATTAATGGGATGTGATTAAAAATGTACCTGAAGACCGATATTTAAAGCAGGACAAAATTTGGTTTCTAATTGTTCCCCTTCTCAAAAGAAGAAAGAAGGAGCTTCTCGAAGGATAAGGTAGTTGTATGTTGAGGCTTTAATATTCTGGTAAACTGTGAGATTCTTTAGCACCCTTGTTTATGTTGTTTATACGGTAAGGGAGGTTTGGAAAAAGTAAAACATATATTTATCAGTCACTTAAATAGTACTTACTTTGTGCCAGGACTGTTCTAAGTGATTTACAAATATTATCTCAATGGTCTTAATAGACATGTAAAACCTTATTCTTTCCATTTTGTAGGTAAAACTGGAGATACAGAGAGGTCAAGTAATTTAGCATGGTCCTATTTATTTTCTTTCATTTTGTTAAAAGGTCTTGGAGGTACAAATGGCCTACAGGACTGTTCAGAAGGCAAGTGCAGCACCTGACCAATGGCATAACAGATCATTCAGCCTGCAGGCTCAGAACTGTGATGCCGTCTTCAATGTCTCTCTCTCCACTTTGTGTGCAATCTTCAGAGTTTACTACTCACACCTTATGTCCCTTAAAGTGCTTCCTTTACATCCGGGCAAGTGGGGTTCCTGCTCTTGGCCCCACACAGCAGAGCCTCCTGCTTTAGAGTGGCTTCCTCAACCTTCTCTAAGTCTCCCTTTGGTTCCTGGAGCTGTCTGCAACTATTAGAGTGCTATTCCAGGAGGTGTCCCAAGCCCTGTAGAGGGCCCCTGTGATACCAGCTCCCTATTTCTCCCCACAGTGCATTATCTGACCCTCACTTTTGCCAGGAATCAACACAATGCCCTGAGGATCTTCGGGACTTCTGAATTTGGAGTCACCTTAGGGAAGATATGACTCCTGCCAGTTAGTATGCTATTTCTTTCATGAGCTCATACAAGCTTGGCTACAAGAATGATGCTGATGAACCGATTTTAAGTTATTCCTACCCATGAAATACACAAGATGAATTCTGGCCCCTGGCCCATTACCAACAACGTGTGTGAGCCATGCATTGGCTTTCACTTATGCCTGGCGCTGCAGTGGGAATGGTGGCAGCTGCCTTCACCCTGTGTGTCTTCCACTGCTGGCACTCAGGGTGGTCCCTCCATCCATCCACAGCTGGGTGCTCCATGTCAGAGATCTTCTGGGATGGCTGCACCTGACACATTTGAAGGCTTTCAATATTACTTCTCTATAATGCCAACAAACCTTTCTGACTGACATCCTTTCTTGCTTCTGATCAACGTGGAGACATTGTCTTCTCCTGAGACAGTCTTAAGCCAATGTAGATGAGGGATGCATATTTCTTTTAGGAATGGAACAACTATTCTTGATCTGTCCATAGGCTTCTTACTTGTCTTTTTGATTGCTGTTCAGGCAAAAGGAAGTTTGAAAGAAATCACATTCTAAGAATAAAATTATTATAAAGAATTCAAGAGAAAAGTATGGTTGAAAGACGAATTGTTCTACATTTACAGTATAAAATCCAAACAGTAATTTAAAATGACCAGGACATGACTTATTGCTAACATTTTCCCACAAACTAATTTAAATTTGCATCATTAACAAAGAATAGTAACAATATTTGAGATTATCATTGGAATCCATTATTCTCAGGAAGCACAATGGATGGTACAGCATCCTGAATAATGATCTAACAGCATTAAATAAATGGTGCTAGGAAACCAGTGGCAAGAAGAGCAATATTGTCTCAATATAAATAGATTCTGACTGGGCACGGTGGCTCATGCCTGTAATCCTAGCACTTCGGGAGGTTGAGGTGGGCAGATCACGAGGTCAGGAGTTCAAGACAAGCCTGACCAACATGGTGAAACCCCGTCCCTACTAAAAATACAAAAATTAGCCAGGCAAGGTGGCTCATGCCTGTAATCCCAGCTACTCAGGAGGCTGAGGCAGGAGAATTGCTTGGACCCGGGAGGCGGAGGTTACAGTGAGCCAAGATCACACCACTGCACTCCAGCCTGGGTGACAGAGCAAGACTCTGTCTCAAAAAAATAAAAAATAAATAAATAAATAAAAATTTTAAAAAAAGATTTTGAAGAGCCCTGGCTTTGTATTAACAGTCTGGCTCCTTTTCATTAAAGTGGGGAGGTAAGAAATTAGGTAGGAACAATGTCTATGACAATAAAGAACATGAAGAAATGGTTCCTGAACACTACAATCTCCATATGCACTAACTAGACAATTAACAAATGTATATGTACCTCTTCAATACATAGCTGTATTTCACCTAGGTCTATAAATTTTGTAAAACCATTTTTAAAGATCAGGCAGTTTACATAGAGAAGGGCCTTGCGAAAAAAAATTGCCTGTGACCCCTTGCATCCTAGGAGTGGCTCCAGTCCCATATTTCTATTTTTAAATTTGCATTCCCTCTGCCTTATTACCTTTCGCTTAGCCCATTGCAATACTTTTTCTAACTGACTGAATGTTATCCTTTCTTCCCCTTATAGTCTTCCTTAAACACATCTGGCTAATTGCTCTGGATGTTTTGGAGTTACTTCTTTACTTTAAACTTTCACTGACTCTCCATTGTTCTCAGGTGAAGTACAGACCATTCATTCATCCTCTCCAATCTAACTATAAACCACCTTTCCAACTCCATCTCTCAGTATGTAATGTTACCACACAGTAAGTCTGTAATGAAACTGAACCTCTGGCTGTTCTTCAACATGTCTTTCTCCTTCTCATCTCTACACATTTGCTTTTAATATTCCTGCCCCACTTCTGTCTCTCCCATTTCTCTCCTTTACAATTATACCTAATCTTGAAGGCCTCAGATGCTTCCATTTCCCCAAGCCCTAAGTCAGATGTCTCCTTCTTTTCATCTATGTGCTTATTTAGCGGTACCTCTTTTGTAGTTTTTTTTTTTGTTTTTTTTTTTTTTTTTTTACTAGCTGACTGAAATGACATGAAGATGAAGGGACTTGGCCAGGGTTAGGGTTCAAATTAGTCAAATAATTGTTCATATTGGCAGAAACATATTTTTATTGCTTCCAACCATTGGCACTTAGATGATTAGTTTTATTAAAGAGAATCATAGACATTAAAGAGAATATAGGCAAGACTGTGCTCTTAGTGGAAGCTGATAACAGAAATAAGCTTATGGTTTGCAAGATGAAAAGCCCAAATGCTATGTTGAATAAAAACTAAGAACAAAAAAAGTCTAAAGCAAGAAGGTCTAGAAATCTTGTTAAACGCCATGCATTCACAAAGACATTTTTTCTTTTGAAAAAGAATAGAGTCAGAGGAAAGCAAGATTTCTATTTACTGCCTTTGTTGTCTTTAAAGAGCAGACCTTGCCAAAACTATAGCAGTCATGCAGATCTTGGCATCTGCAATCTCTAACAGGTTTCAGATTTCCAAAACTGACTTGAAAATCACATGTCAGCAAACTAAAGGGGCAAGGGGAGATGCTGATAGGAAACAAGTGAGTTTTATGTGCTCTTGAAATTCTATGGAAAAAAATACGCTAAACGCTAATCAGAAAGCCTGCAATCTTTCATTTTCTCTTTATGACAATGATTAAGCTCATAATGTCTTTCAGAGACTTGAGCAGAGAAAACAAGCTGGAAAATCAGTGCAGTAAATGGCAAACATGCCACGGGTGTGGATTAGACTGGGAACTAGAGTCAGTGAGAACATGGTATTTGGGTAACACTGTCCCTGGATTGGCAAATCTGTCTGAGATCTGTTATATTTTGAGTCTCAAAGACACTGAAACACAGATGTGGCCATAAAGGCCCTATGATTAGGACAGGAAGTCTGCAGATGAAAGTTCAGATACTTCTGATTTAATATAGGTCTAGCCCACCCCTATCACAGATGAGGAAAAGACGTCTCCAGAATAGTAAAGTGACTTGCTCAAGTTAACAGCTTAGCTAGAAACAGGACCACAATTAGGATCTAGGTCTGTTGACTCCTAGTGCTGTCTGCCCCTTCATATTGCCTCTCCCTTTAAATTCTTTTTCACTCAGCTGAATGAATATTGTTAGAGCCTAAAAGCCTGCGTATGTGTTATGGTTATATTGCTGTCAGGAAAGGACAATTAGAAAATAGATCAAAGTTATATTTATACTTCAACTGTGAAGAAATGCAACTTGGTGGTTTAAGGAAGGCCTTATGCCAACTATCAATCAGGTAAATCTGTGATGGTGCTCTTGGAGACTGGTGTGCTCCATGGGGCATCACACTGAGCCCTACTGACCTGCTGCTTTAACAACAGAAATTTAAATAGAGGACATTTTTATGCTTTGCAGAGTTATCATATGTGTATATACATATATAATTTGCATATAATACATAGTTACAAAAACTGTTTTTTGTTTTTTTTTTTTTTTAGGTCAGGACCTGATATTTTCTGAAATTGGTAGTGGTTAGGATGTCCCTAGAAACAAGACTGTCTATCATCACTTAGCCAAATTGCTTTGGGACATGGACCAAGGGGGTGTGGAAAACAGCAGGGAAATATAGATCAGATTGGGGTCCAGTGCAACATTTGAGTTTTCCAGGTAAACATATCACAGGGCCTTGAAAATAAATTTTAAGAAGATAATTTTACATTGTATTTATTTGTTTGAAATGCTTTGGAACGGATCTCTAACAGGAATGCTTTCAGACCTACACAAGCATATCACTTGCAAAATTTAGACTTTCTTGTAAAACACAAAAGGTGTTTATGAAGTTGAATATAAACTGCAGAGTTATCAAAAACTATCCCCCAAGGCACATTAGTTTTTAACTCTAAAACAGAATTCAAGGGAAGATATAAAACAGGGAATGCAAAGATGTTTCTTCCTTGCTCACAATGCCCCTGGAGTCCAACGTCAGATCCACACTGCAGCAAACTCTCCAACAAAAGGGCCAGCCAAGGAGGTGGGCGCTTTACTATGTGAATAGACCAGACTGTCCCAAAAAGATTAGCCCATGCCAGTAACAGTTCTTAGACTAAATCGCTCTATTTCAGAAGTTCTTCTAAAGCCCTTATTTCTGAATCAAAAACATGCCCTTTTATTAATTTGTATCTGTGTTCTCCTGAAATAGGAACAACTGACAAAAACCATGGTCAAGGATTGCCATGTAACACTGACTTCAATCAAGCATAGGTTTGGGAGGGTGTGTTTCATATGAATTTCTTTTCATTAGGTCATATATCTAGCATTAGATGCTAGAAAAGTCTGCAGCTCCCAAAGAGGAGGGAGATGTGAAAATCTGGTGCTGGCAATGATGGCAACTTGCCATTCCGACAGAATTGCACAATCAGTTTCCTGGACACGTTTCACCAGTTTATTTTAGGAACCAGTGAGCTACACTAGAGGGCAGACTAACCTAGACCTTTTTATTCCCTTCCAATGAGAGTCTAATCCATTGTGTCTGACACGAAGCATTACAGAAATAGAATCCTACAAGTGAATAAAATTGTGACACTGTTTCATTATCATTGATGAGGATTGTGCCTCAGATGGTTTCTCCTTATTTAACTTTGTACTGAGGGCATTTAACATCTTAAATACTTAATTTAGAGAATGTTTAAGGAAAACAAAACAAAAAGCCTGTGAAAATAGTGGATGGTGTACGATTATTACAGCTATGTTATTGCAAAGACAAGCATCACTGTGAGAGTGTGATAATGACCAGAAACAGAGAGAAACCTTCTCCAGAGGAACACGAAATCTATAAGACATTGTCACTGTGAGATAAATTAGATCCATAATGGCAATTTTTGCTTAGTATGGTGCTTTGTAATTTCTCATTTTTGAAGCTATGAAATCTCATTTTCTTTTCTTTTGTGTGATTGTGAAGCAGTCTAGGGGTCAAGAGGACAAGCTGTGTGGAAATGGGTTACCTGGAAATAAATTCAGTATTGCTCTGGCTGGGATTGTCCTATACCACCTTGGAATCTTCAACTCTTTAGTGATTTTAGAATGTGGTGGAGGAGAGGGGTATATGGAATTTTCAGGATTATCATTGGGCATAGATGTTGTCATGAAACTGGTTGATTGACACAACTGCCCACTAGTCATTCTTTTAAATTGTCCAACTCACAGGTGTAAGAAAGAAATATTTTTCATAGCTAGTGTATTAATCAAGATTCTTCAAAGATAAAACCAATAGTATATTTATTTATTCATTCATTTTAAATAATTAGCTGATGTGATTATGGAGACTGAGAAGTCCCAAGATAGTAGTAGTCAGCAAGCTGGAGAAAGTCAATGGTATAATTCCAGTCTGAGTTCATAGGCCTGAGAACCAGGAGAACTGATGGTGCAAGTTCCAGTCTGCATTAGTTTAAAGGCAGTAGAAGATTCATATCCTAGCTCAAAGACAATTAGGTAGAGAGAGCATGCAAATTCTCCCTTACTCAAAGCATTGGGTGAAGCCCAACCATATTGGGTAGGGCAATCTACTTTACTCAGTCTACCAATTCAAATGTTCGTTTCGTACAGAACCATCCCACAGACACAACCAGAATAGTGTTTGACCAATTATCTGGGCACTCAATGGCCCAGTCAAGTTGACACATTAAATTAGCCATCACAGTTAATCTCCTGTTTGTGTTTACTTTGTGCTTACAGATTATAAATCACTTTCATAAACATTATCTCTTCTGGTCACCACTACACGCTAGGTAGGACAAATTTTCATTAACATTATCACAAGGGTTTATTATGCGTAAGTAATATTCAGCATGGCATGATGCTCACATTATTAAGACACTGAATGGTCTTCATGTCTTTTATGAAAATGAAGCATAGAAAGATTTTGCAACTTGAGTAACAAGCAATTTGTGTTACTTCTTTCAACTCAGTCCTAGGCTCTTTTGACTCCATTTTACATTTATTTCAAAGTCTAAACAGCAATAGCTACAACAATCACCACATCTCCAAAAGATGCATTTTCTGACATATAATGTAAAAATTTCCCTGGCCAAAGTTATCCTGTGTTAAAATATACATAGTGCACCTGTAGTAAGTTTGGCGCATTAGAATAAATGCAACTTGAAGTCAGTGGTGGCAGGCGTTAAAGTGGGCAAGAAATAAATGGAATAAGTGTGTCAGTATAATTAATAATCACAGAACTCCAGAATGCTCCCTGCTCAAAGACTTCTTCCCCGTTAATGATTCAGATTTGTCAGCCCCGTTAATGATTCAGATTTGTCAGAGATTTCCTTTTGTTTGTTACTTTTTCCAGACAGCATTGCCTCTCCCTCAAATAAAACATCCCGAGACATGTAGCACATTAAGGTTATTGGATGTTTTCATTTCGTGACCAGGGACATCAGGGCACTTTAGCCACTTTGATGGCAGAGTGCTAAAAAGGGGCAAAGAGCCCAGAAAGGAGAAAGGAAGGGAATGCCGACTTGGACAGATTTTTTTTTATGCTGTTGATTTTATGAGTATAGACTAGCCATCAAGACAATAATGTTAACTCACTAACTCATGTAAATTATTTCTTCATCCTGTAAGTGAGAGTTCATTGGAGTCACATCTTACTTAGAGACAAGATCTAAAGTTACCATGTAAGGCAAAAATCACATACAACCAAAATCACCCTTGAAAACCTTAAATCACCATTGAACTACAGTGTACATGGTTTTATAACTGCGTTTACCAATTTTTATGTTATAAATATATAATGTATAGCATGTAATAAAGATACATATTTTTTTTTTTTTTTGGAGATGGAGTCTCACTCTGTTGCCCAGGCTGGAGTGCAATGGTGCGATCTTGGCTCACTGCAACCTCCACCTCCTGGGTTCAAGTGATTCTCCTGCCTCAGCCTCCCAAGTAGCTGGAATTACAGGTGCGTGCCACCACACCCAGCTAGTTCTTGTGTTTTTAGTAGAGATGGGGCTTCACCATGTTGGCCAGGCTGGCCTTGAACTCCTGACCTCAAGTGATCCACCCGCCTCAGCCTCCCAAAGTGCTGGGATTACAGGCTTGAGCCACTGTGCCTGGGCAAGATTTTTGAAATACAGCTTTATACCAGAAATACATATTTTGAAACACTAGAGTCATATTCAGCATGGCATGATGCTCACATTATTAGGGACACATTAACTGTGGCTAACTGAAGATCTCATATCCCATCTTCTCTTATTCTATGGCCTATGCTCATTTAGTAGAAAGGCAGGCTGAGTTGCAAGGTAATTCTTTCTTTTAATTATTTATTGTGACACAATCTAAGACTTATTGAAAAGTTGCAAGGACAGCACAAAATTCCCAGTGTTAACATTTTAACCACATTTGCTTTATTCTTTCCGTCTTTCTCTCTCTCATGTCCTTTTATAGTCTATTTTCCCTCATTTGTGCATGTATTATTAAATTTGCATATTTTAAATGTACAAATGATGCAAACTTACTCTGACTACATCTCAGAGGAATTATGAAATTGGTTTAATCAATGTTACTGTGCATTAAGAGCTGATAAAAATGGATAAATACGAGTTAAGTGAAATAAGTATGTCCAAAATGTTGACCTGGCCAAGCAAAATGAATCCTAGCAACAGTAAAGAATAAAAACAGGCACTTCGCTAAGGATGCTGTGTGGACCAAATTATGAAAATCGTCACCAAACCAGAATAAAGTCTGCCTTTTGGTAATTTGCATCACTAATGTGCTATTACACTCTAGTGGGTTTTTTTTTTAACATACAGATGAGAGTGACATGTATGATCTCATGAATAATTCAAAGATTCACTGCGAGTTCTCACCTCTGGTTTCTATTGTTCCTCAGCAGAGGAGGATGGCTTTCACTTACTGGCGGAGCTGGAAGAATTGTCACCATGCAATGTTATTGTTATTAACATTATTGCCAGTGATTATTGTGATTACAAGTGATTATTCTTACAACTAATTATTAAGCTCCTGTATTATCTGGTCTTCAAACACCAAGACACAACTCATGCATTTCAAAACAGAACTCACTGCATCTTAATGTGTGTTAGCCAGGGGGGCTGGTTGGTAAGTTAGTACCTGATGGAGAATTTGACTATGTTTGTGTCCTTGTACAGGCTCAGCATGTAAATTACACTTTCTTAAACAATTGGTTCAGATCATAGAAAATGTTAAAACACTTCTGGTAGCATAGTAAGAAATATCCAAAAGAAAAGGGAACCCCAGTGAATGAAACAAGTCAATTGAAATCTACTGCATCTCTAGAAATAATAGGTTGCCAGCTGGTTGCCTTATGGTTTTAATGATATATTCATAGTATAGTTCCCAAATCTGAGTACATATCAATAATCTCCAGGGCTTCCTTTATTTGTAGAGCATATAATTTATTTCAGTTAGCATGTCTCACCCCATCCCCCTCAAAAATTGAGAAAAAAAA
The DNA here is from genome assembly GCF_008728515.1 of Papio anubis. Taxonomy (NCBI): domain Eukaryota; kingdom Metazoa; phylum Chordata; class Mammalia; order Primates; family Cercopithecidae; genus Papio; species Papio anubis. The sequence goes on from NC_044980.1 coordinate 75,541,777, forward strand.
CCAGTCATTGGTTGTTCCATAGCTTACAGAGAAGGCAGTTTTTCAAATGAGTGTCTAGGGAATGTTGAGGAACACCAGCTTCTTGCTCTTCTCTGTTACATAACGTCGACTTTGGCCATATAGGTAATGGAATTGCAGTAAATGTTATGAACAGAAGAAAATGCCTATTGTGATTATTGCACAGCACTGGCATATTGTGGAAGAGACTTATAGCAAGTTAAAGCATAGAAGCAGAGGACATAGGTCTTGGCACTGGATCTACCATTTGTTAGCAGCATAACCTTTAGAAAATCCCCCAAGAGAAAGCAGGAGATATAAACATCTTTTATGGAGTATTTACTGGGGCAAGAATTTAGCAAAAGTCATGCCATTTAATCCACATAATAGTTGCAGAGATAGATGTTGTTAGCTGCATGTTATCCATGGGGAAACTGAAACTCAGGGAGGTTAAGTCACCTGCCAAATTCATAGAGCAGAGTATATGGTGGAGGGTGGGCTACTGTAATAGTTAAGATCATAGTCTCTGAGTCAGACAGAAAGAAGGTCAAATTCTGCATCCAGGTTCCACCACTTACGGGCTGGGTGTCCTGAAGCAAGTTATTGATAAGCTTTATTTTTTTTTTTATTTCTAAAACAGGAATATATTTCTATTTCTATCTCATAGGGTTGTTTTAAGCTGTAACTAAGGTATTGCACATAACTGCTTACCTCAGCACCTGATTTTATTGTTTAATTCTTTAATTATATTATTTTATGGAATAACTGAAGGTTTTCAAGCTCGAAAGCCTGCATTGTCTCAGTTTTGCCAGTTAAAAAAGGCAGATAATAATGGCTTTCCTCTCTTTCCATGTTATACGAGAATTACAGGACTAGTGAAATAATGAGAGGAAAGTATCTTGCAAGTGGATGTGTGTGCACATCTTTACAATAGCTCTGAATTTGTTTCTTGTAGGTCTTGAGTCTCCAGATACAATGTAAGCTACTGAAAAACAGAGGTCATATTTTCACTTCTGCTGAATGCTGTGTTTCTAATTTCAGATTTCTGAAACATGAAGTGCCCAATAAACCCGAATACAGTAACTCTTACAATCATTTATTAGCAGCACTTTCACTCAAATTAGAAACTGTTTTTATTTTGTGTTTATTATTTTTTTATGGAAAGCCATATAATCCATTTTGTCTTATATAGAATGAGTGTATTATTGAGACTTACAAATGCTACTAGAGTCCAGCAATCACATTTTTATGATATTATAAATCTCCCTCTTCCACATGTCTTGAATATTGTTCCTAGCAACAGAAATCATTTTAAAGGGGCATGTTACCATTTTTAATACCCACAGGTGTTTCATTCTTAAACCCCTTTCTTGCCCACATTAATTGCTACCCTTATCCAGTACTGAAATAAATGCATATTAATTTTTAGTGTTGTTTATTTTATTTCTGCAGGTGCGTATTAATTTCAGAGTTCAGTTAAGCCTGTCTAGACCTTAAATGCCACCAGATCGCTTAAGCACACATTTATTTTTTATTGTTTTTGTTACATTCTTTATTATCAGAATTCATGAATGTAGTTTTTATGAAGCTTATTACTTACCCTGAAGACTGGATTTGAACGTGCCGTTCTGGCTGGCTGAGTAAATGGAGATTTAATTACAGATATTTAATTGCTTATTATGAACTTGATGGACTGGAACTGAATGAACCCTTCTTCCCCATTTTCCGCCTTCAGCTCCACTACACGAAGTCATCGTAGACTGGCTGCTATGCTGTACAACTTTCATTACCAACTCATGGATCGTCACTCCTTCGAGTTCAGTGTAAAAGTTTATGTATGTCTGACAATAACAGGGGGTGGTCTCTAGCTTTCTTAAAATAAATGAAGGAAGAATATTTTATTTGAAAATAGAAAATAAGGTTCAGCTTAGGAGAAATAAATTCACGAACTAGAGTGAGAGATAATCTTCATTTTGAAGAAAGCGTGATTGGAGTTTAGAAAACAGAAAGTGCATTCTAGGATTCAAGTAAAATGTAGAAGAAAATGCAACTCTAATATGTAACTATATTTATTCTCATAAAAATCAAATACAAAATGCAGTATAATGGAATAGAGGAACTTTAGTGGTACTAGGACATACGAGAACATAGTAAAAAACTGTAGCAACGATTGATTAAAGTTTAGTTACAGTTCCCTTTCACATTATTATTTTTTGAAGCAATGTTATGAAGAAAACTATAATATAGACTTACCAAACTTAATTTTAGTCCAAAACTTTTTTTTTGCACTAGGCATATGTTTATCCTGCAGTATAAATAAACTTAAAATGCTTATGTGATCTTGCTGATGGATCAGCATTTTAATCTGAAGGATTTTGTTAGTAAGTTTTCACTTCAAATGAGAGCAGGTATTTGTATTTGTTCTGAGAATTTGGGTGCTGTTTATGTTGGTTTGAGAGTAGGGAGTTTAAAAAAGCTGGTTTCAGCAAAATTGTCTTAATCAATATGACTCCTAATGTAGTGCCAAAAATATTGTAAATTTACAAATAGTTTTTTACTTTAGGTGTTCCCTGAGTGTTATGTAATGTTGTTCCTTTTCTCAGTCAGGGATAATAGGCTGTGTGGAGGTTTCCTTTATGAGAAAGTTCGTCTCCTCCCCTTGCCCCTCGCCCCAGCATGTCCAAGAATCCTTCAGGATGCTAACTCATGTTTTCTAAAGGGTAACGTCTGGAGCTGGATCCAACCTCAGCTAGGTCCGTGAACCCAAGAGGCTGGAGAACTCCACGGTCATCTTTAAAGTAGTTGTTTCAGAAGGAGCTACTAAAGTAGACCTCAGCTCAAATCCAGATGGTCAGGGAATTGTCCTGCTTTCACCACTGTGACCATTTCTAATACTGAAGAGCATCACTGCTTCCTATTACACCGAAAGTGCTGACGCTGGGGCTGAGTTTTCTGTTCCTGTGGTGGTCACTGAGGCTAGTGTAAATTCCTCTCTTGGCTGCAGTAGTTCAAGGAGATGATAGTGGCCTAGGGCAGCAGTGTAACTCTTTGATTTCCTTACACAACCACATTCTCAGCATAAAAGCTGGCTCTCTCTTGGCTGCTGAAATATGTTCTGGGGTTCAGTAGTTCAGAAATGTGGAACTTCCATCCCACCTCGACCTCCCTACTGGATACATGGTTAGATGTTATCCACTCTCTTGGTGATTTTATTTCAGGGCTTTCATTGCCCTTCTTTGCCACTTGTACTTTGTCAGGGTATCCCATTTCACTCTGTTAAATTTCAATAAGATGAATCTTTTGAAACTTTATGAAGATTTGCCAACCTCTGTCCACTTACCAACCGGAAGAAAGGCAGAAGATTTACCAACCTCTGCCCTTCAAGGTCTCTATCCAGAACCTACAAAATGTCAGTTCTGCCTCCCTGGATTATCCTCTATAAATGTTTTCATTGAAGCAATTGTCTTCATAAAATATATTCTATTTCATGAGCCTTTGAATTTATGAAATTATAGTATTTTTGGTTTTTAGATCATGGTCAAGATTCGAGTTAATACCTGAAAGTGTAGTAACTTAGTATAAATGATTTTCATTTTAAAAACCTAGTACAGTTTTAAAAAACCTTAATTTGTTTCATTGAACAAATTTTGTAATTTTTCCACAAAAAGAAGAAACATTCATAAAAATGTTTTTACTTATATTTGATGTAACATCTTTAGTTGTTACTACATATTTTCTTTCTCACTTCCTATGAGGGTGACAAAAGGAATTTAAACAGTACTTACAATATTTAACACTGTTTTTAACCTTTGAAAATTTAGATATACACAATAAACTTTTAAAAATAGCTCTGCATTACTCATGGTCTAATGGACACAAACCCAAAACCAGTTGATGGACCTCACTGATCCAGTTTGGGATGTAAAGGCATTGTAGACTGAGACATGGAAGGGGACTTTCTGAATGTGGTGGGCTGGAGCAAATGGGTTGAAGTACGCAACATCATGGTGACTAAGGGTAAAGATAAAAACACTTTCCTTCTTGTGCTACCCTAAAGGAGAGATGGAAAGCTCTTTGGATATAAGACAAAAGATACACCTAACTGTCACAAAAATATTCAACAGTATTTTCTGAGTGTGGGGAACAGGAAAACATTTTCTGCTTCATCTTTGACCCATCCTTAAAGAGTATCATGGCAAATGACAGCACAGGATGAGCAGTAAATGGCTGAAAAGTCCCAGGACATTCTCAGTACATTGGGGCTATAGTCAGTCATCAGCAAGCACAAGCAAAGTCAATATTAAGGACAGCACTTTTTATTAAACTAAAGCAGATTAAAAATATGTATGCTTTATTTCTCTTGAATAATACATTTGTAAAGAATTATTTGCCAGACCCTTTGAGGGAAGAAACATCAAGCATTCCATTATCACAGGGATTATTTTGAATGATCAGTTCAGTCAATTTGTTGGAGATATCAGCAGGGGAAGGAGGTCGACCTTCACTATATCCAGTTCTTCTTGGTGGATATGTTATCGTGGAGTCAGAATAATGGGAATGATTTGCAACTCATATTTCTTCAACTCTGTACTAGGATGCAATTTTAGCTGATTACTCTTGGCTCTCTGACAGCCCAATGCATCAGTCACAGCCATGGGAATGAAATCCCATTATATTTTAGTAGGATGAGGTCCCTCATAATTGTTTAGTCCAATGCTTTTATTTTAGAGCTCAGACCCATACAAATGACTGGTAACAAGAATAATAATAGCCAATGTTTATGGGCATTGTGTTAAGCAAATAGCATTTATTATTTCATTTAATCCTCATGACAATCCTGTGAGGTAGGGACTGTAATCCCCATTTTGTAGTGATAAAACAAAGTCACAAATAGATTAAGAAACTTGCCTAGAGTCAAGTTATTAATAAGTACAAAGTGAAATTTGATCCCAGTAGTCTGGCTTCAAAGGCCAGACTTAACTACTGCACCATACTACCCTTTTAATTTAAAAATCAAATTACTTAGAAAATATTACTAACAGTTTTGTA